>NC_057804.1:616788977-617152693 GCF_018294505.1 Triticum aestivum | reverse complement strand
CACGGGACTCCATCGCCGCCGCCGCCGCCGCGGGACTCCGTCGCCGCCGCCTCCCGCTCCGGCCTCCGGCTCCGCCCGGTCCCGTTCCCCTCCGGCAACCGCCACCGCCGGCGCCTCCAGCAGCCGCCCCGACCGCCTCCAGCTCTGGCGACGCCCCTGCTCCGCCTCCCCTCACGATCTCCGGTGAACCTCGGAACCGGGCCAGATCCAGATCCGGTTGCTTTTCCCCCTCGTTTTCCACTAAGTCATTTTCTGCAGTAAAATTATTGCATGTTCATCGCATCACATCTTCGCATCCGTAGCGCCATTTCGTGCGTGTAATATGTCAAATTGTTCGTCTGGAAGAGTACATCATTTCATTCCATTGCATCCTTTGCATTTGAGGTCGTTTTGATGCCCGAAATGCTCTTGGAAGGGGGCTTCATAATGTTAGTTTCAGATTCTTATCAGAACAAGCTCTTTTGTCATTTTTGGCATGATTGCTGTGTGCATCCTATGGACTTGGTCCCTAAATGTATTTTGAACTAGGATATGTCTTCTTTACAGAGGTGCTTACCATGTATTTTTGTGATCAATGTGGTGACTAGCACAAGCATGCAAACTAGGCTTCGTGATAATGCTGATTTTAGTTCCTGTTCTGCTGTAATTTGGATGCCATGTAAACATGTTGCTACAGAGAGATCCATGCATAATTTGAGATACTTCAGTAAGGGTGTTTTGAAAACATGGTTATTCTCTATCCATCCATGGTCTTGGTCGCAATTATGGAGTAGTCTAGCATGTCATTTTTGTGCTCTACTTTTGCTTCAAAATGTTTCCTGGCAGATTGTTTACATGTTATTCAATTTGGCCGAGGTTGTTATAGTTGGTCCGGATATGCTATGATGTTGTTTCTTGCCATGTATAGCTTCTATGACATATCTTATTGATGGATGTATGCTTAGTTTATCATGAGGTGCTCTGTAGTGAGTGCATCAAGCTCACGAAGGTGCCTTCGTAATTATTTCAATGCCATGTTTTGTTTGCTGAAATCTGTTAACGAAACTTGCTATGTTTACGTGGGTGCCATCATATTTTCTGATCCTTTTTGGCTTATGGTCAGTAAGGGACTTTTGATCTATGCTTTGAGTAGATTCATGCCATGCCTTGCTTTGCTATTATAAGTTCCTGTAGCATGTTGATAACCTGTTCTGAACATTGCTTCGTGATGTTGTTTCTGCCATGTCCAACCTGATAATTTTATGCACTTTCTCCATGCTTGTTTGAACCTGTTATGATGTGATTTAGCCGTAGCTCAGTGTTCCTCTTTTGTAAAGCATCTCCTGTAGATGATCTCCATATGTTTTGTTTTTATGTTGGGGTGCTGTAGCATAGTTTATTGTTGCATGCTAAGTAGCATCATGCTGTTAATTGCAGCTTTGTGCCATACTTGTCTTGCTTGCCATTTGCAAACCGTGCATCCGAATCCGGTGATCTTTATATCGATTTCAACCGAAGTCATCTCATCTTTCCAGCGGCATACTTGGTTTGCCAAGTTGATGCCTTGTTCATCATCTTTCCTTCCGAAGCACGCATATGCATTGCATACCACATCTCGCATATCATGACATGTTTTGCATCATGTTGCTTGTGCATTGCACCATGATTTATTGTGGCTCCTTGCTTGTGTTCTTGCTTTGGGTAGAGCCGGGAGACGAGTACGTGCACGAGGAACCTGTTGAGTATGCTAACGAGGATCCAGCCATCGTCAACTCTGAGAACCTTGCAGGCAAGATGACCATACCTTCGAAATCATTTCTATCTTTGCTTCCTAGTATTCGCTCTTCCGCTATGTTAGCCCTGCCTGCCTTTGTTTACCATGCCTACCTATTGCCATGACAAACCTCTAACCAACCTGTCCTAGCAACCATTGATTGACTATGTCACCGCATTTGCTTAGCCCCTCTTATAGCATTGTTAGTTGCAGGTGAAGATGAAGTTTGTTCCAGGTCGGAACATGATTATTTTGGGATATCACAATATCCCCTGTTTAAATTAATGCACCTTATATACTTGGTAAAGGGTGGAAGGCCTGGCCTTATGCCTGGTGACTTGTTCCACTCTTGCCGTCCTAGTTTCCGTGATACCGGTGTTATGTTCCTTGAATTTGCGTTCCTTACACGGTTGGGTGATTTATGGGACCCCCTTAACAGTTCGCTTTGAATAAAACTCCTCCAGCAAGGCCCAAACTTGGTTTTACCATTTTCCACCTAAGCCCTTTTCCCTTGGGTTTTCGTGAGCCCAAGGGTCATCTTTATTTACCCCCCGGGCCCGTGCTCGTCGTGAGTGTTGGTCCAAACTGTCGGCCGCCGGTGGCCACCAGGGGAAACTCTGGGCTGGCCTACCGGAAGTCTGGACAATCCGGTGTGCCCTGAGAACGAGATATGTGCAGCTCCTATCGGGATTTGTCGGCACAGCGGGTGGCTTTGATGGTCTTGTTTTACCATTGTCGAAATGTTTTGCGAACCAGGATTCCGAGACTGATCGGGTCTTCCCGGGAGAAGGTCTATTCCTTCGTTGACCGTGAGAGCTTATGATGGGCTGAGTTGGGACACCCCTGCAGGGTATATAATCTTTCGAAAGCCGTGCCTGCGGTTATAGGCAGATGGGAATTTGTTAATGTCCGGTTGTAGATAACTTGACACCTGACCTCTTTAAAATGCATCAACTGTGTGTGTAGCCGTGATGGTCTCTTCTCGGCGGAGTCCGGGAAGTGAACACGGTTTGTGTTATGCTTGACGTAAGTAGTTTCAGGATCACTTCTTGATCACTTCTAGCTTCTCGACCGATGCGTTGCTTCTCTTCTCGCTCTCACTTGCGTATGTTAGCCACCATATATGCTTAGTGCTTGCTGCAGCTCCACCATATTAACCCCTTTCCTACCGATGAGCTTAAATAGTCTTGATCTCGCGGGTGTGAGATTGCTGAGTCCTCGTGACTCACAGATTCTACCAAAACAGATGCAGGTGCCGAGGATACTGGCACAGATGGCGCAACTGAGCTGAAGTGGGAATTTGATGAGGCCCTTGGTCATTACTATGTATCGTTTCCAGATGATCAGTAGAGGAGCCCAGTCGGGACGATCGGGGATCTAGCATTTGGGGTTGTCTTCTTTTCATTTGAACTTGACCGTAGCCGGTCTATGAGTGTATTTGAATGATGTATGATCTTAATTTATGTATTGTGTGAAGTGGCGATTGTAAGCCAACTCTCTTTATCCCATTCTTGTTCATTACATGGGATTGTGTGAAGATGACCCTTCTTGCGACTAAACCACTATGCGGTTATGCCTCTAAGTCGTGCTCCAACACGTGGGAGATATAGCCGCATCGTGGGTGTTACAAGTTGGTAATCAGAGCCATCCCCGACTTAGGAGCCCCTTGCTTGATTGTTTGCTGGCGATGTTGAGTCTAGAACAAAAATGTTTTGAGTCTTAGGATTATATATATCGGAGAGTAGGATTCTTTTTACTCCTCAGTCCCTTCGTCGCTCTGGTGAGGTCTCCTGACGTAGATGTTTTGACTATCCTCTTCTCAAATTTTTCACTAAATTTTTTTTTAGGATCACGCGGGTATCTTGGAATCATTTCGATGGTTTTGTGACGAGAACATTGTTCTTGGTGCCTCCTGACATTTAGGGGTTGTGGCAGTGTCCCGGGGAGTTGAGCTCCGAGGTCTTGTCGTCACAATTTTATCGTTGCAATTTCGGAATACCTGAGATTTGCCGACATCGAAAATCTCTTTTATGCAGTTGTTGGTGAGATAACCCCGATAACCCAGTACTGGGGCGAGCTCAGGAGTATTGCTATAACTCGTATAACGGATGCTTTTCGAAGGTTGAGGTACACGATTTCCGAAGGTTTCTTGGTTATGTGTTGACGGATGGATACAGCTGGATGTAGGGATTGTTAGTTTGGGTGAGATATTGTGCTTCCCCTGTATCCCCAACACCAGATTGCATAACCAGAAAGTTTCAGGAGTTTATAGGTGGGATTCAAGTAGCTCTAGCATTTCTTCCCGCAGATATTTGGTTTGTGATTGGGTAATCCTTACCACTTATTTGTTCCAGTCGTACCTTGTTTATTTCATTCATCAATATCTATTCAAGTGGCTTCTCACCTTTATGGACGTGTGATGTTTACTTTGGAATTCATTCGTTCATCCTTGTTCGAATGTTTATTGTGAAGACTATATGTTGCAATTTCTATCCGTCGATTCAACTTGTCTATCTTTCTATCAAGATGCTAATGGATGTCAACCTCTTCAGGATGGCTCCGCCAACGCGTCAGAATCCGGATCGCAATGATGGGAGTCAGACGAACCCTCCACCTCCACCTCCGCCTCCGGAGGCATGGCAAGCTTTGATGGCATCCTCTAACGCCCATGCTCAGATGATGATCCAGCTCATGCAAGAGCGCAACCAAGGCCAAGGCAACCAAGGGAATCAAGGTCAAGGGCAGTTCAATCATCAGCCTCAGTTTCCAACCCTCAACCAATTCCTTGCAAATCAGCCGAAGTCTTTCAGTTATTGTGCCGAGGCCACAGACGCCGATGATTGGCTCGTGGATATCAACAAGCATTTTGAATGCAGCAATGTCAGGCCTGAGGATTATGTCAAGTTTGCTTCTTTTCAGCTCAAGGATCAGGCAGCTGATTGGTTCCAGCAATACAAGGATTCCAGAGGTGGTCGAGTGATTACTTGGACTGATTTCTGTCGGGACTTTAAAGCTCACCATATTCCTACCAGTGTTGTTGAGAGCAAGCGTGAGGAGTTCCGCAATCTCAAGCAAGGCAACATGTCGGTGTATGAATACAACAAGCAGTTTCAGAAACTTGCTCGCTTTGCTAAGCAAGATGTTCCAGATGAGAAGAGTATGATCTATCAGTTCAGAGGTGGCCTTAGAGAGGATCTGCAGTTAGCTCTCGTTCTTATTGAGCCTACTCAGTTTGATCAATTCTACAATATGGCACTTAAGCAAGAAGGTGCTCAGCTCAAGTGTGAGGCTTCTAAGAAGAGAATCAGAGATGCAGTGCAATCTTCTTCTTCCTCACAAGTGGCAGCTAAGCAGCAGAAGTTTTATCTTCCTCCTCCTCCCTTTCGTCAGCCTTACCATCAGAAGAACTCAGGTGCTCGTGGATCTTCCCACCCACCCAACCCAAGCTATCAGAACAAGTCTCAGCCTCAAGCTTCAAGGTCAAGTGCTCCTTATCACCGTCCGCTCTCAGAAGTGACTTGCAACAAGTGCCAGCAGAAAGGCCACTACGCGAACAAATGTTTGAATCAAAGGCGCCTTCCTCCTCCTCCTCCTGTGAGATCTTCAAGCAATGCAGTGGTCAAGCATAATTCCAAGTTTGCAAAGGTGAACATGATGAATGCAGCTCAGGCAGAGGATTCTTCAGATGTGATCATCGGTAATCTTCTTGTTAATGATATTCCTGCAAAAGTTCTTTTTGACATTGGTGCATCGCTTAGTTTCATCTCAAGACCATTTGCATCTAAGCATGATTTGTCTTTCCAAGAGTTGCCTAGACCATTAGCAGTTGTCTCTCCCGCTAAAAGCATGAACGCAAGCTACATGGTTCCGGATGTTTCCATCAAGATGGGCGACTATAAATTTTTGTCTTCTCTAGTTGTTCTTGGTGATTCTGATATTGATCTAATTCTTGGGATGGACTGGCTTTCTAAGCACAAGGCTCAGCATGATTGTGCTGCCAGGCAAATTCAATTGACACACCCTTCTGAGGATGTTATCATCTATGCCGCTCATGATGAAACCATTCGGTTGTTTTCTCTCAATGAGAAGGGCGAATTGGATGCTATTTCTCAAATTCCAGTCGTTTGTGAGTACCAAGATGTCTTTCCAGAAGAGCTTCCGGGTATGCCTCCTCATCGGCCAGTCGAGTTTGTTATTGATCTTGAGCCTGGAACAGAACCCGTTTGCAAGCGTCCATACAAGCTTGGACCCAAGGAGCTGAAGGAATTGAAGAAGCAGCTCGATGAACAAGAGCGTCTGGGTTTGATCAGATCGAGTTCTTCCCCATGGGGTTGTGGAGTTCTTTTTGTCTAGAAGAAGGATGGCACGGACCGACTTTGTGTCGATTACCGTCCGTTGAACAAGAAGACAATCAAGAACAAGTACCCACTTCCCAACATCAACGAGCTTTTCGAGCAACTCAAAGGGGCTAAAGTCTTCTCCAAGCTTGATCTTCGTATGGGTTATCATCAGATTCGCATTCGTGAACAAGACATTCCCAAGACAGCATTCAGAACAAGCTATGGTTCTTATGAATATACTGTCATGTCTTTCGGCCTTGTCAATGCTCCTCCAACGTTCTCTCGCATGATGAACTTTATCTTCAACCCCTACACCAATGAATTTGTTCTGGTGTATCTCGATGATATTTTGGTCTTCTCCAAGAATAAGAAGGATCATGCCAAACATTTGCGATTGGTGCTCAACAAGCTCAGAGAGCATCAATTCTATGTGAAGTTTTCCAAATGTGAGTTCTGGCTTGATGAAGTTCTTTATCTTGGTCACATCATCTCCGCCAAGGGAATTGCTATTAATCCGGCGAAGGTTTCTGCAGTTCTGAATTGGGAACCTCCTCAGAATGTCAAGCAGCTCCGCTGTTTTCTCGATCTTGCAAGCTATTGCCGAAGATTCGTTGAGAACTTCTCTAAGATTGCAAAGCCTCTTTCCAACCTCCTCCAGAAGCATGTCAAGTATGTCTGGATGCCTGAGTGTGACGTCGCTTTCAACACCCTCAAAGAGAAGCTAGTCACAGCTCCTGTTTTGACTCCTCCAGATGAATCCAAGCCATTCGAAGTTTTTTGTGATGCTTCCCTTCAAGGTCTCGGTGCTGTGTTGATGCAAGAGAAGAAAGTTGTGGCCTATACCTCTCGTCAGTTGAAGCCCAACGAAAAGAACTACCCCACTCACGATCTTGAGTTGGCGGCAGTTGTCCATGCATTGATAACATGGAGACATCTCTTATTGGGAAGGCAAGTGGACATTTTCACCGATCACAAGAGCCTCAAGTATATCTTCACTCAACCCAACCTTAACCTCAGACAAACCCGATGGGTCGAAATGATTCAGGAGTACAATCCGAGTATCGAATATACTCCTGGCAAGGCAAATGTGATTGCAGATGCTTTGAGCAGAAAGGCTTATTGCAACAGTCTAATTCTCAAGCCGTTTCAACCGGATCTCTGTGAAGCCTTCCGCAAGCTGAATCTTCAAGTTGTTCCTCAAGGCTTTCTTGCCAACCTCATAGTCTCTCCTACTTTGGAAGATCAAATTCGTGAGGCACAACTCCTGGATACCATGGTGAAGAAGGTGAAACGTGGTATTGACAAGGGCATTCCTAAATACAAGTGCTATCGCTTGGATGACAAAGATACTCTTTTCTTCGAGGATCGAATTGTGGTTCCAAAAGGTGATCTGAGAAAAGTCATCATGAATGAGGCACACAATTCCCTCCTATCCATTCATCCTGGAAGTACAAAGATGTACCATGACCTCAAGCAGTCATATTGGTGGACTCGAATGAAGCGAGAGATTGCTCAATTCGTGAATGAATGTGATGTCTGCAGAAGTGTGAAAGCAGAACACCAACGACCAGCTGGTCTCCTCCAACCTCTTGCTATTATGGAACGGAAGTTTGACCATATCGAGATGGACTTCGTGACTGGTTTTCCTAAGTCCAAGCGTGGAAATGATGCTATCTTCGTTGTCATTGACAAGCTTACCAAAGTGGCTCATTTTCTTCCTATCAAAGAATCTATCACAGCAGCTCAGCTGGCAGAGCTATACACCTCTAGAATTGTCTCCTTGCATGGCATTCCACAATTGATATCTTCAGATCGTGGAAGCATCTTCACTTCTAAGTTCTGGGACTCCTTTCAGACGGCCATGGGCACCAACATTCGTTTCAGCACAGCTTTCCATCCTCAAACAAGTGGCCAAGTCGAGCGAGTCAATCAAATTCTCGAAGATATGCTCAGGGCTTGTGTCATCTCTTTCGGTATGAAGTGGGAAGATTGTCTTCCATATGCCGAGTTCTCCTACAACAACAACTTCCAAGCGAGTTCGGGCAAGGCCCCATTCGAAATTCTCTATGGAAGAAAGTGCCGTACTCCTCTCAACTGGTCTGAGACAGGTGAATGCCAACTTCTTGGCAACGACTTGATCACAGAAGCCGAAGAAATGTGCAAAGTCATTCGTGAGAATCTCAAAGCCGCGCAATCGCGACAGAAGAGTTACTATGATAGCAAGCACCGTGACTTGTCTTTTGAAATCGGAGACCATGTCTACCTCCGCGTCTCTCCAATGAAAGGCACTCGTCGCTTCGGTATCAAAGGGAAGCTTGCCCCTAGATATGTGGGTCCTTTCAAGATCATTGGCAAAAGAGGCGACCTCGCCTATCAACTTGAGCTTCCATCCAACTTTGCGAACATGCACGATGTATTTCATGTGTCATAGCTTCGCAAGTGCTTCAAGACTCCTGAGTGCACTATCAACTTCGAAGAGATCGACCTCCAAGAAGATCTCTCTTATCATGAGCATCCCGTTGCTATTCTTGAAGAGACCGAGCGCAAGACTCGCAACAAGTCAATCAAATTCCTGAAAGTGAAGTGGTCACACCATTCTGACCGAGAAGCCACCTGGGAGCGCGAGGATCACCTCCGTTTCGAATATCCGGAGTTCTTTCAGTCCTAGATCTCGGGACGAGATCCTCTTGTAGTGGTGGAGTGTTGTAACACCCCGGATGTAACTTTCCATATTTGTATCTCCAACTCTTGCCATTTTCGGCGATGTGATATGATATTCCCTCCATGGTTGGGTTTTGTCTTTTGTTTTTCATTTTATTCATGCCATGCATCTCATATCATGTCATCATGCGCATCTCATTTGCATACGTGTTCGTCTCATGCATCCGAGCATTTTCCCCATTGTCCGTTTCGCAATCCGACACTCCCACATGCACCGGCGCCCCCTCTTGTCTCTTTTTGTGTGCGGGTGTTGAACGTTCTCGGAATGGACTGAGCCTTGCCAAGTGGCCCTGGTAGAGCAACGGTAGACCACCTGTCAAGTTTCGGGTCATTTGGAGCTCGTTTGATACTCCAACGGCTAACCGCACTCCCGCAAAGGCCTCTTTTAAGTTGCAGCCCAACACCCCTCCAAAACAGCCCAATAACCCATCTAACTCCCCTCCATGCTCTCGATCGTTCGATCACGATCGTGTGGGCAAAAACTACACCTCATTTGGACACTCCTAGCTCCCTCTACCTCTATATATAGACCCCTCCGCCGAATTCCGGACAAAACCCTAGCAATCTCCCCTCTCCGCGCCGCCGGACACGTCCGGGCGAGCCGGACACATCTGCCCGCGCCTCCGGACGAACTAGGCGCCGCCACGTGTCCCTCCGCCGCGCGCCCGCGCCGCCGGCCCGCCGGGCCCAAGCGGGGCCCGCCCAGCCCGCGCCGCCGTCCGCCGCCGGCGACCGGATCCCGGCCGCCCGCGTCCCGCCCGCGACCGGCCACCGTCGCCTCCCTCCGCCTCGCCTCTCGGATCTCCGCCGCCGCCGCGGGACTCCGTCGCCGCCGCCGCCTCCCGCTCCGGCCTCCGGCTCCGCCCGGTCCCGTTCCCCTCCGGCAACCGCCACCGCCGGTGCCTCCAGCAGCCACCCCGACCGCCTCCAACTCCGGCGACGCCCCTGCTCCGCCTCCCCTCGCGATCTCCGGCGAACCTCGGAACCGGGCCAGATCTAGATCCGGTTGCTTTTCCCCCTCGTTTTCCACTAAGTCATTTTCTGCAGTAAAATTATTGCATATTCATCGCATCACATCTTCGCACCCGTAGCTCCGTTTCGTGCGTGTAATATGTCAAATTGTTCGCCTCGAAGAGTACATCATTTCATTCCATTGCATCTTTTGCATTTGAGGTCATCTTGATGCCCGAAATGCTGTTGGAAGAGGGCTTCATAATATTAGCTTCAGATTCTTATCAGAACGAGCTCTTTTGTCATTTTTGCCATGATTGATGTGTGCATCCTATGGACTTGGTCCCTAAATGTGTTTTGAACTAGGCTATTTCTTATTTACAGAGGTGCTTACCATGTATTTTTGTGATCAATGTGGTGACTAGCACAAGCATGCAAATTAGGCTCCGTGATAATGCTGATTTTAGTTCCTGTTCTGCTGTAATTTGATGCCATGTAAACATGTTGCTACAGAGAGATCCATGCATAATTTGAGATACTTCAGTAAGGGTGTTTTGAAAACATGGTTATGATCTATCCATCCATGGTCCTGGTTGCAATTATGGAGTAGTATAGCATGTCATTTTCGTGCTCTACTTTTGCTTCAAAATGTTTCCTGCCAGATTGTTTACATGTTATTCAATTTGGCCGAGGTTGTTATAGTTGGTCCGGATATGCTATGATGTTGTTTCTTGCCATGTATAGCTTCTATGACATGTCTTCTTGATGGATGTATGCTTAGTTTATCATGAGGTGTTCTGTAGTGAGTGCATCAAGCTCACGAAGGTGCCTTCGTAATTATTTCAATGCCATGTTTTGTTTGCTGAAATCTGTTAACGAAACTTGCTATGTTTACGTGGGTGCCATCATATTTTCTGATCCTTTTTGGCTTATGGTCAGTAAGGGACTTTTGATCTATACTTTGAGTAGATTCATGCCATGCCTTGCTTTGCTATTATAATTTCCTGTAGCATGTTGATAACCTGTTATGAACATTGCTTCGTGATGTTATTTCTGCCATGTCCAACCTGATAATTTTATGAACTTTCTCCATGCTTGTTTGAACCTGTTATGATGTGATTTAGCCGTAGCTCAGTGTTCCTATTTTGTAAAGCATCTCCTGTAGATGATCTCCATATGTTTTGTTTTTATGTTGGGGTGCTGTAGCATAGTTTATTGTTGCATGCTAAGTAGCATCGTGCTGTTAATTGCAGCTCTGTGCCATACTTGTCTTGCTTGCCATTTGCAAACCGTGCATCCGAATCCGGTGATCTTTATATCGATTTCAACCGAAATTATCTCATCTTTCCAGCGGCATACTTGGTTTGCCAAGTTGATGCCTTGTTCATCATCTTTCCTTCCGAAGCACGCATATGCATTGCATACCACATCTCGCATATCATGACATGTTTTGCATCATGTTGCTTGTGCATTGCACCATGATTTATTGTGGTTCCTTGCTTGTGTTCTTGCTTTGGGTAGAGCCGGGAGACGAGTACGTGCACGAGGAACCTGTTGAGTATGCTAACGAGGATCCAGCCTTCGTCAACTCTGAGAACCTTGCAGGCAAGATGACCATACCTTCGAAATCATTTCTATCTTTGCTTCCTAGTATTCGCTCTTCCGCTATGTTAGCCCTGCCTGCCTTTGTTTACCATGCCTACCTATTGCCATGACAAACCTCTAACCAACCTGTCCTAGCAACCATTGATTGACTATGTCACCGCATTTGCTTAGCCCCTCTTATAGCATTGTTAGTTGCAGGTGAAGATGAAGTTTGTTCCAGGTCGGAACATGATTATTTTGGGATATCACAATATCCCCTGTTTAAATTAATGCACCTTATATACTTGGTAATGGGTGGAAGGCCTGGCCTTATGCCTGGTGACTTGTTCCACTCTTGCCGTCCTAGTTTTCGTGATACCGGTGTTATGTTCCTTGAATTTGCGTTCCTTACACGGTTGGGTGATTTATGGGACCCCCTTAACAGTTCGCTTTGAATAAAACTCCTCCAGCAAGGCCCAAACTTGGTTTTACCATTTGCCACCTAAGCCCTTTTCCCTTGGGTTTTCGTGAGCCCAAGGGTCATCTTTATTTACCCTCCCCGGGCCGGTGCTCGTCGTGAGTGTTGGTCCAAACTGTCGGCCGCCGGTGGCCACCAGGGGCAACTCTGGGCTGGCCTACCGGAAGTCTGGACAATCTGGTGTGCCCTGAGAACGAGATATGTGCAGCTCCTATCGGGATTTGTCGGCACAGCGGGTGGCTTTGCTGGTCTTGTTTTACCATTGTCGAAATGTTTTGCGAACCGGGATTCCGAGACTGATCGGGTCTTCCCGGGAGAAGGTCTATTCCTTCGTTGACCGTGAGAGCTTATGATGGACTGAGTTGGGACACCCCTGCAGGGTATATAATCTTTCGAAAGCTGTGCCTGCGGTTATAGGCAGATGGGAATTTGTTAATGTCCAGTTGTAGATAACTTGACACCTGACCTCTTTAAAATGCATCAACTGTGTGTGTAGCCATGATGGTCTCTTCTCGGCGGAGTCCGGGAAGTGAACACGGTTTGTGTTATGCTTGACGTAAGTAGTTTCAGGATCACTTCTTGATCACTTCTAGCTTCTCGACCGATGCGTTGCTTCTCTTCTCGCTCTCACTTGCGTATGTTAGCCACCATATATGCTTAGTGCTTGCTGCAGCTCCACCATATTAACCCCTTTCCTACCGATGAGCTTAAATAGTCTTGATCTCGCGGGTGTGAGATTGCTGAGTCCTCGTGACTCACAGATTCTACCAAAACAGATGCAGGTGCCGAGGATACTGGCACAGATGGCGCAACTAAGCTGAAGTGGGAATTTGATGAGGCCCTTGGTCATTACTATGTATCGTTTCCAGATGATCAGTAGAGGAGCCCAGTCGGGACGATCTGGGATCTAGCATTTGGGGTTGTCTTCTTTTCATTTGAACTTGACCGTAGCCGGTCTATGAGTGTATTTGAATGATGTATGATCTTAATTTATGTATTGTGTGAAGTGGCGATTGTAAGCCAACTCTCTTTATCCCATTCTTGTTCATTACATGGGATTGTGTGAAGATGACCCTTCTTGCGACTAAACCACTATGCGGTTATGCCTCTAAGTCGTGCTCCGACACGTGGGAGATATAGCTGTTGGGGAACGTAGCAGAAATTCAAAATTTTCCTACGTGTCACCAAGATCTATCTATGGAGAAACCAGCAACGAGGGGAAGGAGAGTGCATCTACATACCCTTGTAGATCGCTAAGCGGAAGCGTTCAAGTGAACGGGGTTGATGAAGTCGTACTCGTCGTGATTCAAATCACCGATGATCAAGTGCCGAACGCACGGCACCTCCGCGTTCAACACACGTACAGCCCGATGACGTCTCCCATGCCTTGATCCAGCAAGGAGAGAGGGAGAGGTTGATGGAGATCCAGCAGCACGATGGCGTGGTGGAAGTAGCGGGATTCCAACAGGGCTTCGCTAAGCGCTGCGGGAGGAGGTAGATGTGTCACGGGAGGGAGAGGGAGGCGCCAGGCCTTAGATTGGTTTGCTCCTCCTTTTCCCCACTATATATAGGGCCAAGGGAGAGGGGGAGGGCGCAGCCTTGCCCCTTCCTCCAAGGAAGGGTGCGGCCAAGGGTGGGGAGGAGTCCATCCTCCCCAAGGCACCTCGGAGGTGCCTTCCCCCTTTAGGACTCTCCCCTTTTTCTCTTCTCTTGGCGCATGGGCCTCTTGGGGCTGGTGCCCTTGGCCCATATAGGCCAAGGCGCACCCCCTACAGCCCATGTGGCCCCCCGGGGTAGGTGGCCCCACCCGGTGGACCCCCGGGACCCTTCCGGTGGTCCCGGTACAATACCGATGACCCCGAAACTTGTCCCGATGGCCGAAATATCACTTCCTATATATAATTCTTTACCTCTGGACCATTCCGGAACTCCTCGTGACGTCCGGGATCTCATCCGGGACTCCGAACAACTTTCGGGTTACCGCATACTAATATCTCTATAACCCTAGCGTCACCGAACCTTAAGTGTGTAGACCCTACGGGTTCGGGAGACATGCAGACATGACCGAGATGACTCTCCGGTCAATAACCAACAGCGGGATCTGGATACCCATGATGGCTCCCACATGTTCCACGATGATCTCATCGGATGAACCACGATGTCAAGGACTTAATCAATCCCGTATTCAATTCCCTTTGTCTATCGGTATGTTACTTGCCCGAGATTCGATCGTCGGTATCCAATACCTTGTTCAATCTCGTTACCGGCAAGTCTCTTTACTCGTTCCGTAACACATCATCCCGTGATCAACTCCTTGGTCACATTGCGCATATGATGATGTCCTACCGAGTGGGCCCAGAGATACCTCTCCGTTTACACGGAGTGACAAATCCCAGTCTCGATCCGCATAAAACAATAGATACTTTTGGAGATACCTGTAGTGCACCTTTATAGTCACCCAGTTACGTTGTGACGTTTGATACACCCAAAGCACTCCTACGGTATCCAGGAGTTACACGCTCTCATGGTTAAAGGAAGAGATACTTGACATTGGCAAAGCTCTAGCAAATGAACTACACGATCTTTGTGCTAGGCTTAGGATTGGGTCTTGTCCATCACATGATTCTCCTAATGATGTGATCCCGTTATCAACGACATCCAATGTCCATGGTTAGGAAACCGTAACCATCTATTAATCAACGAGCTAGTCAACTAGAGGCTTACTAGGGACATGGTTGTGGTCTATGTATTCACACGTGTATTACGATTTCCGGTTAATACAGTTATAGCATGAATAAAAGACAATTATCATGAACAAGGAAATATAATAATAACTAATTTATTATTGCCTCTAGGGCATATTTCCAACAGTCTCCCACTTGCACTAAGTCAATAATCTAGTTCACATCGATATGTGATTAACACTCAAGGTCACATCGCCATGTGACTAACACCCAGGAGTTTACTAGAGTCAATAATCTAGTTCACATTTACCATGTGATTAACACTCGATGAGTTCTAGGTTTGATCATGTTATGCTTGTGAAAGATGTTATAGTCAATGGGTCTGAACCTTTCAGATCCATGTGTGCTTTACAAATCTCTATGTCATCTCCTAGATGTAGCTACCATGCTCTATTTGGAGCTAATCCAAATAACTGTTCTACTTGGAGCTATTCTAAAATGTTGCTCCATTATATGTATCCGGTATCTCTATCGGAGCTATCCGGATAGGTGTTAAGCTTGCATCGACGTAACCCTTTACGACGAACTCTTTTTACCACCTCCATAACCGAGAAAATTCCTTAGTCCACTAGTTACTAAGGATAACTTTGACCGCTGTCCTGTGATCCATTCATGGATCACTCTTGTACCCCTTGACTGACTCATGGCAAGGCACACTTCATGTGCGGTACACAGCATAGCATACTGTAGAGCCTATGTCTTAAGCATAGGGGACGACCTTCGTCCTTTGTCTCTATTCTGCCGTGGTCGAGCTTTAAGTCTTAACTTCATACCTTATAACTCAGGAAAGAACTCCTTCTTTGACTGATCCATCTTGAACACCTTCAAGATCATGTCAAGGTATGTGCTCATTTGAAAAGTACCATTAAGCGTTTTGATCTATCCTTATAGATCTTGATGCTCAATGTTCAAGTAGCTTAATCCAGGCTTTCCATTGAAAAACACTTTCAAATAACCCTATATGCTTTCCAGAAATTCTACGTCATTTCTGATCAACAATATGTCAACAATATACTCATCAGAAATTCTATAGTGCTCCCACTCACTTCTTTGGAAATACAAGTTTCTCATAAACTTTGTATAAACCCAAAATCTTTGATCATCTCATCAAAGCATACATTCCAACTCCGAGATGCTTACTCCAGTCCTCAGAAGGATAGCTGGAGCTTTGCATACTAATTAGCATCTTTCAGGATTGACAAAACCTTCCGGTTGTATCACATACAACCTTTCCTCAAGAAAATAGTCGAGGAAACTATGTTTTGACATCCTATCTGCAAGATTTCATAAATAATGCAGTAATCGCTAATATAATTCCAACAGACTCTTAGCATCGCTACGAGTGACAAAGTCTCACCGTAGTCAACTCCTTGAACTTGTCAGAAAACATCTTAACGACAAGTCGAGCTTTCTTAACGGTGATACTTACCATCATTGTCCGTCTTCCTTTTAAAATCCATCTGTACCTAACAGCCTTACGACCATCAAGTAGTTCTTCCAAAGTCTACACTTTGTTTTCATACATGGATCCTATCTCGGATTATATGGCCTCAAGCCATTTATCGGAATCCGGGCCCACCATCGCTTCTCCATAGCTCGTAGGTTCATTGTTGTCTAGCAACATGACTTCCAAGACAGGGTTACGTACCACTCTGAAGTAGTACGCATCCTTGTCATCCTACGATGTTTGGTAGTGACTTGATCTGAAGTCTCATGATCAATATCATAAGCTTCCACTTCAATTGGTGTAGGTGCCACAGGAACAACTCTTTGTGCCCTGCTATACACTAGTTGAAGTAACGGTTTAATAACCTCATCAAGTCTCCACCATCCTCCCACTCAATTCTTTCGAGAGAAACTTTTCCTCGAGAAAGGACCTGATTCTAGAAACAATCCCTTATTGCTTTCGAACCTGAATAGGAGGTATACCCAACTGTTTTGGGTGTCCTATGAAGATGCATTTATCCGCTTTGGGTTCGAGCTTATCAGCCTGAAACTTTTTCACATAAGCGTCGCAGTCCCAAACTTTTAAGAAATGACAGCTTAGGTTTCTCTAAACCATAGTTCATACGGTGTCATCTCATCAGAATTACGTGGTGCCCTATTTAAAGTGAATGTGGTTGTCTCTAATGCCTAACCCATAAACTATTGTGGTAATTTGATAAGAGACATCATGGGATGCATCATATCCAATAGGGTGCAGTTATGATGTTCGGACACACCATCACACTATGGTGTTCCAGGCTGTATCAGTTGTGAAACAATTTCTACAATGTCTTAATTCTGTGCCAAACTCGTAATTCAGATATTCATCTCTATGATCATATCATAGACATTTTATCCTCTTGTCACAATGATCTTCTACTTCACTCTGAAATTACTTGAACCATTCAATAATTCAGACTTGTGTTTCATCAAGTAAATATTCTCAACATCTACTCGAATCATCTATGAAGTAAGAACATAACGATATTCACTGCATGCCTCAGCACTCATTGGACTGCACACATCGAAATGTGTTGCTTCCAACAAGTTGCTATCTTGTTCCATTTTACTGAAACTGAGGCTTTTCAGTCATCTTGCCTATGTGGTATGATTTGCATATCTCAAGTGATTCAAAATCAAGTGAGTCCAAACGATCCATCTGCATGGAGTTTCTTCATGCGTATACACCAATAGACATGGTTCGCATGTCTCAAACTTTTCAAAACGAGTGAGTCCAAAGATCCATCAACATGGAGCTTCTTCATGCGTTTTATACCAATATGACTTACATGGCAGTGCCACAAGCAAGTGGTACTATCATTACTATCTTATATCTTTTGGCATGAAAATGTGTATCACTACTATCGAGATTCAATAAACCATTCCTTTAGGTGCAAGACCACTGAAGGTATTATTCAAATAAATAGAGTAACCATTATTCTCCTTAAATGAATAATCGTATTTCAACAGACATAATCCAATCATGTCTATGCTCAACGCAAACACCAAATGACAATTATTCAGGTTTAATACTAATCTTGATGGTAGAGGGAGCGTGCGATGTTTGATCACATCAAACTTGGAAACACTTCTAACGTATATCGTCAGCTCACCTTTAGATAGTCTCCGTTTATTCCGTAGCTTTTATTTCGAGTTAGTAACACTTAACAACCGAACCGGTATCTAATACCCTGGTGCTACTAGGAGTACTAGTAAAGTACACATCAACACAATGTATATCCAATAGACTTCTATCGACCTTGCCATCCTTCTCATCTACCAAGTATCTAGGGTAATTTTGCTCCAGTGGTTGTTCCCCTTATTATAGAAGCACTCAGTCTTGGGTTTGGGTTGAACCTTGGGTTTCTTCACTAGAGCAGCAGCTGAATTGCCGTTTCATGAAGTATCCCTTCTTGCCCTTGCCCTTCTTGAAACTAGTGGTCTCACTGACCATCAACGATTGATGCTCCTTCTTGATTTCTACTTTTGTGGTATCAAACATCACGAACATCTCAAGGATCATCATACATGTCCCCGATATATTATAGTTCATCACGAAGCTCTAGCAGCTTGGTGGTAATGACTTCGGAGAAACATCACTACTTCATCTGGAAGATCAACTCCCACTCGATTCAAGCGATTGTTGCACTCAGACAATACAAGCTCATCGATTGAGCTTCTCTCCTTAGTTTGCAGGCTAAGAAAATCGTCGGAGGTCTCATACCTCTTGACGTGGGCACAAGCCTGAAATCCTAATTTCAGCCCTCAAAACATCTCATATGTCTCGTGATGTTTCAAAAACATCTTTGGTGCCTCAACTCTAAACCGTTTAACTGAACTATCACGTAGTTATCAAAATGTGTATGTCAGATGTTCGCAACATCCACAGACAATGTTTGAGGTTCAACACACCGAGCGGTGCATTAAGGACATAAGCCTTCTAAGAAGCAATGAGGACAATCCTCAGTTTATGGACCTAGTCCGCATAATTGCTACTATCAACTTTCAACTAATTTTTCTCTAGGAACATATCTAAACAGTAGAACTAAAGCGCGAGCTACGACATAATTTGCAAAAACCTTTTGACTATGTTCAGGATAATTAAGTTCATCTTATGAACTCCCGCTCAGATAGACATCCCTCTAGTCATCTAAGTGATTACATGATCCAAGTCAACTAGGCCGTGTCCAATCATCACGTGAGACGGACTAGTCATCATCGGTGAACATCTTCATGTTGATCGTATCTACTATACGACTCATGCTCGACCTTTCGGTCTCTGTGTTCCGAGGCCATGTCTATACATGCTAGGCTCGTCAAGTTAACCCTAAGTGTTTTCACTGTGTAAAACTGTCTTACACCCGTTGTATGTGAACGTAAGAATCTATCACACCCTATCATCACGTGGTGCTTCGAAACGACGAACTGTAGCAACGGTGCACAGTTAGGGGAGAACACTTCTTGAAATTTTAATGAGGGATCATCTTATTTACTACCGTCGTTCTAAGCAAATAAGATGTATAAACATGATAAACATCACATGCAATCAAATAATAGTGACATGATATGGCCAATATCATATAGCTCCTTTGATCTCCATCTTGGGGCTCCATGATCATCTATTACAAGAACATGATCAATCTCATACATCACATATATCATTCATCACATCCTTTTGGCCATATCACATCACATAGCATACCCTGCAAAAACAAGTTAGACGTCCTCTAATTGTTGTTTGCATGTTTTACGTGGCTGCTGTGGGTTTCTAGCAAGAACGTTTCTTACCTACGCAAAACCACAACGTGATATGCCAATTGCTATTTACCCTTCATAAGGACCCTTTTCATCGAATCCGATCCGACTAAAGTAGGAGAGACAGACACCCGCTAGCCACCTTATGCAACTAGTGCATGTTTGTCGGTGGAACCGGTCTCACGTAAGAATACGTGTAAGGTTGGTCCGGGCCGCTTCATCCCACGATGCCGCCGAATCAAGATAAGACTAGTAACGGCAAGCATATTGAACAAAATCAACGCCCACAACTACTTTGTGTTCTACTCGTGCATAGAATCTACGCAATAGACCTAGCTCATGATGCCACTGTTGGGGAACGTAGCAGAAATTCAAAATTTTCCTACGTGTCACCAAGATCTATCTATGGAGAAACCAGCAACGAGGGGAAGGAGAGTGCATCTACATACCCTTGTAGATCGCTAAGCGGAAGCGTTCAAGTGAACGGGGTTGATGAAGTCGTACTCGTCGTGATTCAAATCACCGATGATCAAGTGCCGAACGCACGGCACCTCCGCGTTCAACACACGTACAGCCCGATGACGTCTCCCATGCCTTGATCCAGCAAGGAGAGAGGGAGAGGTTGATGGAGATCCAGCAGCACGACGGCGTGGTGGAAGTAGCGGGATTCCAACAGGGCTTCGCTAAGCGCTGCGGGAGGAGGTAGATGTGTCACGGGAGGGAGAGGGAGGCGCCAGGCCTTAGATTGGTTTGCTCCTCCTTTTCCCCACTATATATAGGGCCAAGGGAGAGGGGGAGGGCGCAGCCTTGCCCCTTCCTCCAAGGAAGGGTGCGGCCAAGGGTGGGGAGGAGTCCATCCTCCCCAAGGCACCTCGGAGGTGCCTTCCCCCTTTAGGACTCTCCCCTTTTTCTCTTCTCTTGGCGCATGGGCCTCTTGGGGCTGGTGCCCTTGGCCCATGTAGGCCAAGGCGCACCCCCTACAGCCCATGTGGCCCCCCGGGGCAGGTGGCCCCACCCGGTGGACCCCCGGGACCCTTCCGGTGGTCCCGGTACAATACCGATGACCCCGAAACTTGTCCCGATGGCCGAAATAGCACTTCCTATATATAATTCTTTACCTCCGGACCATTCCGGAACTCCTCGTGACGTCCGGGATCTCATCCGGGACTCCGAACAACTTTCGGGTTACCGCATACTAATATCTCTATAACCCTAGCGTCACCGAACCTTAAGTGTGTAGACCCTACGGGTTCGGGAGACATGCAGACATGACCGAGATGTTCTCCGGTCAATAACCAACAGCGGGATCTGGATACCCATGATGGCTCCCACATGTTCCACGATGATCTCATCGGATGAACCACGATGTCAAGGACTTAATCAATCCCGTATTCAATTCCCTTTGTCTATCGGTATGTTACTTGCCCGAGATTCGATCATCGGTATCCAATACCTTGTTCAATCTCGTTACCGGCAAGTCTCTTTACTCGTTCCGTAACACATCATCCCGTGATCAACTCCTTGGTCACATTGCGCATATGATGATGTCCTACCGAGTGGGCCCAGAGATACCTCTCCGTTTACACGGAGTGACAAATCCCAGTCTCGATCCGCATAAAACAATAGATACTTTCGGAGATACCTGTAGTGCACCTTTATAGTCACCCAGTTACGTTGTGACGTTTGATACACCCAAAGCACTCCTACGGTATCCAGGAGTTACACTCTCTCATGGTCGAAGGAAGAGATACTTGACATTGGAAAAGCTCTAGCAAATGAACTACACAATCTTTGTGCTAGGCTTAGGATTGGGTCTTGTCCATCACATAATTCTCCTAATGATGTGATCCCGTTATCAACGACATCCAATGTCCATGGTTAGGAAACCGTAACCATCTATTGATCAACGAGCTAGTCAACTAGAGGCTTACTAGGGACATGGTTGTGGTCTATGTATTCACACGTGTATTACGATTTCTGGTTAATACAGTTATAGCATGAATAAAAGACAATTATCATGAACAAGGAAATATAATAATAACTAATTTATTATTGCCTCTAGGGCATATTTCCAACAATAGCCGCATCGTGGGTGTTACAGAAGACCAAATAACAAAGAGTCTCTTGTGTCCCCAACACACCCAATACAATGGTAAATTGTATATGTGCACTAGTTCGGCAAAGAGATGGTGATACAAGTGCAATATGGATGGTAGATATAGGTTTTTGTAATATGAAAATATAAAAACAGCAAGGTAGCAAGTGGTAAAAGTGAGCGAAAACGGTATTGTAGTGTTTCAAAACAAGGCCTAGAGTTCATACTTTCACTAGTGCAAGTTCTCACAACAATAATAACATAATTGGATCATATAACAATCTCTCAACATGCAACAAAGAGTCACTCCAAAGTCACTAATAGCTGAGAACAAACGAAGAGATTATTGTAGGGTACAAAACCACCTCAAAGTTATTCTTTCCGCTCAACCCATTGGGCTATTCCTATAAGTGTAACAAACTGCCCTAGAGTTTGTAGTAAAATAACACCTTAAGACACACATCAACCGAAACCCTAATGCCACCTAGATACTCCAATGTCACCTCAAGTATCCGTGGGTTTGATTATACGATATGCATCACACAATCTCAGATTCATCTATTCAAACCAACACAAAGTACTTCATAGAGGGCCCCAAAGTTTCTACCGGAGAGTCAAGATGAAAACGTGTGCCAACCCCTATGCATAGATTCCCAAGGTTACGTTACCCGCAAGTTGATCACCAAAACATACATCAAGTGAATCAATAGAATACCCCATAGTCACCACGGGTATCCCACGCAAGACATACATCAAGTGTTCTCAAATCCTTAAAGACTCAATCCGATAAGATTACTTCCAAGGGAAAACTCAATCCATTACAAGAGAGTAGAGGGAGAGAAACATCATAAGATCCAACTATAGTAGCAAAGCTCGCGGTACATCAAGATCGTGCCAAATAAAGAACACGAGAGAGAGATCAAACACATAGCTATTGGTACATACCCTCAACCCCGAGGGTGAACTACTCCCTCCTCGTCATGGAGAGCGCCGGGATGATGAAGATGGCCACCGGTGATGGATCCCCCCTCCGGCAGGGTGCCGGAACAGGTCCCGATTGATTTTTGGTGGCTATAGAGGCTTGTTGCGCCGGAACTCCTGATCTAGGTTATTTTCTAGAGATTTGGGAATTTATAGGAGAGGTTGGCGCCGAGAACAAGTCAGGGGGCCCCACAGAGAGTCCACGAGGCACAGGGGCGCGCCCCAGGGGGTTGGGGGCGCCCTCCACCCTCATGGGGCCCACAGGTCTCCCCTCCGATAACTTTTTGTTCCAGTATTTTTTTATTTTTTCCAAAAAAGTCTCCATTGATTTTCAGCACATTCCAAGAACTTTCGTTTCTACATAAAAAACAACAGCACAGTAGTTCTGCTGAAAACAACGTCAGTCCGGGTTAATTCTAACCAAATCATACCAAAATCATGTAGAAATATTATAAACATGGCATGAATATATCAAAATTTGTAGATATATTGGAGACATATCAGCCGCACGCGCGGATGAGGTTGCGATGGCTGCCATTCATGCCGACCCCAGATCTTGGAGGAGCACCTTGCCATTCGCTAGCTACGCCAATTAAGCATGCTCGGTTTACCCGTTGCGTGTGCTGCTCCTGCCTTTCCTTAACAAATTCTAGTGAATTGTGCTATCTAATTATACCATGCAATCTGTTGCTCTACTGTATATGTTCTATATGTCGTGTAATGTGGTGCTCACTTATTAACTGTTTGGTTAATTAGTTGTCGTCTCCAGTTAACACTTTGGTTCAATTCTGCAAATGTGATGTTCTAGTTGCCAATTGCTATATTTCCAAGTTGCCAAGCATGCTTGGTTTGGTTAACCGTCTGATCTTCTAGTATGTTATACATTGTGTAGTGTTGTGCTGAGTTAACGTTTGGTTCATTTGTTGTGGTGTTTAGTTAACTGTTTGGTTCAATTCTGCAATGCGATGTTTAATAGTTGTGAGTGCATTATGTTATTGTATACCATGTGAGAAGTAAATAGAATTTGGTTGTACTAAATACATGAGAAACAAATACAATTGCTATATTTCCAAGTTGTTAAGCATGCTTAGTTTGGTTAACTGTTTGATCTTCTATTAGGAACAGGGCCGAGCCGACAAAATCTTGGACCCTGTGTGAAACAAAAAAATGGCGCCATATCTTAGTAGAAAAAAAGTGAACAAACAAACAATTATAAAGTATATGATATAATGCCTTACCATACCGATGTTTTCTCATGATGACTCAAATCTCTATCATCGAAACACAATATATAAAACTTTAATAAAACCAAATTGAAGTGATACGATAAAAGATATCAATTGGAGATTATGCGTGAATATTTGGCAATTACATGAACAGTCTAACTCACCTAGTCTCTAATTAGAAATTAGAAGTAGGAGTCGAAGTTAATCAAAAAGAAGACTCGCCAGTGGTAGGCTGCCTGTTTTGGCAAGAGGATCAAAGGAACTATTGTTGTGCCACTCATCACCAATGTTCTGGAGTCTGGAACTGTCACCGATCAAACACACGATCCTATTTCCGATAATCCAGTTGAGCAGCGGTCTGCAAACTATCGCCAAGGCCGATTGATTAAATGATGGACGATCCCGTTTCCTATGTAGCCGGTAGCGACGCGAGTGCTTTTGCATTTTTGTGATCTACCGATCGATCCAACGATTCCATTTTCTTTTTTTAAGGGCTAACAATCTCGGTTTCCTAATTCCTATCGAGCAGCGCTGTAGCGGCTGATTGTTTTTTGAGATATCTCGCCTTCTTTACTGCTCAATAATCAAAGGTATGATGTTTTGGTCATGATGAAGCGGCTGAATGGTACGACACTCGATGCCTCGAGTCTCTACTCACCAGGATGCGCTAGTGGCCCAGCACCCAGAAACAACGAACCTGCAAAAAGCTTGGGGCCCCCAAAAATTATGGGCCCTGTGTGGGCTGCACAATCTGTACAGCTATGGGCCCGACCCTGATTAGGAGTATGTTATAATGTGCAATGTGGTTCCCAGTTAACGTTTGGTTCATTTTTTGTGGTGTTTAGTTAACTGTTTGGTTCAATTCTGCAATGTGATGTTCAATTGTTGTGGGTGCATTCTGTTATTGTATACCACGTGAGAAATAAATTGAATTTGGCTGTACTAAATACATGATAAACAAATACAATTGCTATATTTCCAAGTTGTTCAGCATGCTTGGTTTGGTTAACTATCTGATCTTTTATTAGGAGTATGTTAATTGCGCAATGTGGTGCTCGGTTAATGTTTGGTTCATTTGTTGAACTGATTGGTTCAATTCTGCAATGCAATGTCCAATTGTTGTGGGTAGAATTTTGTATTCTTGTGCATGTGAGGAATAAATCGAATTTGGCTGCACTTAATACATGAGAAACATATACAAGTGCTATATTTCTAGTTCTTAATCATGCTTGGTTTGCATAAATGGGTTTTCCATGTTGCTTGAATTAATCTGATGAATCTGCAATGTGCTTATTTTTCATCAACATATTTTACTGATAGCATGCGAACCCTCATTTAACCTGATGAATAACTACCTTATATGTGTTGCAGGGAAACAATGGGAAGCACTGAGATTTACAATCGAGGTTAGCACATGCATGGTCCATTGTCAGAGGTTTTGACCCATTGTTCGACCCTTTTTGCATATGGGGAAATGATTAGGTCCTGCTGTGTAATTGCAGGAACCATTCTAATATTTGGATTTTTAATAATTTGATCTTGTACATGTAGGTCCTGCTGTCAGAGGTTTTGACCCACTGTTCAACCCTTTTTGCATATGGGGAAATGAGTTGTCCATGAATCCCAATCAAGTCAAGAAACTCAGAAAGATTGTTAGGATAAAGAAATTAGCGACAAAAAATAACAAGATCTTTGTCTGCACAATGAAGAAGATATCAGTTCTACAAGATGGTACTAACTATTATACCTTGGATTTTTTTATTCCTTTGCCCCATTTCCAATATAGAGAAGATATTTATGCACATCCTTGTTTTCAGGCCTTTCCAAAGCAGTTCACTGATGATTACCTCTCAAATCACCTCTGTGGTCAGGAGGAGAGGAAGGTTTTCATACAATACCCACGGTTCAATATTGAAGTGCTCCTGAAGAGGACGAAGGATGGACGGTCAATCATCCACAAGCACTGGCCTAAAGTTGCAAAGACCTTCAACATCAATGAAGGCTCAATATTCGCCTTCCACTTTAGCAGTTTTCCAGATGAGATGCATCTGTCTATGTACCGTCTATGATGCTAATTTCAAAAGGTTCTATATGTTGCATGTGAAACTTGGTGCTGGTGCAGCTGTGTAATGTGGTAGTTGAGTGCTGAAGCTATATGATGTTGTACTCTGATGTATTTCAATTATGAATCCTGCTTCCTTAATATGGAAATGAAATATATTGTGTGCTTAATATGGAATGTCAATTAAATTAATAAATAGATTATTATTAATAGGGCTATTAGCCTTCTAATGGCCAATTAGCTTGCTAATTGGGTTTTTCTATTGCAAACGGTTATTGAGAAAACACCGTGGACGATGACCTTAGGCAACACACACAGTTTCTAGGAATAAATCATGTTGGATAAATGAACAATCACACATGACATCCTCTTGAAAATTGTTTGCGTTAGGCCACCTTGCGCAAACGTTTACCACAAAAAAACTGTGTGTGATGGATAGCCTTTGCCACAAAGTTTCTTCCACGCACCGTGTGTGATGCATTCAACAACGCAAATGATAAAATTGTTAATATCACGTGCAATGGCAATGCTATCTCAAATGATTTAATGGGGAAAATTGTGTGTGATGTACCTGCGAACGGAAACGTTTTCCTTGGAGTGACTATGTGGGATGTATATACGAACGAAAATGTTTAGCAGAGACTGACTGTGTGGGATGTACTTACGACAAGAAACGATTTCGCCTGTATAATTCCTTTTTAGCACTACTGTATGTACAACCGTATTTGATCGCTCACAGATCGCACGCGACCTCATTTTGCCGAGCGTGTGTGCTAGGAGGGCATATCCCCGATGGTTTCTGGGTCGTGTGGGAAAGACCCCCTATCACAGTCACTCACTAGGCGACGGTTCAGAACGCTATTGTGGAAAGGGGTTAAAAATTGTTTGTATAGAACCTCGTTGTACCAGTGAATGTGACTCATGTTTGACCTTTCGATCTCGAGTGTTCCGAGACCATATCTGTACATGCTAGGCTCGTCAAGTTTAACCCAAGTATTCTGCATGTGTAAAACTATCTTACACCCGTTGTATGTGAACGTAGAGTCTATCATACCCGATCATCACGTGGTGTCTCGAAACGACGAACTGTAGCAACGGTGCATACTCAGGGAGAACACTTTTATCTTGAAATTAAGTGAAGGAATCATCTTGTAATGCTACCGCCGTTCTAAGCAAAATAAGATGCATAACGAATAAATATCACATGCAATAAAAATATGTGACATGATATCGCCATCATCATCTTGTGCTTTTGATCTCCATCTTCAAAGCATCGTCATGATCTCCATCATCACCGGCTCGACACCTTGATCTCCATCGTTGCGTCGTGGTCGTCTCGCCAACTATTGCTTCTACAACTATTGCTAACGCATAGCAATAAAGTAAAGCAATTACATGGCATTTGCATTTCATACAATGTAGAGACAACCATAAGGCTCCCGCCGGTTGCCGATAAATTACAAAACATGATCATCTCATACAATAACGTATATCACATCATGTCTTGACCATATCACATCACAACATACCCTGCAAAACAAATTAGACGTCCTCTACTTTGTTGTTGCAAGTTTTATGTAGCTGCTACGGGTTTCTAGCAAGAACCGTTCTTACCTACGGCAAAAACCACAACGGAGATTTATTAAGTTTGCTGTTTTAACCTTCTTCAAGGACCGACCATAGTCAAATTTGATTCAAGTAAATTAGGAGAGACAGACACCCGCTAGCCACCATTATGCAAAACTAGTTGCATGTCAGTCGATGGAACCGGTCTCATGCGCGTGGACATGTAAGGTTGGTCCGGGCCGCTTCATCCCACAATGCCGCCGAATCAAAACAAGACGTTGGTGGTAAGAAGTATAAACATCACAGCCCAAAACTTCTTTGTGTTCTAGTCATGCATATCATTTACACATAGACCTGGCTCGTGATGCCACTGTTGGGGAACGTTGCATGGAAAACAAAAAATATTCTACACACACGCAATGATCTATCAATGGAGATTCATAACAGCGAGAGGGGAGAGTGTGTCTACGTACCCTCATAGACCGTAAGCAGAAGCGTTTCACAATACGGTTGATGTAGTCAAAATTTCTTCGCGATCCAACCGATCGAGTACCGAACGTACAACACCTTCGCGTTCAGCACACGTTCAGCTCGGTTACGTCCACGCCTTCTTGATCCAGCAAGACGGTGAGTTATTGGATGAGTTCTGACAACATGACGACACGGTGACGGTGACGGTGAAGATATCTCTGCAGGGCTTCGCCTAAGCACTACGAAAATATGAGCGGGGATGTAAACAGTGGAGGGGGCGCCGCACACAGCTAGGCAATTGTTTGTTGTCTGCTAGGCACCCCCTCCCACATGTATATAGGTGGGAGGGAGGGAGGAGCAGCCAAAGGAGGTGCTCCAGTAGGAGGAAACCTACTTGGGGTCCCTCCCAAGCCGCGCCCCCTTTCCTTATTTGGAGTGCGGGGAAAGGCAGGGGAGGGTGGCGCCCCCTTTCTTTCTCCCATGAGAGGGAAAGGCAGGAGGGGCTAGCCCTCCCCCTTTTCCTTCCCTAGGGCTGGCTAAACAAGGGTGGAGGCGCACCAGCCCCCTTGTGGGCTGGTCTGTCCCCTCCTTTAGCCCATAAGGCCCATAACTTGCCGCGCGGGGGGGGGGGGGGGGGGGGGGGGCTCGGAACCCCTTCCGATGACCCGATTCCTTCCCGGTATGTCCCGAAACACTTCGGGTGTCCAAATATCATCGCCCTATATATCAATCTTTACCTCTCGACCATTTCAAGACTCCTAGTCATGTCCGTGATCTCATCCGGGACTCCGAACAACATTCGGTCACCAAAACATATAACTCATATAACACTATATCGTCAATGAGTGTTAAGCGTGCGTACCCTATGGGTTCGAGAAGTATGTAGCCATGACCGAGACACCTCTCCGGTCAATAACCAATAGCGGAACCTAGATGCCCATATTGTCTCCTACATATTCTACGAAGATCTTTATCGGTCGAACCATTATGACAACATACGTAATTCCCTTTGTCCATTAGTATGTTACTTGCCCAAGATTCGATCGTCGGTATCTTCATACCTAGTTTAATCTCGTTAACGGCAAGTCTCTTTACTCGTTCCATAATACACCACCTTGTGACTAACTCCTTAGTCATTTTCTTACAAGCTTATGATGTGTACTACCGAGAGGGCCCAGGGATACCTCTCCGATACTCGGAGTGACAAGTCCTAATCTCAATCTATGCCAACTCAACAAACACCTTTGAAGATACCTGTAGAGCATCTTCATGATCATCTATTTACGTTGTGACGTTTGATAGCACAAAAGGTATTCCTCCGGTATCCGGGAGTTGCATAATCTCATAGTCAAAGTAATATGTATTTGACATGAAGAAAGCAATAGCAATAAACTGAACGATCACTATGCTAAGATAACGGATGGGTCTTGTCCATCACATCATTCTCCTAATGATGTGATCCCGTTATCAAATGACAACACATGTCTATGGTTAGGAAACCTTAACCATCTTTGATCAATGAGCTAGTCTAGTAGAGGCTTATAAGGGACACGATATTTGTTTATGTATTCACACATGTATTTAAGTTTCCGATCAATACAATTCTAGCATGAATAATAAACCTTTATCATGAATAAGGAAATATAATATAAAATAACAACTTTATTATTGCCTCTAGGGCATATTTCCTTCAAATTCAACATGGAAATTTTTATGGTGATGATTCATCTGAGATGTACACATGGATGTTTTTCTTCTTATAAAGCAATTCAGTTCTAGAACTTAGATTTAACAACTATTTAACATGTCATCAAGTGTGTAGTATGCCACTAACAAAAGGCATAGTTTCCATCACCAGCTTTGGCTGAGTTAATCTGTACATCGATGTTTCCTACACAATTTTGTTGAAGATAATACCATTATCCACTGAGTGAAGTCTAGCGGTTGCAATTTGATCAAAGCTCTTAACTATTAGATGTATTTTTGAGTATGTTCATGTAGTGAATCACGAGTATAAGTTAAATCTAGAGCCTATTTGTCAATTTATTTATTAATCTATTCATCTGAAAGTAGCCACAAGCTACATATGGACCTAAGCTCACTGATTAACACCCTTGCTGATAACAATGGACAATCTATCAGAATTTTGTAAGGTTGTTCCAACTTAGTTTTACTGAAAATTGAAAACAATCATCGATTTTGTATGCCCAACTCAATATTTGTATTTTTTTGTTATTAGTTGATTGTAGTACTAGACATTTAAAAAATAAAATAAACGCGTAGATCAACCTTTTAATACTATTTTATCTTTTCAATAGTTTATATTTAAATAATATTTATCTTTTGTCTTCTTTATTTATAGATCCTATCATCAAAATAGCTGGGCGCGGCAACACGCGACACTCATGATCTACTTGTCTTTGAAGATCAGCTTCCATCCAGTGCTTCGCTGATCCAAGGATCGGCCTCCTACCTAACATCCAACCAAATTTGACCATTAAAATCAAGTCATTCCCGGCTTTCCAAAGTCTTTAGAGAATATCAGCAGTAACAAAGTTAAGAAATGCAGGTTTCTTTATGAAGGCAAGTTTGTTATTAGCTATCCACAATTTGGTGACAAATTATATTTCAAGAACTGTCTTAAGTGATCTTTTGCACATGGATAGAATAAAACTTTTATTCGTTAATGTTCATAACACCGATAAAATGTCCAAAGAAATTGTTACCAACTGCTTTAAAACTGAAGAGTGTGGAAACTGAAGCGAACCTACTTGTTATCAGCCACTATTCCCCTGATTGTTCACTAAATGGATCGACGATGGTTTCGAGTATGGGGAAGGAAGAAAAGGGGGAGGGGGAGAAACCTCCATAAGTTATTGACGAGGCAGAGGAAGAGATACGCATGGCCTCTAGTCAAGCTAGGAGGTCCAGGTGTGCTCGAGTGGCTTGGGGTTAGCCTGCCTGTAACGACCAAGTATTTTGCCGCGATCTCTCTATTGTTATATTTGTGTCAAATATATTATGTACGCAAGGGGTTACGTAGACTTGAAGTTGTAATTGGTGTGGTTAGGTAAGAGTTGTGTAGGAGTCGGACACTTGTATCCTAGGCCTCTTATATACGGAGGGGCACCACACGTTGTAACTCATGACAACTTGATAGCAACAGGTACGCGGGGGAGCCGACGGCTTGTATCGGCGTTCGGGCGGCCGGTGTTGCGGTATCTTGGGGAGGAGCACCCGTAGTCATGTCCCGGGGATGTAGCCATATCGGTGAACCTCGTTAACAAATATTGTGCCTCGGTAAGTCGTCTATGATCTTGCATTGGCGTTTTAACATCTATCTCTTCCATTCTCCAGATTGGTGGACGAGGGAATCGTCACGGTTATGCCTGCGACAGCGGAGGCGATGGGCCGGTGGCGACAAGGACAAGTGCAACCAGTGCGTGGTTGTGCTTTTTGTAAATGATGAAACCGCGTGGTGGTGTTGACTACGTCGAGTGCAAGTCCAAAGGATGAGTTCACAAAGAACTGCCGTGTTTGGGCATGGCTCTGCGCCATCTCGTTTTCCAACCATTTTGTTGCCGAATTTCTCGTTGGAATTAGTTTCTGCCCACTATAACTGCAAGTTTATGGTTTCTTTTACAATTGCCAAATTCATATTTAAATTTGATTTCTCCGAAGGTTTTTGTTTATGGTTTCGGTTGGGGCACTTAAACACATGGAGATTGACCGTTTAAAGGTTTCTTCGAAGTGTAATAATGCCCTACCAAACCCCGAAACCGAGGACGATGATGAAGCGGATGTCAAATATGATGGTCCGCTAATCTCCCACTTGGTTGGTGAGGTTACCGAGGTGGGTTTAGATGATGCAAGACCTGGGTCAATGTTTTGTGACTTCACAGTGTCTTCTCGGAAATCTAAATCACTCCTCTAAAAAGAAACAAAAACCACCCAAGAAGGCGAAAAGTTCCACACCAATTCGAGTTTTCACATGAGAGGCATGTTTTGGAATAGCAGAGGTCTCTCAGACTTGGCTAAACATAAACACATTGGTGATTGTGTGCGAGAACACGAATTGGATTTTGTGGCAATTTCCGAGGCTGGTAAATGTGACTTTCACCCACACGTCCTTGATCACCTATCAGGTGGTTTCGACTATACATGGCATAGTCTACCAGCTCATGGAAGGTCTGAAGGAATCCATCTTGGGATCTAGACCACAACCATGGACTTGTTGGCTTTTTCGACCGGTGATTTTCATATCAAATTTCACCTACGAAACAGGATTGATAATTTTACATGGAGCCTGGTCGTAGTCTATGGGGCTGCCCTAGATGAGCATAAATCTGCTTTCCTCTGTGAGCTGTGAACCTGGCTAAGGATAACCCGTGCCTAATTCTTATTGGAGGGGATTTTAATATCCTTAGGTACCAGGAAGGAAAAAATAATGACCGCTTCGACACTCATTGGCCTTTCCTTTTCAATGCTGTGATTGATAGTTTGGATCTTCGGGAGGCCCGTATGTCGGGGCGGCAGTTCACTTGGGCTAATAACCGTTCTGTGCTTACGTACGAGAAGCTCGATAGGGTACTCACGGATACCGAATGGGAGCTTACATTTCCTATGGTAACTGTGCGAGCCCTAGAGCGAATCGATACATTATCGGATCATGCACCAATCATTCTTGATTCTAATTCTACGAGTCATTCTGCCCGTTGCCCTTTCAAATTTGAATTGGCATGGCTGCATCAGGATAGTTTTGTAGACATAATAAAGAGTATTTGGGAGAGGCCCGCCATTGGTCGTACACCGATTCAAAGATGGAATTATAAAATAAGGGCCACGAGGCAACACCTCTCTGGATGGGCGAAACACACCATCGGATTGTACAAAAAAGAAATGCAGCGCCTCTGTACCATCATTGATGACCTTGACAAAATTGCAGAGACACGCACCTTATCTCAACAAGAGATTGAATTTAAAAATCAATCTAATGAGAAGGTTGCCCGTCTATTGCACGAAGAGGAGATCAAATACTACCAGAGGTCCAAAGTTGACTTCATCCTAATGGGAGATAGTAATACAAAATACTTCCAATTGGTCGCCAATGGTCGACATAGGAAGAAATGTATTCATAGTCTCCAACAGGATGAGGGGCGGATCGAAGGTCAGGAGGAGCTTAAAAAGTATATCAGCAGCTACTACAAATCTCTTTTCAGGGCACCAGATGAAGGGAATTTCACCCTTGACGAGTCCCGAATAGATGATATTTCACAAGTCATGGTGGAAGAAAACAATATCCTCACGACACCTTTCTCGGAAGAGGAGGTGAGAGCGGCAGTGTTCCAAATGGAACACAACAAAGCTCCAGGTCCTGATAGTTTTCCCGCAGAATTTTATCAGAATTTCTGGGATATCATCAAGGCTGACCTTCTGGAGTTGTTTAAGTGTCTTCATGCCGATCAACTTGACCTATTTAGGCTAAATTTTGGCAAGATTGTTTTGTTGCCGAAAATTAAGGAGGCCAAACGGATCCAACAGTTCAGACCCATATGCCTCCTTAATATCAGCTTCAAGATTTTCACCAAAGTAGCTACGAATAGATTAAACTCGATAGCTTACCATGTTGTCTAGCCATCTCAAATGGCCTTTATGCAAGGAAGGAATATACTAGATGGTGTAGTTATCCTTCATGAGACCGTCCACGAGATGCACCGAGAAAACATGAGTGGAGTGGTATTCAAAATTGACTTTGAAAAAGCCTATGACAAGGTCAAGTGGTCTTTTCTCCAATAGGCCCTAAGGATGAAAGGTTTCTCCAATAAATGGCACCAGTGGATCCAAAATTTTGTAACTGGAGGTAGTGTGGCCATCAAAGTCAATGATGATATAGGACATTACTTTCAGACAAAAAAAGGACTACGACAGGATGACCCCATGTCCCCAATGTTATTTAACATTGTTGTTGACATGCTGGCTATTCTGATTGAGCGCGCCAAGCAGGATGGACAGATTACGGGAGTAGTGCCTCACCTTGTGGATGGTGGCCTCTCTATTTTGCAATATGCCGATGACACGATTCTTTTTATGGAACATGACCTAGACAAAGCTTGAAATCTTAAGCTGTTGCTTTCAGCGTTTGAGCAAATGTCGGGACTCAAAATTAACTTTCATAAAAGCAAATTATTCTGCTTTGGGGAAGCCGTTGAGGCGGCGGCCGATTATGATGACCTGCTTGGTTGTGCACTTGGCCAATTCCCGATTAAATATCTTGGAATACTGGTTCACTATCGGCGTCTCACCATTGTGGAGTGGAAGCATGTGGAGGAGCGTCTAGAGAAACGGTTGAGCATTTGGAAAGGAAAACTGCTCTCAGTTGGTGGTCGGCTGGTTTTGATTAACTCCGTCCTCACAAACATGGTTCTTTATATGCTTTCTTTCTTCCAACTCCAAAAAGGGGTCCTGCAAAGACTGGACTACTTTAGATCCAGATTTTTTTGGCAAGGAGACGGTGAAAAGAAAAAATACAGGCTGGCCAAATGAAGCGTGGTTTGTAGGCCTAAAGACCAAGGTGGCCTTGGAATTCATGACCTGTAGGTCAAGAATGAGGTCCTTCTCATTAAATGGTTATTTAAACTTTTTATCGAGGATGGTGTTTGGCAAACCATGTTGCGCAACAAGTATCTAGGCCAAAAGGCGGTATCCCAGGCATATTGGAAACCTGGTGACTCGAACTTTTGGGCTGGCCTAATGGTGGCAAAGAAACATCTCTTTCGCTTTGGGTATTTTGCGATAAAGAATGGGTCGGAGATTCGTTTCCGGGAAGACATCTGGCTAGGCAATGCCAGTCTCAGAGAACAATATCCAGCCTTATATAACACCGCTCGCGATAAGAATAATACTATTGCGCATGTGCTCGGTTCTTCCCTGCGAAATATTTCGTTCAGGCGGGATTTGATTGGCCCCCGACTTGTGTAATGGTATAATCTTTTATCCCGGCTGGATTCGATTAACCTGACACAAGGTCAGGATGTGTTTCGCTGGAACCTTACTACATCAGGGTCTTTCATAGTAGACTCTATGTACCGTGCACTTACACATTCTGAGATACCAACGAGCAATAATAAGAAAATTTGAAAGTCCAAGATTCCACTAAAAGTGAAAATCTTCATGTGTTATCTTCATAGGGGAGTTGTGTTAATCAAAGACAACCTCGCACGGTGCAACTGGCAAGGGAGTAAGAAGTGTTCTTTTTGTACTCATGACGAGACAATCAAACATCTCTTTTTCGAATGCAAGTTTGCATGTTCTACATGGTCAGTCATCCAAATAGCGTCAAATTTGTATCCGCCCACAAGTATTGCCAATATTTTTGGTCATTGGTTGGACGATATTACAAATAGGTTCAAAACGCTAATAAGGGTGGGAGCTTATGCCTTAATTTGGTCGCTTTGGCTATGTAGAAATGATTTGGTTTTTAATGACAAAAATGCTTCTCCTCTACAGCTTATTTTCCGATGTACGCACTCGCTACGTACGTGGTCTATGCTACAACGGCCAGACTACCAACCGCTGTTCATGGCGGTGTGTACGCGATTGGAGCAGGGTGGGTACGGAGGTTTTTTCCCAACATGGGTGGCAGCATAACCTACGGATCGATCCACCACCCTCTTTGACGTAGGCATAGTGTCGGTCTAAAGGACTCCACTGTTGCCGATTTGTCGATTTTATTTCATGAATTTTTGTCAGACTTCTGGATTTGGCTGTGTGCATCTTAGTTATGCAGAGGCTGGGTGTTACTCATGATGCTTTGTATCCGCTTGATGCTACATTTTGAGATAATAAAGTCGCCCTTTATCGAAAAAAAGATATTATTTTGCTGCAAACAGTAACACACGCACGAGATAGAGCTCTATTCAGTAAAAAATTCTGAATTTTTGATGCCTTTTATTGGTGCTATCATGCACACCACAAGACTTTATAGTGTTGGAACTCGGCTTATCTCTATGTTCTTTTTTGCGAAAAGGCCAAGGGTCATATATATGTTAAATAGTACAAACACTTACAAAACACTTATATATATAAATTACAAAATACATTGAAAGCTTTGGGGGTGCCGAAATTCCTCTTGCATCCACCAACGACACGTCGTGAGCAAAACTAGTTTGCCACCTCTGGACCTCCATCCTAGCGGAGCAAATTTGTTTAACCTAAGAACTTGTAGAAACAGTGGTCGAGAAGTCGTCATGTAGACCGTAGGACACTGGCGGTCACGATCTGCGTAGCAAATCGTTGCTCCAAAGAAGAAAACAACAGGGAAGGACTATAGAACGCTCTAGTTCTGGCCAAATGGGGTTGGAGCACACAACCCTCAGATGCTCTTTGACGGGACTGAGATTGGCCAACCTTTGTCAATCCGAACTGGAGCCGGAGATTAAGACGTACAACCATGGTGTCCCCTCCATAGGATAGTGCGGCCTAAATAAACCTGTAGAAAAGAAAGTGCCAGGTCCGGAGAACCAGATCTGACATCTTCCACACAGCTTTCGACGATACGAGAAAACATCACCTGAACGAGTGTGAGGCAGGAAGTCTTTATTCCACGCGGATGACGACACCATTGTCTTGCCACACCGCCCAGAGACCTTGCAAGTAACAACTTGACACAAAGGTACATATTTGTTGAATGCGTGTTGGGTTCTGGATACACGAGGACATATTTGGTTCTTCTCTTTGTCCTACGGTGCTCTCGTGCTGCCCACACACAGGCACACATCGTCAAAAAATAAATTAAAAAATAAATCACAGCATGATGCCTCTACGATGAGACATAAAATTTCAAGACCAAATTCGATTCACCCTTTGAAAAAGATAAATCCAGTTGTGTACTTACACATTTCAAATTCGATGTGCATGTTTGACACATTCACAGACTGACGTGTCTTTTTTTTTTCTTCATGAGCTGTGGATTGAGTTTTGAAATGGCATTTTCGAGTTAATTGCACAGAAGTATCACAACTGGGGTATCACATACAGATTGGTACCAAGATTGCTAATTTTTGCATGTCAGTATCAAGATTGCGTCAGGCCGTTGCAAATAGGTCTAAACTGCGTATAAACACGTATTGACAGTGTATCTGACCATTGAGGCCCGTTTGTCTGTTGCCGACGTGGCATATTTTTTTGCAGAAAACCCCCTTGCTTTATAGTAATCACATAAAGATTCATTATTTTTGTGAAAAAAAGGTTCAGACGAGAGACTTTTTTTTTGGTTCGGACTTGTTTGAAAGTTTTCCTCGAACTGGACAAATAAATAAAATAAACAAAAACTGCGCGTCAGCAGGTTCTGAACCTGCGACAAGCAACACGCAAGCAGACCGCGCTAGCCACCAGGCCACACGGATGCTCGCGTTGAAGTGCAAGCATGGCTTTCTTATACGAACAAGTAAACGCTGGGCCGGTGGTTGGGCCAACCGAGGCCTGTAATTGTTTTTTCGTTTCGCGTTTTACTGACGCGTGTGCTGGGGCTGGTTCGCCCAGGTTTCTTTTCTATTCATTTATCTTATTATGCTTTATTTTTGTTTCTGGTTGTGACTTATTTTTAGGTTTTTCTTCCTTTCTTCTTTTATTCACTGGGTTCGTTTTTCTTCTGTTTTTAACATACTTACTAAACATTTTTTTAGATAGGCTTTAATACATGATGAACATGTTTTCAAATATGCATGAACATTATCTTCATGTACGCTGAGCACCTTTTCTGCGTATAGTGATCATTTTTTAATGCTCGATGAACATTTTTTGCAAACAGTGAACATTGTTTAATATATTAAACTTTTGGTAATATACGTTGAACATGTTTAAAATGTAAATTGTATATTTTTTTAATATAAGTTAATTTTTTTATTTAATATACGATGAACATTTTTGTAATTTAGGTTGAACATTTTCTTAATACATGATGAATTTGTTTGACAATGTGTATTTGAGAAAATTTTCAGCATGTATTAAAAACTAATTGCGTAAAATCATTCTAGTATTTCAAGAAACACGTTGATTCTTTTAATAAAAGTTGAACAGTTTTAGTGCATTTCCAAAATTTATTATGATTACAATTTATTTTTAATACATGTGGTCAACTTTTTAATAAAAGTGCATTTACAAAAATATAATCAATATATGAGTAAGTTAAAAAAAGCTGTGTGTTGGGCATATTTTTAATAGTTACGTATTTGAATAATACTAATAATAGTTACGTGGATACACAATAATTGTGCATGCTTGGTCCTAGTGAAGACACATAAAATTTGGGCCGTGCTTGTGTTCTAGTTTGGTGCTTGACACTTAATAATACTAATATGTAATCGCAAAAAAATGTAATAATATTATGATTAAAAAATAAGTAATTCAGGGCACGCAGCCGCGCTGGGCTCGCGCCGCCGACCTAGCGTGTCTACTATAATATAAATATAAAGGACGGCCCGCCTGTATTCTATCGCAAGCTTCATTGTGGCTTGGTGCCTAGCACACGGGCTCTTCCTTTGGCAGGTCACAGGTTCGAAACCTGCCCTGCTCGATTTTTGTTCTTTTATTTGGAAAGACTAACGTCCACGCGTATGGCAGGTTTGTAACTCGTCCACACGCGTGGATGACCGTTCAACCAAGTTTGCACGAATCTTGACATATTGAGGCAAAATTCACGTGCTACGTAGGACGAGGTTGATGTGCGGGCGTTGAAGAGTTCGCACGCGGCGAACTAGTTTCTGCCCACACAGCCAACATCTAGTCCATGCGTGTGTGGGCAAACTGATTTTGCCCACACGACACCCGTATGTTGTTGGATGGCAAATGCAGTACGCGTACGTGGCAACTAGGTAAACACACATGGCAATTGTGATTAACCATAAATGGAAACTATGGTTGAACCACACGTGGCAACTAGATAAACACACATGACAACTACTGTTTGACCATATATGGCAAGTAGTTAATCACACACGGCAAATATGGTTTGATTACACGCGGCAACTACCATAAATTAGACATGACAACTATAGTTAACCAAAACAGATAGAGTTGTCATGTTTTTACAACTACATTTGCCATCCCCGGATAACTATATCTGCCATCCCAGATGGCAACTAAATCATCCTGCGGGAATACCTAACGTAGCTGTGCTAGGATGTGTGGGCATTTTTGCTTCGTGCCACACGCGCGAGGTGAAGATGAGTAGTACTTTGTTGGGTGTGTGGCACGAAGTAGCTGCGCCCACACGTGTGGAGTAATTCTAGGGTCGCGCTAACTGCCACACATGTGGCAGGAAGGGAGACGCACCACACGTCTCTAATGTAAACAGATTGTCACGTCATCACATGCATACATGCGGGAATCTTTTTGGATTTTCAGTTTTTAAAATGTTTTATCTCTTAAACATAAAATCCGATTGAAAATCCGTTTTCACCATTAAATCCCTCGCGATGAGATCTTCGAAACTAGATCCCATGTTGATATGTTTTGATGAAATTTTTTTTGGATTAAAAGTTGCCATGTCTATTGCCTATGAATTGCCATGATGTTTACACTGAAATTTCCATGATATGTTTCAGCTATTTTCTTCTACATTTAAAAGTAAATTTTGACATTTATAAAATGAGGAATTAAGAAACTAGACTTGCCATGAACCATAAACTAAAATTGCCATGATACATGCACATAAAATTGCCATGTTTCATACAAAAATAATTTTCATGGTCAAAGTACTGGAGTTGCCATCATCAAAATACTAAAATTGCCATGATCTACAAACTAAAATTGCCACATGGCAACTTTAGTTTAAACCCTATGACAACTGCAGTGTAAACATCGTGGCAACTTCTGACAAAAAAAATCGTCGAAACATATCAACATGGGGTCTAGTTTTGAAGATCTCGTCGAGACGGATTTAATGGTGAAAACGGATTTTTAGTTCGCTTTTTTATTTAGGAGATACAACATTTTTAAGCCGAAAACCAAAAAAAATTCTATTTGTTCAGTTCGTCAGAAACTTTCAAACAAGTCCGAACGAAAAAGAAGTCTCTCACGGTAACATTTTTCCCGCAAAATAACGGGTATTTATGTGATTACATATAAAGCAAGAGGGTTTTCTGTAAAATATATACCACGTCGGCACCTGACAGATGGGCCCTAACGGTCAGATATACTGTTAATACGCGTTTATACATAGTTTAGACCTATTTGCAATGGCCTCACATAATCTTGATACTGACATGCAAAAATAGCAATCTTGATACCAATCTGCATGTGATGCCCCATTTGTGGTACTTATGTGCAATTAACTCGGCATTTTCTGACGTGGTGAAAACATCTTGTATTAATGTCGTGCTGTAAAATCTAATCCGTTTTGCTTTTGTAATAAAGGCATGCATCTGGTCTGAACTTTGGTGCGATTCGGAGGCGCTCAATTTTCTGCTTGGTGCGATGTTGGCTTTTGATCGGTAGATCTAAACTCCCAGGAGCACTGTGTGCAAGCTAGCTAGACAGTCAAACAATCAGCTTGATTGATGAACAGTAGACCCGCATGCACGTAACTTGAACCTGGGCTTTCACTAACGCTAGGATCGGTTGATCTATCGATGAACTTCGACGTGGTCGGCGAAACACTTGTGTACGAAGCAAACTGGACAGAGGAAAAAAATCTTTTGGTGATAGCTACAGGGGCGTGTCGCTCCTGGGCTTTTCTTTTCTCTTGTATTGATCTGGTCTTTTCATTGTGATACAAAAGCTACCCTCCCGGTGCTTTATATACACGTTCAGGGGCTAGATATCCGACTAGGACTAGTAATCCTACTAGAACTCCACTAATCTACCCTTACACGGACACAACAAGGTTAATGTCTACATTCACCTTCTTAACCTTGTTGACCTTCGATTACGACCTGGGTCCCAAATACGACTACTCGTATGCTTTATCTTTGGCATTGCTTTCGCCGTTCCTTGCAGAATCCCAGTCACTGACTTTGGCATTGTCAGCTCATCTGTAGCTTGATGCCGACGCTCTTTCTTGGTTGCGTCTTCAACCTTTACCTGTTCTTTGGTGTTTGGTAGACTGTCTTTCGGATAGTCGAGGGAACATCTTTTGAATTTGAGCGAGACCAAACTTTGGTCTAACTTTGAGTTCCAAGCTCTTGGCGCTTGCTTCAGCCCGTTAAGTGCCTTCTTGAGCTTGTAAATTTTTCCTTCTTCTCCTTTCTTCTCGTAGCCGAGGGGTTGTTCCACGTACACTTCTTCTTTGAGGTCGCCGTTGAGGAAAGCGGATTTCACATCCATATGATGAACCTTCCAATCCTCTTGTGCTGCCAAAGCTAGGAGCACTCTCACCGTCTCGATTCGAGCAACCGGTGCAAACGCCTCCTCGTAGTCAACTCCTTGACGTTGTACGTAGCCCTTTGCGACGAGTCTTGCCTTGTACTTCACAATGGCATCCTTCGTGTCCTTCTTTAACTTGTAAACCCACTTCAAACCTTTATCCTTTTGGTTCGGAGGTCGGGTTACCAAAGTCCACGTGCCATTGCTCTCGATTGCCTTCATCTCCTCATCCATGGCGTGCGTCCAACTTGAACTTTTGCTCGCCTCTACGAAGTTCGCCGGCTCCTCAACTCCTAGTAAACACAAATCGGAGTACTCGAGTGTAACTGGCTTTGCGTACTTGTAGACTTTCTTGAGGGGCTTGTAGCGACGAGGCCCGAAAGAATTCGTCGTGGCTTGCGAAGGGGGCGACACAAATTGTGTCGGCATCGATGCACTTGAGGAAGACCGCTGAGTCTCGGGCGTGGTAGATGCCGGATCGTTGGCATCTTCTTCGTCGGCGTAGTTGTCGTGACCGTGACCATCATCTTGATTGTCATCGTCACTATGCGCCTCATTGTCGAGATCTCCACCCGTATCGTGCGCGTCGTTGTCGCTATCACCTTGCGACCCATGCGCGTCGTCGTCGGTGTCGGCACCATAGTGATCACTGCCATTGCGGTCACCTTGGTTGAGTGTCTTGCCAACCACCTGGACATCCTCCCTTGCATCATCATCAGTTGGAAATTCAACTATGAATATGTTACCGTTTGGAGCATCGTCGCCTGCTGCGCTCCAATTCCACGCTTGGTTTTCTTCAAACACGACGTCGCGTGAAATCTGTAGAGCTTGGTTCGTGGATCATAGAAGCGGTATGCCTTGGTGCCAGAACTCCTCTCGTATCCGATAAACACCATCTTGGTGCTGCGATCGGCAAGCTTTGAGAGATGCGGATCCGCCGTCTTCACATGCGCCACACACCCGAACATCCGTAGATGAGACACATTCGGCTTACGTCCGTAAATTGCTTCATATGGAGTCTTGCCGATCACCGCCTTTGTTGGAGCCCGATTGAGAAGATAGACCGCCGTCGAGACAGCTTCTCTCCAAAATGTCCCCGGCAAGTTCTTGCTCTTGAGTAAACTTCTCGCCATGTCAACGATGGTTCGATTGCGCCTTTCAACAACACCGTTTTGCTGAGGCGTATAAGGTGCCGCAAGGAACCTTTTTATGCCAATCTTCTTGCAGTAGTCGTTGAACTCGTTTGACGTAAACTCTCTGCCGCGATCTGTCCGTAGAGCGCGAACCTTCAGCTTGTGTTCCATCTACGTTGCAGCCTTCAGCTTCTTGAATGCTTCAAATGCCTCATCTTTAGATCGTAGGAGAATGACCCACATATATCTCGAGTAGTCATCTACCACTAGGAAGAAATACTTCTTTCCTCCGTGAGTTGCTGGGGTGATAGGGCCACATAGATCACCATGGAGCAGCTCGAGTGCATCACTTGCACGATAGGTAGACTGAGCAGGGAACGGCCTGCGGTGCTGTTTTCCAACCAAGCACCCGTCACATACTCGATCAACATGGTCGATAAATGGCATCTCGGATACCATCTCCATCTTCGACATCTTCTTCAAGGCATAGAAGTTAACGTGTCCAAATCTAGCATGCAATAACCACGAATCATCATCACTCTTGGCGAGCCAACACTCTGGTTGAGATTGATTAAGGTTGAGGATATAGAGTCTGTTCCGCGTGCGATTCACACGCGCTAGCACGTTTCGGAGGTTGTCAAAGATCGTCATCACTCCGTTCTCAATATCCACCTTGCATCCATTCTCGTCAAGTTTTCCGACAGAGACGATATTGTTGCGAAGCCGTGGGATGTAGTACACTCCGGTGAGTATGCGATGTTCTCCTGTGAGACCCTCAAAGAGGACAGAACCTTGCCCGCAAATCTCCACATTTGAACCATCACCGAACTTGACCGAGCCTTGAACATCATATTCTAGCTCGAGGAACTTCTCCTTGCACCCCGTCATGTGGTTATTGGCACCCGTGTCTAGATACCACGACACGTTCTGGCTTCTGGATAACTTTGGTGTTACTTTTTTCTCATGAAGTAGCACCTTCCGGTTTGGTTTTACAACCATCGTTTGGACGAGATCACAAACTTTGGCCATCAGAAGACCTGGACGTTCGTCTTCTTGCTTCGCCAAATTTGCCTTGATCTCACACTTGTTAGGCTCCACGAGATCACAAACTTCGGCCATTAGAAGACATGGACGTTCGTCTTCCTGCTTTGCCAAATTTTCCTTGATCTCCCTCTTGTTAGGCTCCGGACAATCCTTCGCAAAGTGACCCATCTCGTTGCAGTTATAGCACTTGACCTCGGACATATCCAAGTTCCGTGGCTTCCGCTCTTTAGATCGATCCGCCTTACCACGACCTTGTGGCTTGCCTTTTCCTTTGCCCTCTTTGATTTGTCCGCCGCGCTTCGCCTTGCTTGAGCCTTTGTCAACGTTGCGCCTTTCTTTGCTACTTGGGGACTCCCAATCTGCGCGTGAGTACATGAGTTGGTCACCACCTCCTCCTTTGCCTTTCTGACAACCACGAGCATTCTCTTCTCATGTCCGCAAGCGTCCGATCGCCTCCGTTATGGTCATGTCGTCGATGTTGTAAAGCTGCTCGAGCGTGCCGATGATGTACGTGAATTTATCAGTCACCGAACTGAAAAATTTCTCCACAATCTCAGTCTCCTCGAGCTTTGCACCAAGCACGCGGATCTTCCCACCAATGTAGTCAGACGCATGGCATAGTCGTTCACCGATTCAGTTTCCTCCATCTGCAACTTGTGAAATTGGCGTTTCAGCTTGTGCCCGAGCCTTCGTGACGCGATCTTCTCCAATCCTCATCTCTTTGAGTGCGTTCCACGCCTCTCTTGCTGTCTCGAACTCCGCCAATGTCATCAGCACGGAATCTGGCACAGACTGGGCTATGGCGGCCATGGCACCTTCGTCGCACTCCTCGTCGACGTCGTCGTCCGTGATGGCCTCCCACACTCGAAGGGTTTGGAGAATGATCTTCATCTTCACCGTCCACACGCCGTAGTTGGTGTCGGTGAGCATCGGGTACTGGATGGGATGTTGCGATGCGCCTGTACGTTGGCGCCGCCTGTTCCACCACCACTGGTTGCTGACTTGCCGCCCTTCTTCACCTTGTCGCCGTTCTTGTTCGCTTTGGAACCGCCGTTGCCTGACTTGTTCCCCTTGGAACCACCATTGCCGGACTTGACTGACTCAGCATCGCTGTCCGTCATCGTAGATCGTCGAGGCTCTAGGTACCAACTATTGGCTTTTGATCCCTAGATCAAATCACCCAGGATCTCACACATACGTAGTGCAAAGCTAGCAAGCAAACAAGCTAGCAGCTTGATGGATTTTGCATGCAACAGTACACGCACGTAGCGACCTGGACGCCGGCTCTTCGAAGCTAATCGATTTACGTTGGCGTGGTCGACGGAACTCTCGCGTAACTTGGCAGCAAACAAATCGATGGGATGGCCACAGGATCTTGTCGGTCCTGTTGAATACTTCTTTGTATTGATCTGGTCTTTTCATTGTGATACAAAAGCTACCCTCCCCGTGCTTTATATACACGTCCAGGGGCTAGATATCCGACTAGGACTAGTAATCCTACTAGAACTCCACTAATCTACCCCTACACGGACACAACAAGGTTAATGTCTACATGCGATACTAAGCGATGCGAGTCGGCAGTCGCTTTACGTCCAGGGTCGATCTCCCAGACGTACAGATGCATCATGTGGGAAGCGCGCAACAGTCAACAACTTTCCCTGCTTCGATCGTCACCTCTTCCCGCGCACCCTATAAAATCCCATGCAACACAGCCATACATATTATCAAACTCACAGCGAGCTGCACACATACATACTAGCATACAGATCAGCTAATTAAGCTAGCACAGGCCTCGGGTACGTAGCAATGGCCAGGCCGGCGTCGTGCTTGGGAGCGGTCGCCATCGTGCTGGTGGTGCTGTGCGTCGCCGCGTCCTCTGCGGCTGCGCAGCCGCGCCGCCCGCTGCCGCCGAACTCCCGCGTGATCCACCCTGGACGGTTCGGCAAGAGGACGCAGACACTCACCTGCGACAACACCAAGGACAAGAGGAACCCCTGCGTGGCCACCTGCGACAAGCGCTGCCCCAACGAGTGCCTCGTTCTCTGCCCCAGCTGCAAGACATACTGCCGTAAGCATATACACATCTCAAATCTTTCCCAGTCTCAAGCCATGCATTCCATTCTTTTCTATGTGATGGAAGATGGAAACTCCACTCACGGAAGATCGAGGACAATTCGATCTTGATGGACCTCTCTATCACCTCCGTCCGGGTTTATTAGGCCCCCTAGTATTTTGAGCCAAACTTTGACCATTCATATGACTAATAGAATATAGAATATATGCTACAAAAGGCATACTCTTGGATTTGTATTTGAAAGAGCTTTCCAAAGGTATAATTTTTATGACATATAATTTATATTTCATTAGTTAAATTTGTTGGTCAAACTTTAGCCCAAAATGAGAGGGGGCCTAATAAATCCGGACGGAGATAGTATCTGAATATGCACAACATTTTATATTAATTCAATGGTATGATGCTAATATAAAATCTTCTTCTTGAAGTGTGTGACTTCTACCCTGGGATGTCCTGCGGTGACCCCCGCTTCACTGGCGCCGATGGCAACAACTTCTACTTCCACGGCAAGAAGGACCAGGACTTCTGTGTCGTCTCTGACGCTGACCTCCATGTCAATGCCCACTTCATTGGCAAACGCAAACCCTCCATGAGCCGGGACTTCACATGGATCCAGGCCTTGGGCATCCGCTTCGCAAACCACCGCCTCTACTTGGGTGCCATGAAGACTTCCCAGTGGAATAATGACGTTGATCGCCTCGAGTTGGCCTTTGACGGAGCACCCGTCGACATCTCTACTGACATTGGCACACAATGGCAATCCACCTCAGTGCCTGCCCTTACCGTCACGAGGACATCCATGACAAATGGCGTGAGGGTCGAGCTTAAGGGTGTGTTCGACATCATGACTAAAGTAGTTCCCATCACGGAGGAGGACTCCCGCATCCACAACTATGATGTGACAGAGGATGACAGCCTTGCGCATTTGGACATTGGGTTCAAATTCTACGGCTTCACCGACAATGTTCATGGCATTCTCGGCCAAACCTACCGCTCCGACTACGTCAACAAGCTCAACGTGAGTGCTAACATGCCTGTGATGGGTGGTGTAGCAAGCTATTTCTCCTCCGACATCTTCGCCACCGACTGCAACGTCGCTAGGTTCGGCCACAATGGTGGCATCTCCATGGTCACAACCAGGGCCAACTAAACTATTGCTCAAGACAACATCAGTTAATGTAATCGGCCTGTTCATTGGCCAGTAATAATATGTGAGGATTGTAATGTTACATTATTTTCAATAAAAAATACTAGCCTTGTGGGAAAAAAGGAATTTACTTTCGGTAGCAAATTGTAATGGTGCTTCCCTATTTTTGCGGTTTTATGTTAACGCGATGTCATGTGGAAAGTACTCTTTAATTTTTCTTTTGTCCTCCAACCCTAGTTCTAGTACTCTCCATAGGATGCGGATATGTGGAACATGGTTCTGGGGTACCCCTTATGAATTGTAGATTTAAAACAAATAGAAGAAAAAAAAAACTGTTTTTTTGGTAGCATACATGATTGACTGGTATACTTGAGTATTAAGTTTCACGAGGAAATGACATAAGTGAATTCTGGGTAAAACTAACAAAATGAAAGCTATCTCCAAAAAGACTGTTTGAAGGAATAGTAAGATGGACTGTATTTTCTATACCCCTGGTGTGATTCCTTCACGGAACTTTATACATGAGTTGAATAGTCGATCAACTTTGATATCCCAAATTTTCATTTTGATTTTTGTACTGCCTCCGATCCAAAAAAAAGTGTCGTGACTTTAGTTCAGAGCTTTAGTTTGAATTTGAAGTAAAGCGATGAAACTTTTTTTGAATCGGAGAGAGTAGTATTTAAAAAAAACTTTTTCTATGGGTATGTATGGAACCAAGTTCACGTGTGAATTTTTTACTAGAAAGCGCAGCTACTTTATATTGCGCGAGTCCAGACCAGCTTTATGTAAGATTGTCGTAGGTCAACGCCTCACTCTTGCGTGAGCGAAGACTCAGGTCTCTATATAGCAAGTAACGAGGACAATGATGCATACGTAGAGCTGTATGCACCGGCCAAATTAACGTACCTATGCAAGTTTTTAAGAAAGCATACATAGCGGTAGCCAAGGGTATGTTCTGGCACCTTTTTCAACCCCTCGCCACTTATTCTTCACTTCGCTTCCGGCTCCGGCCATCCAGGCCTGAGTCGCACCCATCCATCCCATGAATCTCCCATAAGAATCCATGCATCCTACATGGATTTTTTTTTCTGGTGAAATAAGAGTTTTATTCTATTATGATAAGATTATAGTTAAAAGTTCCTTGATACAGGTTGTCCTCTCTGTAGCCCCACAACAATGCTACTGTATAATGCGAGTCAACCTACTATCCAATTTTTGTTCAAATAAGTTTTTGTAGAATAAACTCCTGGTCTTCCATCAACGATTTAATCTTAGCAACTAGGTGTTGAGAGGCCAAATCACATCAACAACCAACCCTTGCCTGTATCTATCAGCGCACTTCTATCATGGAGCGGCCAAATCACCCTCATCAGCTCCAATAGTTTTGTAGCATGATCGCAGGAGATCAGGGCGAAAACTACTTTCAACTTTAATACCACAGAGAAAACAAGTGGCATGCGTTGACAGATGCCTATACAACTTATGTAGCAAGGGCACAAGGCCTCTACACCTTTCCACATCATATCCTTCTTCTTCTGCAGAACCAAGGCATTCCAAATGCAGCGCGGCATAGGTCGGGCTCCATCAGGGTTGTTACTGGACTCCCCACCTGCAGCTCATCATCATGCTTGTATGTAGCTAGCCGGTAGGCACTCTTCACCGAGAAATGTCCATTCTTTTCAGGGAACATACAAAAAAATCTTGGCAGTTGCGCGGAGAGATACGGATCTTGACATGTCCTAAACATCCCTCGACCAAAAGGGATCATGTAACCATTGCACGTACCAAGCATCGTGTTCATCCAAAAAGTCTGACACCTACTTAGACTGATATTTACGCTCGAGGTTGTTACTGTAAGATTTGGGAAACCACACGCTGTGGTGCCTTGTATTGATCTATATATATAAGTTACAAGGCAGAGTTCGTATCGTACAATATACGGACACCTATACAAGGACTACACATATACAACCGTATAACTATACAAAACAATACGATTATATATATTCTAACACCCTCGCTCAGTCGTAAACGGGCGTCGACGAATGTTAAGACTGTCCCAAAAATCCAAAAAGAGAGGAGATGGCAATCCTTTGGTGAAAATATCCGCAAATTGAGAAGAACTCGGAACGTGAAGAACCCGGACCTCGCCTGTGGTGACACGGTCGCACACAAAGTGTAAATCGATCTCCACATGCTTGGTGCACTGATGATGAACGGGATTCTGTGTCATGTAAACAGAGCTCACATTGTCACAAAACACCACCGTGGCACCAGTCACCGGTCGATGAAGCTCCTGAAGAAGCTGCCGTAACCAACATGTTTCAGCCACGACATTTGCAACTGCCATGTATTCGGCCCCGGCGCTGGAGCAAGAGACCGTGTGCTGCCGCTTAGCAGACCACGACACCAGGTTAGTGCCAAGGAAGACACAATAACCTGAGGTAGACCGACGAGTGTCAGGGCAACATGCCCAATCAGCGTCAGAATAGGCCAGCAATTTGTTGGAGCTGCGTCGAGACAAAGTGAGGCCATGGCCGGTGGTGCCGCGGATATAGCGAAGCACACGCTTCACAAGTAGCAAATGATTAGCCCGAGGATCATGCATATGAAGACAAATCTGCTGCACTGCATAAGAGATGTCCGGCCGAGTGAACGTGAGGTACTGAAGACCGCCTGCAATACTACGATACTCGGTGGGATCTGCAACTGGATCACTGGACTTGGCTGAAAGTTTGGAGGTAGTATCAACTGGAGTAGAGATGGGTTTGCACTGCAACATGCCAGCTCGATCAAGAAGATCCAATGCATACTTCTCCTGTGAGAGGAACAGACTGTCCTTGCTGCGTGTGACGGAGATGCCCAGAAAATAATGAAGATCACCCATATCCGTCATACTGAATTCGGTACGAAGAGAGGCAATCAAACTGTGCAACAATGTCGAGGACGATGCAGTCAGGATAATGTCATCCACATAGAGCAGGAGATAGGCCATGTCAGCACCACGCCGATAAACGAACAACGAGCTGTCGGACTTGGAGCCAATGAAACCAACCGATGCAATGAACGAAGCAAACCGCTGAAACCATGCACGAGGCGCCTGTTTCAAACCATAGAGTGATTTGTTGAGACGACAAACCTTATCAGGGAAACGAGGATCAGTGAACCCAGAAGGCTGACGAGCATAAACAGTCTCGCTGAGAGTGCCATTGAGGAAAGCATTCTTGACATCAAGCTGATGGATGGACCAGTCACTAGAGAGAGCAAGAGAGAGCACCGTTCGAATAGTAGCTGGCTTGACGACCGGGCTGAAAGTTTCATCGAAATCGATACCTTCTCGCTGTGTAAATCCACGAAGCACCCAACGAGCCTTGTAGCGATCCAAAGAACCATCAGACTTCATCTTGTGACGGTAGATCCACTTACCGGTAACAATGTTAGCATTGCGAGGGGGATCGACGAGGTCCCAAGTGTTGTTGGAGAGAAGAGCACCATACTCCTCAACCATAGCGGAATGCCAATTTGGATCCTTGAGAGCACCACGATAAGTCTTCGGTATGGGAGATAAACCCTCAACATGAAGATCAAAAATCTTTTTCGGCTGCACAATGCCCCGTTTAGCACGAGTTGCCATGGCGTGAGATGGTGGCGGTGGAGGGGCCCGTGGCCGGCGGGTCCGGGGTGGATCCACCGCAACAGGAGCTGGCGACGGCATCGCCGGTGGTGACGCGGCTGCAGGAGGAGAAGGACTCCCAGCAGGGTCGCCCTCGGAGCTCCCAGCAGGGCGTTCGGCAGTAGCCCGGGCCCCAGGCGACCGGGGCGAGGTCGGTGGCGGCGATCGAGGCGAAGTCGGTGGCGGCGACCGTGGCGGCGGCGACGACGATCGTGGCGGCGACGGTGGAGTCGCGTCCGAGGTCACCGTGCCTGGCACGGTGAATGGCACCAACGAAACCGGCTGCTCAGCACCCTGCAAAAAATCATAAGTGTGCAGGGAAGGAGTAGGAGTTGATGAAGATGAAGGGGAGGCGAATGGAAAGGTTGACTCATCGAACACTACATGGCGAGAGATGATGATCTTTTGGGTGGAATGATCAAGGCAAAGATAGCCATGATGGCGTGATGGGTACCCTAGAAACACGCACGGCACGGAGCGAGGCACAAGTTTGTGCGGAGCGACGGCTATGGTGTTGGGGTAACATAGACATCCGAAAACCCTAAGACCAGCATATGCAGGATCTACGCCAAGTAAGACACGAAAGGGAATACGATCCGAGATGGCCTTTGAAGGCAGCCGATTATGCAACATAACGGCGGTGTGAAGAGCTTCAACCCAAAAACGAGGTGGCATACTGGCTTGGATAAGTAGTGTACGAGTAATGTCATTAAGAGTACGAATAATGCGTTCGGCTTTACCATTCTGTTGCGAAGTGTATGGACATGAAAAGGCGGAGTGCAATTCCATGGTGCTGGGCAAATGAACGGAGGAGTGAATTATCGAACTCACGACCATTATCACACTGAATAGCCTGCAAGCGTGCACTAAACTGGGTGAGCGCTAAAGCATGAAGGGACGACAAGTGCGAGAAAGCTTCGGACTTAGTCCATAGAGGGTACACCCGCGCATACTGAGTAAAATCATCGAGACAGACGAGATAATACTTAAAGCCAGAAATACTCTCAACAGGAGAGGTCCACAAATCACAGTGAATTATTTGAAACGGAGTAGTGGTTACACGATTGGTGGAAGAAAAAGGAAGACGAACATGACGACCTAACTGACAAGCATGACACAAGCTACTTTTATTCTTTTCCCTAGGAATAACCGAAGAACGAGCTAATGACTCCATGACGGGCTGCCCAGGATGCCCAAGCCGACGGTGCCAGAGTGCTGCATCGACGACGAGGAAGGCGTGTGGCTGGTTGGTAGAGGAAGGGCGGATGGAGTAGAGAGCTCCGAAGCTATTGCATCTGAGAATCTCGGTCCTGGATAGAAGATCCTTCACAGAAAAACCAAGAGGGTCAAATTCGACGGATACACGATTATCAATGGTGAACTGACGAACAGACAAAAGATTTTTAACTATGTTAGGAACTACTAAGACATTACGAAGGTAAAGAGGGCGAGAGGTAGTAGAAATAGGAAGACGTGCATGCCCGGTACCGGTGATTGGAAGAGTGGAACCGTTACCGACAATGACAGCACGACGAGAGGAGGAGGGGGGGGACACAGAGGTGAGCATACCGGGATCGGACGCAAAGTGGGAGGAGGTGCCGGTGTCCATCACCCACTCCCTGGAGGGTGCTTGCAGCCCCATGGTTTGGAACTGATGCATGAGCGCGGCCTGGTCCCATGAAGCCGAAGATGAGGCCGGTGATGATGGAGCAGTGCCGGGGAGGCCGTAGGAGAGCTGTCCAGGGGCGTAGCCGTAACCGTAGGGAGCAACGCCGTACGGGTTCTGGGCGTAGAACGCATGCGGCGACGGGGTGTGCCGGGGGGCGTAGCCGGAAGCAGCGCCATAGCCGGGCGGCGCGCGACCGAGCAGCCCCCCTTGGCCATAGGGCCACATCTGGATGGCGCCGTTCCAGGGATGTTGCGGTGAGGGCCAGGAAGGAGTGGCAGACTGCGGGGTCGCGGGCGCCGGGGTCTCCTTGGTGACTCCAGCGGCGGCCTTCTTCTTATTCTTTCCTTTTCCAGGAGCCTTGCCAGGGTTGCCGGTGTTGCCAGGGTTGCCGGTGTTGGTGAAGAGGGCCGTGTCTGAGTTGCGGGCGCGGCGGTTTTTGCACTTCATGTCTTGGAGCGCAAGCAACGAGCGGCACTGCGCAAAGGTCATCCCGGGCATGAGGGAGATGAGATCGGCGGCGGACTCGTATTGCTCGGAGAGGCCGTTGAGGCAGTGGACCACCATCTCGGCATCGTCAACGGGGGCGCCAAGATCCGCAAGCCCGTCGGAGAGGGATTTGACCTTCTGGAGATAGTCGGCCATACTCATCTCTCCCATCTTGACATCGCCGAGCTCGGCCGTAAGGTGGAGTTGGCGATTGATCTTGTGGTCGTTGAAGAGACCGTTGATGCTGTTCCAGAGATCGACGGCGAGGGGATCGTCGCCAGGCGTCATGACGGCGTCGAGGATACTGAGCGAGACAGACCCATAGAGCCAGGAGACGACGGTGGCGTCGAGGAGAGACCACTCCGGGTTCGGCGCATCGGGAGCATCGAAGTCGAGGTGATCCAGGAGGGCGTACTTGCGACAAGCGGCGCGGAAGAAGGTGCGCCACTGCCGGTGAACGCCGGTGTCAAGCGCGAGCTCGACGGGAACGTGGCCTTTGATGGAGTGGAGACCGACGGCTTGGGCGTGCAGCGAGGTCAAGGAGAAGGACCGCGCGCTCGTCCCGGATCCATCGGCGGCGGTCGCGAGAGGCAGCTTTGCCTTGGCGGCTTCGGCAGCCTCGGCGTCCTGGCGCTCCTTGGCGGCGGCCAGCGCCTGGTTCGTCGTGTCAGCGTCGGGTTGCGACATGGAGGCGGCGGTGTGGGCGCGACGGCGAGAGAGGTGGTGGTTTCGGCGGCAGCGGAAGGAGGAGGAGGGCGGCACAGGCTAGGGTTAGGTTTTTAGGCTCTATACCATGTAAGATTTGGGAAACCACACGTTGTGGTGCCTTGTATTGAACTATATATATAGGTTACAAGGCAGAGTTCGTATCATACAATATACGGACATCTATACAAGGACTATACATATACAACCATATAATTATACAAAATAATACGGTTATATATATTCTAACAGTTACTGGGCATCCCACCCGCAACTCATCAACATGGTTGTATGTAGTTATTTGCCGGTAGTCACTCTTCACTGAGAAATGTCCATTCTTTCAGGGAACCATGCACAAAAATACTGCCGGTTGCACAGAGAGGTACATATCTTGACAATCTCCTGAATATCGCTCGGAAAAAAGATCATCATATAACCTTTGTGGGTTCCAAGCACCGTGTTCATCAAAAAAGTCCAACACCCAATTAAACAGACATTCATGCTTGGGAGATATAGGACGAAAATCCGGAGCTCGCAGGATCCATGGATCTTGCCATGTTCTGATTTGAGAACCCCCCCCCCCCCCCCCCCCCCCCCGCACTGTCCTAACATGGCCTTGCTTTATAGGGTCCAAACCATGCTCAATAGCATTCCAAACAGTCGATTCATTGTCTGAGAAAACCATATTCGATAGGTTCCGATAGTACTTAGCACATAAACTTTCTAGCGCATCAATCAACCACTAATCTTGGTTGGCCAATAAAGCATGGTTAAAGGCTCTCATATCTCTTAATTCCATGCCATCCTTTGACTTTGGTTGCATCATTTTATCCCAGTTGAACCATGCCATTTTTATTGCCCCCTTCTCCACCCCCACCAATACTGCCACATCAAACGTGTTAAATCAGAACACACTGATAACATAGGTGGGGATGGCTTCGGAAACTGATGTGATAAGAAGCTATGGCGCCCAGTGACAAGCATTGCTCGCTCCAGTCCACTAACCTCTTCCGCAGTTTTTCTTATAGGGTCTCAACCCTAACCTTATGCATTCCGTCTCCTGGCATCGACAACCCTAAATATTTGGTTCAAAAACTTGTTGTAAATTTTCCAAAATCCTCTTCACTTCCTCCACAACAGGCTCCAAACAGTTATCAGAAAAAAGGATGAAACACTTCTCAGGGAATAAGTTGATAAGTTGACTGTCGCTGACGCATAAGTGTTCAACTAAGACCTATCTTGCATGTAGGATACATGCACGAAAAAATGGCAAAGAGTCATGGCAAACAAGAGGTGAGAAATAACAGGTACCTGATGACAAAGCTTGACACCTGCCAAACCATCCTCCGCCACTGACTTGTTGATGAGAGCTACCAGAAAGCGCGTCAACAAAAACCAAAAATGAAAACAGGAAGACTAGGTCACTTTGGCGGGGGCCCTCGAGGGCGTCAAGGATTGTAAGAGCTTTTCATTGAACTTCACCGAGTATTGCACTGACATCACAACAGCCATAATCGGAGAAATCCAGTTTGGAGAGAAACCCCACATAATTAACGCCTTATCCAAAGAAGCTCAGTCCATATGGTGATAGGCTTTAGAAAAATCCAGCTTGTAGGCACACCAAGTTGTACTTTCACATCCCCTAAAAAAAAGGTGTACTTTCACTTTTTCCATATTTTAAAATACATCAATATTATTTTGAGAAATACATGAACAAATTTTTTTGCGAAGGAAATACATGAAAGTTTGGTATAAGACATGAACATTTTTTATTTACCTGCACATATTTTTCAAATGCACTAGAAATTAAAGCTATGGACTGAGTTTTAAAATGACAACTTCTGGAATGCTAAAAGCATCTTCTTTCAATATTATTAAAACCGATCATTTTTTTCTGTTAAGACATGCATGTTGCATCGATGTTGCAATATATATTCGTGGTCTTTGAATCCAGGATTTATGTATAGCTAGCAGGGATGCACGGTAAGAGAAGGAAGCACGGTGCATCTTAGGTAAATTATGTACTATTAAATTTCTGGACGTATCTATTTTTTTTTCTTTTTTGCGAAAAGTGGACGTATCTACTTACCTAGGCGTTCCATCTTCATACTTAGTTAATTTTTGAGATGCTAAGCAATGCCAGTCGGCAGTCGCTTTACGTCCATGGTCGATCTCCCAGACGTACATATGCTGTCAATCACATGCATGCATCCTAGGTTGCCGCAACAATGAGTCAATGACCATCTTTCGCGGCTTTGATCAGTCACCTCTTCGGGCGCATCCTATAAATTCCCATGCAACACAGCCATACATCTAGTACCAAACTCACAGCGAGCTGCCCACATACATACTCGCCACACATACTGAACACATAGATCGGCAAATTAAGCTAGCATAGGCAGGCCTCAGGTACGTAGCAATGGCCAGGCCGGCGCCGTGCTTGGGAGCGGTCTCCATCGTACTGGTGGTGCTGTGCGCCGCCGTGTCCTCTGCGACCGCACAGCCGCGCCGCCCGCTGCCGCCGAACTCCCGGGTGATCCACCCTGGACGGTTCGGCAAGAGGACGCAGACTCTCACCTGCGACAATACCAAGAACAAGAGGAACCCCTGCGTGGCCACCTGCGACAAGCGCTGCCCCAACGAGTGCCTCGTCCTCTGCCCCAGCTGCAAGACATACTGCTGTAAGCATATATACATCCCCAATATTTCCCCAGACTCAAGCCATGCATCACGAGGACCTCCACGACCAACGGTGTGAGGGTCGAGCTTAAGGGTGTGTTCGACATCATGACTAAAGTAGTGCCCATCACGGAGGAGGACTCCCACATCCACAACTACGATGTGACAGAGGATGACATCCTTGCGCATTTGGACATTGGGTTCAAGTTCTATGGCCACACCGACAATGTTCATGGCATTCTAGGCCAGACCTACTGCTCCGACTACATCAACAAGCTCAACGTCTGTTCTAGTATACCGGTGATGGGTGGTGTAGCAAGCTATCACTAGTAGAAAAATGGTCAAATGTGAGACACATTAGTCCCGGTTTGTAACTGAACCGGTACTAATGTGTCCATTAGTGCCGGTTCCAACGGCTAGGCGGGAAGAGCTCTTTAGTACCGGTTCGTGGCGAACCTTTAGCACCGGTTCGTGCCACGAACCGGTACTAAAGAAAGTGGTAGCAGGATGTTGCCAGCACCTTTAGTACCGGTTCGTGGCACGAACCGGTACTAAAGGTCGTCCTATATAAACCCTTCGTCCACCCGCACTCTGTTCTTCCCCCTTTCCCCTCTCCCTCTCCTCTGTTCTTTCCTTCTTCCTCTCGAGTTCATCACAAAATTTGCCTCAAATTGTCAAGATTTGCAGGCCCCAATCCATTCAAATGATCACCAAGGTTAGCAACTTTGTTCTTTCATCTCCCATTGCTAGATTAGCTCTTGCATTGGTTTATATAGTGATTAATTGTGGGTTTTAGTAATTTTGGAGGAATTATATGTGGTAGTATTTGATTTATATGCAATTTGAGGTCAAAATAACACTTAGTTTGCATATGTAGGTGTGTTTTACTTAGTGCCTTCTAAATCTCCGTCGTAACCACCGTCGATCGCCCGCACCGTCCCGTCGCCGGCACCACCTTGTGGTGAGCCTCTTGTTCATGAAATTTTATATAAAAAATTGATGTTTGTGTGATTTGGATATATAGTTACTCGTATAATTATCTTACCCGTACGTCGTTTGTTATATATAGTGCCATGGTTTTCATATCCGTCCCCGTTGGCCCTCGTCCTTGTTATGATTCGGATGTGGTATATTCTCTTTTAAAACTATTTGTTGCATTTCGTGTTTATGACAAATTATGCCCATCAAGTTGACATAGATATTTTTATCTAGGAGGTATGTGAACCGGAAATTCCAACCGACCCTATTGTCGAGAGGTTAAATTTAGTTGAAAGAGAAAACGAGTACTTGAAAGAAAAATTGAAAAGAATTGAGGGGGAGAAGATGGAATTGGAGTTGCATGTTGCCGATGTCGTCGATGATCACAAGATCAAGATGGAGAAAATGCGCTTGAAGATTAGAAAGATTAGAAAATATGCCATCGATAGTGAGGCTTGGTATCATTATGCTGTTGGATCAATTGTTATCTTAGTTGCGATCTTGATCGCATTTGTTGTTGCTTTTAAATGCTTTAGCTAGAGAGTTATTTGTTTGTTGCATTTAAGTGTTGTATGAACTTTATGTATGAACTTGTATTAATTTGGTCTATTCGGTGTTGTGTAATGAAGATGAGCCGGCAATGGATGTACGATGACCGATGCTCTCCCCAGTTCGTTGAGGGCGTGCATACTTTTCTGCTTGCGGCTGAGGCAAACAAGCGGGCGGATGGTTTTATGCCTTGTCCATGTGCTGGCTGTAAGAATGGTCGCAATTACTCTACGTCAAGAACCATTCACGTCCACCTGTTTGAGTCCGGTTTCATGCCCCACTATAATGTTTGGACCAAGCACGGAGAAAGAGGGGTTATGATGGAAGACAATGAAGAAGAAGAGGACGACGACAGCTATCCTGGCCATGGGTTCCCTGAATACGATGATACAACAATGGGGGAAGAAGCTGAGCCGGTAATGCGGGAAGAAGCTGAGCCGGCAATGCGGGAAGAAGCTGAAGAAGAGGCATCAGATGAGCCCGTTGATGATCTAGGTCGGGCCATTGCCGATGCAAAGAGAAACTGCGCAAGTGATTTGGAGAAGAAGAAGTTGCAGCGCATGTTAGAGGATCACAAAAAATTGTTGTACCTGAATTGCGTAGGTGACAAGAAAAAGCTGGGCACCACACTGGAATTGCTGCAATGGAAGGCAGAGAATGGTGTATCTGACAAGGGATTTGGAAAGTTGCTGGTAATGATAAAGGATATGCTTCCAAAGGACAACGAGTTGCCCGAGAGTACGTACAAAGCAAAGAAGGCTGTCTGCCCTCTAGGGTTAGAGCTACAGAAGATACATGCATGCCCTAATGATTGCATCCTCTACCGTGGTGAGTACGAGGATTTGAACGCTTGCCCGGTATATGGTGCATTGCGCTATAAGATCAGCCGCGATAACCCTGGTGATGTCGAGGGCGAGCGCCCCAGGAAGAAGATTCCTGCCAAGGTGATGTGGTATTCTCCTATAATACCACGGTTGAAACGTTTGTTCCAAAACAAAGAGCATGCCAAGGTGATGCGATGGCACAGAGAAGACCGTAAGAAAGGCGGAAAGTTGAGAGTACCTGCTGACGGGTCGCAGTGGAGAAAAATTGAAAGAAAGTACGGGAAGGAGTTTGCAGATGACGCAAGGAGAGTATGGTTTGGTCTAAGCGCAGATGGCATTAATCCTTTTGGGGAGCAGAGCAGCAACCATAGCACCTGGCCTGTGACTCTATGTTTGTATAACCTTCCTCCTTGGTTGTGCATGAAGCGGAAGTTCATTATGATGCCAGTGCTCATCCAAGGCCCTAAGCAACCCGGCAACGACATTGATGTGTACCTAAGGCCATTAGTTGAAGAACTCTTACAACTGTGGAATGGAACAGGTGTACGTGCGTGGGATGAGCACATGGGGGAAGAATTTGACCTAAAGGCGTTGCTGTTCGTGACCATCAATGATTGGCCTGCTCTTAGTAACCTTTCAGGACAGACAAACAAGGGATACCGCGGATGCACGCACTGTTTGGATGATACCGACAATATATATTTGAATAGTTGTAAGAAGAATGTGTACCTGGGACATCGTCGATTTCTTCCGAGCAGGCATCCCGTAAGAAAGAAAGGCAAGCATTTCAAAGGTGAGGCGGATCACCGGACGAAGCCTCGCCACCGTACTGGTGCTGATGTACATGATATGGTCAAGGATTTGAAGGTGATATTTGGAAAGGGTCCTGGCGGACAACCTGTTCCGAAGGACGCTGACGGACGCGCACCCATGTGGAAGAAGAAATCTATATTTTGGGACCTGCCATATTGGAAAGACCTAGAGGTCCGCTCCGCAATCGACGTGATGCACGTGACGAAGAATCTTTGCGTGACCCTGCTTGGCTTCTTGGGCGTGTATGGGAAGACAAAAGATACACCTGAGGCACGGGAGGACCAGCAACGTATGCACGGAGAAGACGGCATACATCAGGGTCATGCAAGCTACGCTCTTACCAAAGAAGAGAAGGAAATCTTCTTTGAATGCCTGCTCAGTATTAAGGTACCGTCTGGCTTCTCGTCGAATATAAAGGGAATAATAAACATGGCAGAGAAAAAGTTCCAGAACCTAAAGTCTCATGACTGCCACGTGATTATGACGCAACTGCTTCCGGTTGCATTGAGGGGGCTTCTACCGGAAAACGTTCGATTAGCCATTGTGAAGCTATGTGCATTTCTCAATGCAATCTCTCAGAAGGTAATCGATCCAGAAATCATACCAAGGTTACAGAATGATTTGGTGCAATGTCTTGTCAGTTTCGAGTTGGTGTTCCCACCATCCTTCTTCAACATCATGACGCACGTCCTAGTTCACCTATGCGAAGAGATTAACGTTTTGGGTCCTGTATTTCTACACAATATGTTCCCCTTTGAGAGGTTCATGGGAGTCTTAAAGAAATATGTTCATAACCGTGCTAGGCCAGAAGGAAGCATCTCCAAGGGCCATCAAAATGAGGAGGTCATTGAGTTTTGTATTGACTTTATTCCTGACCTTAAGCCGATTGGTGTTCCTGAATCGCGGCATAAGGGCAGACTGGATGGAAAAGGCACGCTAGGAGGGGAACAAATAATATGTATGGACGGACATTCTCTCACTGAAGCACACTACACAGTTCTACAGAATTCCGCCTTGGTGGCTCCGTATATGGATGAACACAAGAATTTGCTACGCTCCAAACACCCGGAGCGGTCTGATGACTGGATTACACGTGAACAAACCAGGAGTTTCGCCAGCTGGTTGCAGACACGTACCATGCATGACACCTCTATTGAAGATGACCTGTACTTGCTGTCCCAGTTACCATCTTCGAATATAATGACTTTCAAAGGGTACGAGATAAATGGTAATACATTTTACACGATCGCCCAAGATAAGAAGAGCACCAACCAAAACAGTGGTGTCCGCTTTGATGCAGAAACCAAGACGGGAAAGGAAACATATTATGGTTATATACAGGACATATGGGAACTTGACTATCGACGTGGTTTAAAGGTCCCTTTGTTTCGGTGCAAATGGGTCAATATGACACGAGGCGGGTAACGGAAGACCCGCAGTACGGAATGACAACAGTGGATCTCAACAATCTTGCGTATGCAGACGAACCATTCGTCCTAGCCAATGATGTGGCACAGGTTTTCTATGTGAAGGACATGTCTACCAAGCCAAGAAAAAGAAAAGATAAGGAAGCGAATGCATCGTACGATGAGCCAAAGCGGCACATAGTTTTTCTGGGAAGAGAAACATCGTGGGAGTGGATGACAAGACAGACAAGTCAGAAGATTATGAAAAGTTTGATGAAATTGCTCCATTCACAGTGAATATTGACCCGAGCATCCCGTTAAATGATGAAGATTTTCCATGGTTACGGCGCAAAGGGACACACGCGAAGAAAAAGTTTCACACCCAAAGATCTGGGATGTGATCGGCTTCACTATCATCACTTTCTTCTGTGTTTCACACCCAGAGAGGAATCTCTGTAATAGTTAGGGTAGTTATGTGTTTTGGCATTTGAAATGCGAAGAAATTTTATGTGCAAACAAATTCTTTCATGCCTTTACTGATTTTTAAAGTTAAGTTATTCACAAACTAGTGATTCACACTAATTTCAAATAATTCAAAATTTAAACTATTCAAATTTGAAAACTACGGGCACTAACAGAAAGTTTATAATTTTTTGTACCTAAAGCAAAAATATTCACAAAGAAACTCTAAATACATAAAAAAACAACACAAAAAAATAAAGCAAAAAAAATATAAAAAAGCCCGCCTACTAGGCCAGAGCGGCCTGCATACGACTAGAAACCCAACCTGTTGTTGGGCCAGGATGCAGGCCCGCAAAGGCCAAGTGGGCCCACAGGGCAGCAAAGAACACGTAGGCCTAGTAGGCCTGCTTTGAAGAGGAGCTCGAGAGAGCGACCGCACGGGGGTTTATAAACCAGTGCGGTCGCCCCTCGGCTAGCGAGGTGGGACTAAACTTGCCGCACCGCACCTGCGCCAGCGCACCCCCTTTAGTACCGGGTCGTGGCACAAACCGGTACTAAAGGGGGGCCTTTAGTACCGGTTTGTGCCACCACCCGATACTAAAGGGGGTCGCTTCCCGCCGCTTGGGCTGGCCAAAACTGGCCTTTAGTACCGGTTGGTGGCCCAAACCGGTACTAAAGGCCCCTCCTATATAAACAACACTTACGAAGATTTCAGTTTCTCATCTGGCTTCTTCTCCTCTGCACCGTCGCCCGTCGCCCCCGTACGTCTCCATCCCTCGTCGCCGCCCCCGTCGCCGCCCCGTCCCCGTCGTCCCCGTCCCCGTCATCACCGTCGACCCGTCCCGCGTCGTCCCCGTCCCCGTCGTCGGCGCCGCCCTGTACGTCCCCGTTGTCGTCGCCGCCCCGGCCTGTCCGTCCCCGTCCCCGTCGTCGTCATCCCCGTCGTCGCCGCGCCCGGTCCCCGTCGCCGCCCCCCGTCATCCCTCGCCTCGTCGGTGAGCGCGCACACACACATACATTTTTTGTTTTTTAGTTATACAAATAGTTAGAAATTTTTCTGTTTTTTAGAAATTGTTAGAAATTTTTCTGTTTTTCAGAAATAGTTAGAAATGTTAGAATTGTTAGAATAGTTAGAAATGTTAGAATTGTTAGAATAGTTAGAAATGTTAGAATTGTTAGAAATGTTTCTGTTTTTTAGTTATAGAAATAGTTATAAAAAAGTTAGAATTGTTAGAAATTTTTCTGTTTTTTAGTTATAGAAATAGTTATAAAAATGTTAGTTATATATATAGAAATGTTATATTTTTTTTCTGTTTTTTAGTTATAGAAATATTAGAAATGTTATAGAAATATTAGTTATATATAGCATTGTTAGAAATGTTATAGAAATGTTAGTTATATAGAAATGTTAGAAATTTTAGTTATCAAAATCCAATCATTAAAAAAATATTACTTTTTGCGGGCATATAACTAGTATTTGTTCTCGACGATGCCCGACCCGCATCCTCGTCGTCGACACATCCGCGATGACGTCCGGCTGACCCATGTCCGGGACTGGGTTCCGCCGGGCTGGCACTGGGAGGTGCTGCCTGGAGGGGCGCGCCGCTTGATGAGGAACCCGGCCCCGGGTCCCGTCGTTGACCCTGATCACGTTTGGTGGCGTTCGCGTGGGCCAGTTTCGGTGCGGAGGGAGCCGGCCCCGCCGGAGGTGGTACGTCACCGTGTCAGGGAGGAGGACGAGCATGTCCATCGCTACATGGTTGCGTTAGAGGGCGGCAGGTTCTCCAATACCTGGTAGTTTCTTCAGGGATCTCACTTCAGCTATGATCCTGTGAGGGTTCCTTCTCTTTGGGTGTCCACCGCCCGCGCCGCAGGAACCGCGAGTGTCCTAGATTCTCCTGTAGTATTCGATCTTTATTAGCTACCTAGCCAGTGATGTATTCGATATTATATCTATTATTCGAGATGATGTATTCGAGATTATATCTATTATTCGAGACGATGTTTTCGAGATTATATCTATTATTCGAGACGATGTATTTGAGATTATATCTATTATTCGAGACGATGTAATTTGAATACTAAATTGTTTTATATTTCTTTTGGATTAGTTAAATAAAAGCTATGGCGGACAATACCGGCAGAGAGGGAGAACAGGCCATGTTCGATATGATACGCCATCCTCACGGGCCAGATGATGATCAGAATGAAGAAGATTATGACGGCTCCGAATTTCTAAACAACACCGGAGAGGGTGATATGATATTCGATCGCGACGACCGAATTGATGAAGTCATGAACTATGATTATGATGATGACGAAGAAAATGTTGATCTTGAAACAACAAAGACCGGCGAGGTATATATATTTATATAAGCAGGCATCTGGTGATCATCACATGTTTTAAATGACTTGAAGATATATTAACGAATCGATCTTTGTTCTTTCAGCCATCCGGATCGAGCAAATCTTCAGGCAAAAGGACGAAACGAGGCCCGAACAAAAAGTTGAAGGAGGGCGTAAAGTACAATATCGAGGCAATCAGACCTAATGGCGAACCATTAGCGCCTAAGAAGATTGCGGACAAGTTCGTTCGTCAGTGCGGAGTTGTTGTGAAGGACCAACTCCCGATCTCCCTTCAAGAATGGAGAGAGCCAGCAAAAGACAAAAGACAAAAAGACAAAAAGGACGCTGCTCCACGTCCAGATGTTACTTTTGTCGACAAAAGACAAAAAGATCTGCTTTGGGATACTCTCATGGAACATTTCACCCTACCAGATCATTTCACAGAAGCAGATGTGCAGAAAGTCAAGGACGCTGCTCTTAGGAAGATGGCGGTTGCATTCAAGAACCACAAGAATCGTGAATGGGACAAGTACGTCAAGGGAGGAAGGAAGACTCCAGTATTCGAGGGAACACTAGAGAACCAACGTGCTCATTGGGACGATTTCGTGAAATTCAAGGATTCGGAATTAGCTAAGGAACGGTCGAGAATAAACAAGAAGAATGCCGAAAAAAAGGATAAGTTCCATAAGCTGGGGCCAGGTGGCTATGCGGTGGCAATGCCTAAGTGGGATAAGTCTGAGAAAGAGATGGAGGATGCAGGTGTCACTCCGGTTACTAAGAGCTGGCCCCCCAGGTGCAGGACTTGGTTCTATGCGCATGGGGGGAGTTGGACCCGAAGACAGGCAATGTTTCGACGAGGGCAAGTCTGAAGGGAGCCGACGATGCGATACTTGTTGCCATAGAAGAGGCACGACCGGGGGTGTTCCAGCCCAATAGAGAGAACGACGAGCTTACACGTGCCCTGGGAAATCCTGAACACCCGGGAAGAACACGAGGCAAGGGCGCTATTCCGTGGTATGAGGGGTTTTCAGACTGGAACACCGACTACAGAACCCGTGCGAGAAAGAAGATTGCGGAGGAGAAGAAGAGGAAGATGGAGGAGGAGCAGAGGAAGCGGGACTATGAACGCCTTCAAGGCCTAGAAGCAAGTCAAGCGGAATTAGCAGTCAAATTCCAGTGGCAGCAGGAGCAGATCGACTCACTTACCCAGCAAAGGGGGTCTCAGCAGCTGCAGCAGCTAGCGAATGATCCAGCATTGGATAGCACCGCCCCATCCATGCCGAGAAGCAGCGTGGGTTCCGCCCCGGACGACGCAATGCTGGATAGATACCCCGTGGATGACATCACGGAGAACACTAACTGCGAGCTACACGTCAAAATGAAGAACATATCCATGAAGGTGGCGGACGCCGTTGCTTTTACAAATCCCCCCGAGGCAACCTTCCATTGCAACCCGATTCCAGCGGGCTATGCTCGTGTCTTGGTTGATGAGGTGGTGGACCCATATTCGGAGCTACAGCTTGACATTCCTGGAGGTGACGACGAGCACTTTCTCGGAGAGGCCAAACATCGTATCATCCTATGGAAAAAGGATTGCATCATCTTTCGAAGGCCACCGACACCGCGTCAGCCGACTCCTCGTCGAAGTCCGCCACCGAGTCAGCAGACTCCCGCTCCTGCAAGTCCACCAAGTCCGGCAAAGTGTCAGGCCACTCCTCCTCCAAGTCCGGCAAAGTGTCAGGCCACTCCTCCTCCTCCAAGTCCGCCACAGCGTCAGACGTCCACTCCTCCTCCAAGTCCGGCACAACCTCAGGCCACTCCTCCTCCAAGTCCGGCACAGCTTCAGGCCACTCCTCCTCGTCCAACTCAGCCCCGTCAGCCGTCTCCGCCGCCTCAGCAATCGCAGAAGAGACACCCCGCAGCTATGGTGCGTAGCGGTACGAGTCGAGGTAGTACAGGAAGTACAGGCGTAGGCAAGCGATATAAATATGGTCCAAGCCTCACGCCTCTTCCGCAGAGGCCTTATGACAAGTCCGAGGAGGAAAACGCAGCCATATCGAAGGCCGAGGTGGAAGCCCATTTTGCACCGAAACCGCCACCGCCGCCAAGGGAGAAAGTGCCTGAGGAAACGATTGACCACTTCATTCGTATGGCTCAACCACCAGCTCCCAAGCCTGTTGACACAGACTATGAGCGCCACATCAGGAAGTTAAATCGAGCACGTCTACGTAAGGAGGCGAGCTCGGGATCGAGCAAACAACAAGCAGCTGTCAAAAAATGCGGGAAAACCATTCCCCAGCTGGGAGAACAGGCGGCGCAATCGATCCCCTCGCTTGTTGTGCCAACAACACGTGACAGTACGCGCGCCCAATATTATTGTGGGCAAACAGTTTACGTTCCCGAGGTGGGCAATGTGGTAATAACCAAGGACCATATAATGCAGGCTGAAGTTCTCAACATCACTGTTGGACAACTCCTCGAGATCGAGCCCATGCCTGTGCTTACAGAGGATGAAATAAAACGGAAATATGTCCGGGGCCAACCTTTGGTCGAGCCAGACAAGGTCAAGAACCTCCCAACGAGAATGTATGAATTGCATCAATGGTACATGAACATTACCAAGATTTCCGATCGATTGTCCCTCATGGTGAATGTCAAGGAGGAGCATTACTTCCATGAGAAAGCTCTGTCCGTTGAGTATTCTGAACTGTTTCAGTTATACAATCAAGACGCACTCGACAAATCTATCGTCAGTTGCTATTGTCTGTAAGTGATTTCTTTCTGTAATTTAAGTCTCAAGCTAGCTGTAGTGATCCTTTTGATCAATCATTACCTGTAATTATCCTCACTATATTCTTTTCTGTGGTATTATGCAGGATGAAGATGTATGAAATGAGAAAAGGTGGACGCTTTGGCATTGGGTTCATTGACCCAAACACCGTTAATGAATACACATGGCTAATAAATCCACATCATGAAAAGGCCGTAGAGGACAACATGCTAGAGTTCTTGAAGCGCCTCAAATACAATGAAGATATACTACTTCCTTACAACTTCCAGTGAGTCACACTGTCTTGTACTACAAATTCTCTGTTTTTGCCTACTAGCTAGCTACATGTTTTTGCTTACATATGCCCGCTTAATTAAGACATGCAAACGTGTGTGCATGCAGATTTCACTGGATCTTGTGTATCATTAAAGTTGACGCCGGAACAGTTGAAATACTGGACTCACTACTCAAAGAAAATACTGACTATAACATCTTGTTTGGGATAGTCAACAGGTAATTTCAATCATTATTAACTATATATCTCGGCCTATTTAGTTCGTCATTTCATGATATGAACTATTTAATAACCCCTTTATTCATTTTCTTTGTCGGCGGGCAGGGCTTGGGCAAGGTTCATCAGCGTCACGGAAGGCGAATGGAAAAAAAAGCTTAAATGGTTTCGACCCAAGGTAAGTAATTAAGTAGTACTAGCTAGCTAGCTAGCTGCCATCTCTTTAATTATCATGCTTGATTAATTATTATCTGATCAAATTCCATTCTCGTAAAGGCCCTGAAGCAGGCGCAGGGGACTGATCTGTGTGCATTCTGCGTTTGCGAGAACATTCGCATGATGGCGTCCGAAAGGAGCAGATCTCAAAGACAGGAATGGGTACGCTTGTCAGAACACTATTCACAATTTTTACACCATTATCGATATCTAGTCACACAACTAATACACATGCATATTGATCTCCTTCTTAACAGTTCAGAGAGGTGCGGGAGAAGCTCCTAGAAACGGAGCGCGTAGAAGCACTTCAAGAGGAAATAGCGGGATTTTTGCTCGACCAGGTCATAAATCCGAAGGGAGAATACTATTACCCACTACCGCCCCCATGAAAACCACTTCCAACTGTCATCGTGCTCCGAAGGCACCAATTAGGCTAATGCCACTGGCTCCGAAGGCAACATGCATATGTAGGAGAAATTATATATAACTATACATGTGTGTATGTGTGAATTAATTAATATGGTGGTTTGTAAGACATTGATGATATATATATGCATGATTGGTTCTACTAGAAATTATATATATATATATATGCATAACGTGTACAATGTGTAGTATCGTAAAATACCAGCAAATAAAAAAGAATTAAAATGGAAACACAAAATTAAATAAAAAAGAAATCATAAAACTAAAAAAACCCCAAACCGTATAGTACCGGTTGGTCTTACCAACCGGTACTAAAGGGCTCCAGGCCCCCGGAGCTGACTCGTGCCACGTGGTTGCACTTTAGCACCGGTTCGTGCTGAATCGGTACTAAAGGGGGGAGGGGGGAGCTTTAGTGCCCACACTTTAGTGCCGGTTATGGAACCGGCACTAAAAAGCCTTACGAACCGGTGCTATTGCCCGGTTCTGCACTAGTGTATGTCTCTTCTGACATCTTTCACCGACTGCAAGGTCCCTAGGTTCAGCCATAATGGCGACGTCTCCATGATCACAGCCAGGGCCAACTAAACTATTGCTCAAGACAAAACCGGTTAATGTAATCAGCCTACTGATTGGCCAGTACTAGTATGTGAGAATGTAACGTTTAACATTATCTTGAATAAAATTTACCGGCCTTCTAGAAAAAAAAGGAATTGACTTTCACGCTGACATAATGGTACTTCCCTTATGTCAGCATGATGTCATGTGCAAAGTACTCTTTAGTTTTTCTTTTGTCCTCCTACTCTAGTTCTAGCACTTCCTACATATCACAAATACATGTTGTTTTTATATTGAGTTGGTCTTCTAGATTTACACTTAGGGCTTAGGAACAACCAAGGTGGTTGTACAGTTTGACTATCATTGGTTTATTTTATGGATTATATGCGTATAGACATCAGTGTAGGACATGAAAAGGGGTAAACTACGAGTGTGGATTTGTGGCCGTCCAGCTCCAATTGGCTTGCTATTTAAAAAATATACTATAAACCACATTCAAAAGTTATAACAAATTGGATTTTTTTTCCTAAAACTTGTAGTTGTTCAGGACGGATTTGTAAAATTTTGTTTGAATTTTTTTTTGACTTGTAAGCTACACAGAAAAAGCAAAAATCCAGCCCCCCCCCCCCCCCCCCCCCAAAAAAAAAATCGGCGCAAATACATATTTGTCTTTTTTCGTATGCCACGTGTGAAAGTATGTGCATGTGTATTCACCTTGGACATACATATCACAAATACATATTTGTCTTTTTTCTTTAAATTTCCTTGGACATACAAATACATCATTTTAATACCGGGCTACCTGGAGCCGGCCCCCATTAGCTTTTTTCAGGTAAACTACCCGCTATTGTTGGAATATGGCATCTTTTATGAGAAGAATAATATGGCATATTGACCAAATTGGACCGTTATGATATGGAATGATTTCTTGCAGGAGTGAACAATTTTTCGCTTGCCTCGACTAGACTTCTTTTAGGCTCTAGGCGAGGCATTTGGCTGTGGCCGCACCTAAGTGTGCTTAAGCGCAACCTAATTGTTTCCTCTCGAACAGAGAAATTAGTAGACAAATCTGCTTACGTAGGCGTTCGATCTTCTAGTTGGTGCGATGCTAAGCGATGTCAGTCGCTTTGCGTCCAGGATCGATCTCCCAAACGTGCATACGTTGTCAATCACATGGATGCATCATGGGTTGCGCGCAACAATAAGTCAATGACCATCTTTCGCAGCTTCGACCAATCACATCCTCCCGCGCATCCTATAAATTCCCTTGTGCAACGCAGGCATCCATCTTATCAAACTCACAACGAGCTCCCCACATGCATACTAGCGAACAGAGATAAGCCAATTAAGCTAGCACACGCAGGCCCCGGGTACGTAGCAATGTCGTGCATGGGAGCAGTCGCCACCGTGCTGATGGTGCTGTGCGCCGCCGTGTCCTCTGCGGCAGCGCAGCCGCGCCGCCCGCTGCCCCCGAACTCCCTCGTGATCCACCCTGGACGGTTCGGCAAGAGGGCTCAGACTCTCACCTGCGACTTCCACCCCTGCGTGGCCACCTGCCCTAAGCGCTGTCCCGAGGAGTGCTTTGTTGTCTGCTCCTCCTGCAAGACATACTGCTGTGAGACATCCCAATCTTTCCCTAGCCTCAAGCTATGCATGCCCTTTTCTTTAAATGATGGTAGATCGAGGACACTTCGGTCTTAGACCTCAACATCCATCTGAAGATGCACGACGTTTTAATTATTGCAATGATAATGCTCTAGACCGGTAGTGACGTTCTATTTTATGATGATACTAACGACAAAACCTTCTTGAAGTGTGTGACTTCTACCCTGGGTTTATCTGCGGCGACCCCCGCTTCACTGGCGCTGACGGCAATAACTTCTACTTCCACGGCACGAAGGACCAGGATTTCTGTGTCGTCTCTGATGCCGACCTCCATATCAACGCTCACTTCATCGGCAAACGCGACCCGTCCATGAGCCGCGACTTCACATGGATCCAGGCCGTAGGTGTCCGCTTCGCCGACCACCGCCTCTACGTGGGTGCCAAGAAGACCGCCAAGTGGAACAATGACGTCGATCGCCTCGAGTTGGCCTTTGACGGAGCACCGATTGACGTCGCTGGTGACATTGGTGCACAGTGGCAGTCCACTGTTGTGCCCGGCCTGACCGTCACGAGGATCTCCATGACCAACAACGTTAGGGTTGAGCTTAAGGGTGTGTTCGACATCATGACTAAAGTGGTGCCCATCACGAAGGAGGACTCGCGTGTTCACAACTACGGTGCGACAGAGGATGATAGTCTCGCACATCTGGACATTGGGTTTAAGTTCTATGACCTGACTGGCGATGTTCACGGTGTTCTCGGCCAAACCTACCGCCCCGACTATATAAACAAGTTTAACGTGAGTTCTAGCATGCCGGTGATGGGGGGTGTAGCAAGCTTTGTCTCATCCGACATCTTTGCCACCGACTGCAAGGTCGCTAGGTTTGGCCGTAATGCCAACATCTCCATGGTCACTGCCAGGGCCAACTAAACTATTTCTCAAGACTTTATCGGTTAATGTAATCGGCATAATGGTTGGCCTAGAAATAATACGTGAAAATTGTAAGGTTTAGCGTCATTTTGTGTGCAAAGCTGCTGGCCTTCTGGAAAAACAATGGAATTAACTATGACGTAACAAACTGAAATAATGGTGCTTCGCTGTGTTGTCTAGGTTTTATGTTAATGTGATGCCATGTGCAAATTGATCTTTACTTTTCGTTTGTCCTCCAACTCTAACTCTAGCACTTCCTCCGTATCATAATACACGTCTCTTTTATACCGACACAGTCTTCTAAACTTACCCTTGGCCATCAATTTTCACTATAGTAGACTTCTTGTCTAAAAGAGGTGGAGTCGATACCTATTTGCTATTCTGGTGAATTAGAAGTTGCGACAATTTTTTTTTGAAAGAAAAGGCAGGCCATTGTCTACCTTATGCATTCAAAACGGGCAGGGTGACCAAAGGTCAATTACATGAGGAAGTGTTTAATGGAAACCAAAAGCTCCCGGGAGAAAAACAACCAGAGAGGGAGATGGTCAAGATGGCAATATTCCCCGTGGGGACGGGTACCCGCAGGGATTTACCCATCATGGAGCGGGGATGGGGGACAAATTCACCCCATGGGTATTGTCTGGTCAGTACCAGAAACCGCAATATTTTTGTGGGTTGGAAACCGACAGGAAAAGAGCCGAAGCCGACAGGAAAAGTATTTCCTGTCAGTCACCCGTCAGGGAAAGCCGACGGAGATAGCTTGACAGGGAAACTTGGTTTTGCGTGTCGGCGGACCGGCAGGAAACATTTCCCTGACGGGCACTCCTGACGGTGACCGACGGAGAAATATGATTTCGTCATGTATAGGGTAGCCAGGAGTATACGTTATTTCCCTGTCGGTCCGGACCGACAGGTAAATGCACAACATTTCGCTGTCAGTTCATTACCGACAGGAATACTCGTTACATTTCACTGGAGTTCGTGCCCGACAGGAATTTGTACATGTCACAACCAGAATGAGTAGTCATGTCGGCCCAAAACCGCCAGCAATGGATCATGCAGCTTAATGATCCATTTAAATATGTATACTGCATCTATCAACACAAATTATACCATGATGATCCCTGTGTCAACCACAACCCAAGTACTACAAATTCTTCTTTAGAAACATCACCGCTGATGATGCCTTCTCTTGGATCTGGAAATCCAAATGCACGATGAAAATAAAAGTCTTCACTTGGCTACTACTAGCGGACAGAGTTAACACAAGAAATATGTTGAAAAGGAGACATTATAATGTGGGAGATAACGTCACCTGCTCATTATGTACCCGACAAGAGGAAGAAACGGTCGAGCATTTATTCTTCAGGTGTCCTTTCAGTCGTTGATGCTTGAGTACTCTAGGCATCACGTGGACGAATGATGGTAACATACTTGCTCTTATCCATGAAGGGCGCCGTAGTTGGCAAACACACATGTTCATGGAAATCTTCATGTTGTCTGCGTGGAGCATTTGGAAGGAATGCAACGGCTTAATATTTCGGAGGGTACCACACACCCTTGCGTCATGGACGGAGCGTTTTAGGACTGACCTAGCCTTATTATGCCATAGGGTTAAACCCAACTTGGCCGACTTCATTTCTTTGTTCTTAGAGACTACTTTGTAATTTCCTTTTCCTTCTCTTTCTGGAACCAAAACCGCCCACCCCCATGTGGTGTGTGGTAGTTATGGCTCTAGGACTTCATGAGCTCTGGCTTATGACCCCTATGTAACATCTCACATCTGATTAATACATGTCAGTAGGATCCTCTCCTACTGTCTTTGATTGTTCAAAAAAACCGTAAATTGGAATGATAAGAATTCAGCTTTGCACATCTAAGTTCATAACAGTTCTCGACAACAAAAGATAAATTGTTCAACTTGCAAGTTGCAAGGATAAGCTTCAGTGCATTACAAACAAAATACAACATAGTTCACAGAAGTAGATAACCTGCCTCTAGTGTCTATTGTAACTTCCAAAATGCTACTGTGTTACCAACACCACCATTAGTTCCAAAGTTGTGTTACCATGCTCTAAGTCAACAAAGGCACTGCCCAGGTTACTACCACACTAAGTCTCGCTTTCCAGGTTGTTGGAGAGAAGGTTAGTTGCACCAATAGCCATGTCGCTGATATTCCCATTGGAGTTGTCACCGCCAAAAGTTCCACCCAAATCACCATCACCTGTGTTGTCATCAAGCACTCGCGTTCCAATATGAGATGAATTAGTGCCCCCCTACATAATATTATTTATTTAGAAAAACCAGGAGAGTTTATGAAGCAAACCAGAAAAGGCTTCTCAATTAAAAGTTGTAGTAAACCATGAGGTAGAAAATATAAATGATAATAAAACCAAATGGCCTTTTGTGAGTAAACCATCAACGCATCCATTTTGGATAGATTGCCAACAACGTTAGTCGTAATTTTAACTAAGAGAGGATGGTCAGGATAAACAACAAACATCTACCACAAATGGTGTTTTGAACAGATTTGGCCAAGATCTTAAGTATGATAAATTTAACTAAGTGAGAGTGACCAAAAATTGAGATCCTAGAAAAATAGAATGAATCATGGTGTAAGTTCACTTAAGTTGGGACTACATGTGCATGCCGGAATCAAGATGCACTCCCACAAACATATGGCAGGAATCAAGATGTACTTACATGTGGTTGGAAACTTTCTCCTTGGCGTAGCTCCTCTGGTAGTTCTTTTCCCATCTCCTTAAAAAGGGCCTATGAACAAGTATGCAACATTAGAATAGCTGGTTTGAACAATTAATCTCAAACATGTACACAAATTTGCAAGTACCAAGAAAAGTCTTCCATGCATATCCACTATCTTTTGAAGGTTCTCATTATGTCGCTTCAGTTCTTCATTTCCTTGAATAGTTCGCCGAAATGATGCTGAAGATAAGGGCCTCAGTTTCTTTTCTCTAGCTATTGAGATAACATCAGCCTTCTTAACTGTTCCATCCGCTATTGCTAGTCGCCCATGAGGAATGCCACCTGATGACTCATATAACATTTGCCCATCTAACTCTTGCTCCTTCCAATCATCAGGATGTGTGGCTCTAGCCAAATCACAGTAATCATCCTAGAACAATAGTAATTTTTACTTGTAAACATGCAAGGAGAACAAATAATTGGTGATAAGAAGACGAGCAAGAACATACGTGGTGTTTTTTGCCTTCCCGCTGAGGGTGGAACTGATGCCACCACTGCCATCCCAATTCTTTAATCCAGATTTCATTGCAGCATATGTATTTAGGGTGGTAGCCTTCTCAGGCCCATATTTCTGTGCCTACAAGACCAACTAAATGAAATACAAAATAACAAGAAACAATTTGCGAAAATATCATACAAGTGTGACATACCAGAATTTGTCGAGCCTCCACAAATGGCAGTGAACCTCCCCGATTTTGAGCAATATCTTCACTCTTGAAGCGAGATTCCTGCCCTCTCTTCCTTAAAGACTTGAACTCTTCTGAGCACCAATAAGCACAAGATGAGGCCATGCATGTTCCTTAAACCATGGTATTCTGCCTTCCAGGTATTGATCATATTCAAGTTCTCTTGAACATGCCAATGTGTCATCAAGCAGCTCTCCTTTCTTCTCATAGTAGAACTTCACAACATCCACACGAACTTGATATATCATGTCCCTCACTTTTTTCATTGCATAGTTGTCCAACACACGATCAACATCATCATCCACCTTGTCCGGGTCTTCACCATCTTTCACAAAACCTCAAACAAGTTTACAAATTTTCATGTCAAATATGCACACTAGTAGAAAAGGGGGCATTGGTCCAGGCCGGGTCAGCCCATTAGTCCCGGTTCATTCCAGAACCGGGACCAATGGTGGCATTGGACCCGGTTCGTGAGCCCCGGGGGCCGGTCGGGCCACATGGGCCATTGGTCCCGGTTCGTCTGGACCTTTTGGTCCTGGTTGGTGGGACGGACCGGGACCAATGGGCCTCGCTCCTGGCCCACCACCATTGGTCCCGGTTGGTGCCACGAACCGGGACCAAAGGCTTCCCTTTAGTCCCGGTTCATGCCACCAACCGGGACCAATTAGGTGCCTATATATACCCTTAGCGTAAGAGCAGAGCACACTGCTCTGTTTTTTCTGGCCACCGAGGGGGAGAGGGCTTGGTGGTGCTCTAGCTCACCTCCTATGCACACAAGGTGTTCGATGGAATGCCCGAGCCACACTACTTAAGCTTTCTCCTCTCCAAGCTCGACCTCCAAGCTCCATTTTCCTCAATATTTGTCTAGGTTTAGCGGTCCGTCACGCCCCGTACCCATCTTCACCGCTGTTGATCACCCGCGCCGACCTCATCGCCGGCACCACCGTGGTGAGCCTCTTGTTCTTATCTTCTTTCTGAAAGGAAAAATATTCTTACTTGTAGGTTTAGATAGATACTTGTATTATTTTCTTACTTTTATTATTGCATCTTATATAGTGCGACGGTTTTGGTATCCGCCCCCATCGGCCCTCGTCCTGTCTATGATTCGGATGTGGTATATATTATCTTTTCATAACTATTGGTTCATTTATTGTTTATGAAAATTATGCCGACCAACGTGACATAGATTTTATTTATCTAGGAGGTTGTTGAACCGGAAATTCTAACCGACCCTATTGTCGAGAGGTTAAATTTTGTTCAAGAAGAAAACAATTTCTTGAAGGAAAAAATAAGAAAAATTGAGGAGGAGAAGATGATATTGGAGTTGCATGTTGCGGATGTCGTCGATGATCACAAGATCAAGATGGATGCAATGCGCTTGAAGATTAGAAAGATTAGAAAATATGCCATTCATATCGAGGCTTTTGGTATCATTATACCGTTGGATCAGTTGTTACCTTGGTTGCGATTATGATCGCATTTTTTTCGCATTGAAATGTTTTACATAGTTTCAATGTATGGTTTAATTAATTTAGATACTCTGCAGAGCTTTATGTTGTTCTGTAATGATTTTCGCTTGAAGATGAGAACTATGTATGTACTTTGATTTTAATGTGATGATGAACTTCTATTAATTTGGTCACTTAGTTATCTATTCATGATGTTCTGTAACGATTTTTGACACACTTAATTATATATAATGCACGCAGATGAACAGGCAATGGATGTACAGTAACAGACACACCTCCGAGTACATTAAGGGCGTGCATGATTTTCTCGAAGTGGCTGAGGCAAACAAGCACAATGGTTTTATGTGTTGTCCATGCCCTATATGTGGGAATACGAAGTCTTACTCTGACCTGAAAATCCTTCACACCCACCTGCTATAATGTTTGGATGAGGCACGGAGAAATAGGGGTTATGATGGAAGACGGCGAAGAAGAAGAGTACAATGACAACTATGTGCCCCCTGAATACGGTGATGCTACTGAACATCAAGAGGAACAAGACGATGTGCATGATGATGCTGCAACGGGCGAAGCTGCTGAAGATCAAGAGGAACCAGACGATGTGCCCGATGATGATGATCTCCGTCGGGTCATTGTCGATGCAAGGACGCAATGCGAAAGTCAAAAGGAGAAGCTGAAGTTCGATCGCATGTTAGAGGATCATAAAAAAGGGTTGTACCCCAATTGCGAAGATGGCAACACAAAGCTCGGTACCGTACTGGAATTGCTGCAGTGGAAGGCAGAGAATGCCGTGCCAGACAAAGGATTTGAGAAGCTACTGAAAATATTGAAGAAGAAGCTTCCAAAGGATAACGAATTGCCCGACAGTACATATGCAGCAAAGAAGGTCATATGCCCTCTAGGATTGGAGGTGCAGAAGATACATGCATGCCCTAATGACTGCATCCTCTACCGCGGTGCGTACAAGGATCTGAGCGCATGCCCGGTATGCAGTGCATTACGGTATAAGATCAGACGAGATGACCCTGGTGATGTTGACGGCGACCCCCCTAGGAAGAGGGTTCCTGCGAAGGTTATGTGGTATGCTCCTATAATACCACGGTTGAAACGTTTGTTCAGAAATGGAGAGCATGCCAAGTTGATGCGATGGCACAGTGAGGACCGTAAGAAAGACAGAAGTTGAGAGCACCCGCTGACGGGTCACAGTGGAGAAAAATCGAGAGAAAGTACTGGGCTGAGTTTGCACGTGACCCAAGGAACGTATGGTTTGCTTTAAGCGCGGATGGCATTAATCCTTTCAGGGAGCAGAGCAGCAATCACAGCACCTGGCCCGTGACTCTATGTATGTATAACCTTCCTCCTTGGATGTGCATGAAGCGGAAGTTCATTATGATGCCAGTTCTCATCCAAGGCCCTAAGCAACCCGGCAACAACATTGATGTGTACCTAAGGCCATTAGTTGAAGAACTTTTACAACTGTGGAATGGAAACAGTGTACGTATGTGGGATGAGCACAAACAGGAGGAATTTGACCTAAAGGCGTTGCTATTCGTGACCATCAACGATTGGCCCGCTCTCAGTAACCTTTCAGGATAGACAAACAAGGGATACCACGCATGCACGCACTGTTTACTTGACACTGAAAGTATATACCTGGGAAGCTGCAGGAAGAATGTGTACCTGGGCCATCGTCGATTTCTTCCGACCAACCATCAATGTCGAAAGAAAGGCAAGCATTTCAAAGGCGAGGCAGATCACCGGAAGAAGCCCGCCATGCGTACCGGTGATCACGTACTTGCTATGGTCAATGATTTACATGTAATCTTTGGAAAGGGTCCCGACGCACTAGCTGTTCCGAATGATGCTGGGGGACACGCACCCATGTGGAAGAAGAAATCTATATTTTGGGACCTACCCTACTGGAAAGACCTAGAGGTCCGCTCTTCAATTGACGTGATGCACGTGACGAAGAACCTTTGCGCGAACCTGCTAGGCTTCTTGGGCGTGTATGGAAAGACAAAAGATACAGCTGAAGCACGGGAGGATCTGCAACATTTGCACGAAAAAGACGGCATGCCTCCAAAGTAGTATGAAGGTCCTGCCAGCTATGCTCTTACCAAAGAAGAGAAGGAAATCTTCTTTGAATGCCTTCTTAGTATGAAGGTCCCGACTGGCTTCTCGTCGAATATAAAGGGAATAATAAATATGCCAGAGAAAAAGTTCCAGAACCTAAAGTCTCATGACTGCCACGTGATTATGACGCAACTGCTTCCGGTTGCATTGAGGGGGCTTCTCCCGGAAAACGTCCGATTAGCCATTGTGAAGCTATGTGCATTCCTCAATGCAATCTCTCAGAAGGTGATCGATCTAGAAATCATACCAAGGCTAAGGGATGATGTGGTGCAATGTCTTGTCAGTTTCGAGCTGGTGTTCCCACCATCCCTCTTCAATATCATGACGCACGTCCTAGTTCATCTAGTCGACGAGATTGTCATTTTGGGCCCCGTATTTCTACACAATATGTATCCCTTTGAGAGGTTCATGGGAGTCCTAAAGAAATATGTCCGTAACCGTGCTAGGCCAGAAGGAAGCATATCCAAGGGCCATCAAACAAAGGATGTCATCGGGTTTTGTGTTGACTTCATTCCTGGCCTTAAGAAGATAGGTCTCCCTAAATCACGGTATGAGGGGAGAATGACTGGAAAAGGCACGCTTGGAAGGGACTCAATAATATGCAGGGACGGATATTCTTGGTCTCAAGCACACTACACAGTTCTACAGAAGTCTACCTTGGTGACCCCGTATGTCGATGAACACAAGAACAGTCTGCGCTCCAAACACCCGGAGCGGTGCAACGGCTGGATTACATGTGAACACATCAGGACTTTCAGCAGTTGGTTGGAAACACGTCTCAGAGGTGACAACACTGTTTGTGATGAGATGTACTTGTTGTCTAGGGGACCATCTTCGACTGTCATGATTTGGAAAGGATACGAGATAAATGGGAATACATTTTACACGATTGACCAAGATCAAAAGAGCACCAACCAAAACAGCGGTGTCCGCTTTGATGCAACAACCGAGAGGGGAAAGGACACGTATTATGGTTACATAGTGGACATATGGGAACTTGACTACGGACATGATTTTAAGGTTCCTTTGTTTAAGTGCAAATGGGTCAATCTGTCAGGAGGCGGGGTACAGGTAGACCCACAGTACGGAATGACAACAGTGGATCTGAAAAATCTTGGGTACACTGACGAACTGTTCGTCCTAGCCAATGATGTAGCACAGGTTATCTATGTGAAGGACATGTCTACCAAACCGAGAAAAAGAAAAGATAAGGAATCGAATACATCATACGATGAGCCAAAGCACCACATAGTTCTTTCAGGAAAAAGGGACATCATGGGAGTGGAGGGCAAGACAGACATATCTGAAGATTATGAAAAGTTTCATGAAATTCCTCCCTTCAAAGTCAAGGCTGACCCCAACATCTTGATAGACGATGAAGATTATCCATGGTTACGGCGCAATAAGCAAGTGACACAAGCGAAGAAAAAGTGAAGACTTTCTCCCACAACTATTATGATGATACCATGCCAACTTTGTAACAGACGAGTATGATACCATTGTCCGTTTTGTACATGCACATGCTATGTGGGTGAAATTATGATACCATGCCAACTTTCAACTTTTTCAGAGTTCATTTGAAATGCTTTAATGTCTTATGGTTCGGCTCTCGTAATACCATTAATCCCGGTTCGCTCCTTGTCAACTATGTTCTCGCCAAGAACACTCTCAAGAGGGCAGCCACGTGGGCCATTGGTCCCGGTTCGTCTGGACCTTTTGGTCCCGGTTCCACGCACGAACCGGGACCAATGCGCCTCGCCCCTGGCCCATGACCATTAGTCCCGGGTTGGTCCTCGTTGCGCTCAGAGTTTAGTCCCACCTCGCCAACCTAATGGCGCTCACACCGGTTTATAAGCTCGTCCCTCTCTGCCTTGTTGAGCTCCACTCAAAGTGAAAATAGATGCCCCTATACAGGGAATTTGACCTAAATTCATAGTGAATTTCTCTGAAATTCATAGAAATTTATTATGAATTTAGGTTGAATTTTCTCTATAGGCGCATCTATGTTCATTTTTTAGTAAAGTTAATCATAAACTTGTGATTCACACAAATTTCAAAGAATTCAAATTTTAACTATTCAAATTTGAAAACTAATGGCACTAACAGAAAGTTTATAATTTTTCTAAAACTAATGGCACTAACAGAAAGTTTATAATTCTGCTGACCTAAAAGCAAAAAGAATTAAAAAATAAAGAAAAAAACAAAAGAAAATAAATAATACAGAAAACAATAAAAAAACTGGAAACAAAATAAAAATAGCAACAATAATTATTTTTTTGTAAGTAGAAACAAAATAAAATAAATAAAGCAACAAAGAAAACAAAAAAAAACAAAAAAAAGTGTTTTCAAATTTGAATACTAATGGCACTAACAGAAAGTTTATAATTTTTATAAAACTAAAAGCAAAAAAGAATTAAAAAGAATGCAAAAAACAAAAGAAAATAAATAATGCAGAAAACAAAACAAAAAAATTGGAAAAAAATAAATAGCAACAATAAGTATTTTGTTGTAAGTAGAAACAAAATAAAACAAATAAAGCAAGAAAGAAAAAAACAAAAAAAAGTGTTTTCACATTTGAAAACTAATGACACTAACAGAAAGTTTATAATTTTTCTAAAACTAAAAGCAAAAAGAATTAAAAAAATAAAGCATAAAACAAAAGAAAATAAATAATGCAGAAAACAAAACAAAAAAACTGGAAAAAAATAAAAATAGCAACAATAAGTAAAGAAAAAAACAAAAAAAATGCCTCCTACTCGGCCCCCACGGCCTGAATACGACTAGAAACCCTACCATGGGCCAGGATTCAGGCCCGCAGGAGGCCCAGTAGGCCCATAGGCAGATAAATGACTTTAGACTCGTAAGCCTGCATTTGAGAGGAGCTCGAAGTGGTCAGCGTAGCAGCGCTTATAAACCGCTGTCGAGCCCTCTCGGCTTGCGAGGTGGGACTAAACATCCCACCGCACCACGCCGCGCCAGTTCCAGCACAAGGCCATTGGTCCCAGTTGGTGGCACCAACCGGGACTAAAGGGGTGCATTGGTCCCGGTTGGTACCACGAACCGGGACCAAAGCCTTTGCTACATAAGCAACACTTGGGGAATTTTTAGATTTCCCTCGCCAGTTGCCCCCGACGACGCCGACGACCTCCTTGACGCCGCCAGGCTGCCCGTGCCGCCCGCTCCTCGTCGCCGTCGCCCCGCGCCCCTGCCTCATGCTGGCCGTCGCCGCCTGCTCCTCGTCACTGTCGCCCTGCCCCTGCCCCATCCCACCCCCGCGCGCCGGCGCCCTCGTCGCCCCCGCCGTCGCCTCGAGCTCCCCTGCTCGCGCGCGCCGCCCCGACGCCCCGAGCCCCTGCCATGTGCTCGTCGTTGCCGTCGCCCTGCCCCTGCCCCGTCTCACCCCCGCGCGCCGGCCCCGCTGTGAGCCGCCACCCTGGCTCTATTTTTTTATTAGTTTAATTTTTTTGTTCACATATATATATATATATATAATGTATATGTGTATGTATGTGGCTATATGTTTTTGTTCATATGTGGCTATATGTTTTTTATTTTTATTAGTTTAATTTTTTTGTTCATATGTGATATATGTATATGTGTATATGGCTATAATGTATATGTGTATGTGATGTATATGTGTATGTGTCTATAATGTATATGTGTATGTGGCTAGAATATGCTAAATATATACGTCAAAAATGTTTTTTTGTTCATAGAAAGTTTTTTGTTCATATATAGAAAGTTTTTATATATGACAATGGATATATATTCGATATTATGAGAAATGATGATCCATGGAAAAGGTTTATATATGCAAAAGTTACAATTTTAGAAAAGTTTTATATATCTAGCTAGGAAGGGAAGAAGAAGAAAAAGAATAATGAGAGGAAAAAGGAAATAAGAAGAGGAAAGAAAGAAGAAGAGGAGAGGAAGAAGAGGAGAAATAAATAAGAAGAAGAAAAAAGAAGAAAAGGAAGAGGAGAAGAAGAAAGGAATAGAGGAGAAGAAGAAAAAATAGAAATTATTTTTTCTTCTTCTCCTCTTTTTCTTCTTCTTTTTTTTCTTCGATCTTCTCCTCTATTCCTTTCTTCTTCTCCTCTATTCCTTTCTTCTTATCCTCTTTTTTCTGCTTCTTTTTTTCTTCGATCTTCTCCTCTGTTGTCGTTGATATACCCCCCCCCTCGGCCCTCTCGCTCGACCAAAACTCTCGAGGACACCCAAACCCTAGAGAAAAAACGATGTTGGTCTCCTACCCCCTCCCGCTGCGCCCCTACCCGACAAACTCTCTTGAGGCCACCCAAATTTACCAAGTTAAAAGAGCGTTGTCGTCGAGGCCACCCCAAACCCTTGAAGCGTTGTGTCGAGGCCACCCCAAACCCTTGAAGCATTATCTAGGCCACCCCAAACCCTAGAGAAGCGGCGTCGAGGCCACTAACATGATTCCTTATTGTGATTAGCTAGCTAGTTCTACGTTTGCAACTAATATATATCCATCTGTACCATGTTTGAATAATAATTGACATGTTGTAAATATTTGCAGAAACTATGGAGCACTCCCGAGACGAAGCAACAGAAGCGATGTTGGGGGAGATAATCACAGAAGGAAGTGATGTCATTGCGTCATTTTTCAACGACACCGTTGGTCAGGAAGGACTGGGTAAAGAAGAGGGCTATGTTTATGATGGATCCGGCCCATTAATGCCGATACAAGAAGAGGGCTATGTTCATGATGGCTCCGGTGACCCAATGGAGGTACAAGAAGGAGACCATGCTGACTGCTCCGGTGACCGAACCGAGTCCGGCCAGGTATATATATATTAGTTAAGCCCGTGCTGACTAGTTAATTGATGCATTCATTGTTTTGGTATATGTACACATATTAATTAACTCTCATCTTTCTTCCTTTTTCTAGCCCTCCGGATCGAGCACAACTTCGGTAAGGAGATCACAGCAATCGCGCGCTACGGCGAACCGATTGAACCCATCCAGAAAAAGAACGCATTTGTTGCTCAGTGCGGGGTTCTTGTTAGGGACAAGATCCCGATCAGCATCCACCAATGGTATAAGCCTAAGGAGGAAGACCCTCAGGTGTCTTATGTCAATGATATGCAGAAAGATGATCTTTGGACTGAGCTGAAGGCAAATTTCACCCTACCGCTAGAGGAGGATCCGGAGAAACCAGTTAAAGAGGAATTAATCAAGTCTTGTGCTCTTAAGAAGATGTCAGGCCTATTCAGGAGATGGAGGAAAGAGCTGAAAAAGTTTGTCGCCAAAGAACAGACACCAGAATTCATCGGCAAATATGAGAAGATCAGAGATCACTGGCCCGCATTTGTGGCCTACACGACATCGGAAAAGAGTAAGAAGATGTCGGTGACAAACAAGCAAAATGCTGCGAAGAAGAAGTTTCACCATCGCACGGGGTCAGGTGGCTACCTGCAAGCCCGGCCTAAGTGGTCCAAGGCTGAGAATGATTTGCTTTATAAAGGGATCGAACCGGAGACAATGAGATGGCCAGACCATTGCCCGACTTGGTTCTTCGGGGCTGGCGGAACCTTGGACCCTGTATCAGGGAAGTGCCGTTGGACGGACGAGCAACTGAAAACACCAGTCACAAGGCTTCGGTAGTATATCGATGCAGCACAGCAAGGGACGTTCGTTCCAGACAGGGAGAAGGACGAGCTCACAATGGCCCTCGGGAATCCTGAGCACCCTGGACGGACATGAGGCACACCTGGCTCCATTCCGTGGAAGGTTGGTTTTCCGGACGCAGGGGGTTACAAAACCCACAAGAGGAGGAAGAAACTGGAGCAGAGCCAACTGCAGGCACTGCACGAAAGGGTAATGGGGCTAGAGGAACGAGAAGCGGATCGCAACAAACGACCTGCCGAAGCTTGCCCCGAAGCTACCCCTCCATCTCAGCGAAGAAGCAGTGTGGCTTCCACCGAGCTACTTCAGCCGGAGCATGTCTTGACGGCTCCTGCCAGCTATCCCGTGGATGCTATCACGAAGGCTCAAAATTGCCACCTTATGACGCGATGGATGAATTTGAAGGTCAAGGCGGTTGTTGGCTCTGTTTATCCTACTGAACATGGCGCAACTTTTCACTGCCGGCCGATTCTAGAAGGATATGCTAGGGTGATGGTGGATGAAATAACGAAGGGATTTGAGGACCTCCAGCTTGAATACCCTACCGGTGAAGGGGAGACTAGGTTGGGTTCTGCTTTGAAGACTCCATGCCTATGGCGGAAGGAGCTCATCAACCTTCCGAACTGGACGCCTCTGCCTCCTCCTCCTCCTCCAGCGAGTTAGGGCACTCCGCCTCCTCCATCGCCTCCTCCTCCGGCGACTGACGATCAGGGCACTGGGCCTCCTTCTCCAGCGCGTGGCGGCACTCCGCCTCCTTTTCCGCCTGTGCCGGCGCGCCCGAGCAGCCAGCAACCTCCTCCTTCTCCGGCGCGTGGTGGCACTCCGCCTCCTTCTCCGCCTGTGCCGACGTGCCCGAGCAGCCAGCATCCTCCTCCTTCTCCGACGCGTGGTGGTACTCCGCCTGCGCTGGCGTGCCCGAGCAGCCAGCACCTTCCTCCTTCTTTGCCTCGCCAGCAAGGGCGGAAGAGACCCGCCGCCGCCCCGGCTGCTCCGGCGTGTCGTAGTCCTTCTTCTCCGCCTCGTAAGCAAGCACGAAAGAAGACAGGCGCCGCAGCCACTCCGTCTGCTCCGGCGTCTAGCAGTACAGCCAGCAGAGGCGGGAGGCAATATAGATACGGTCCACCTCTCAAGCCTCTAGAGAAGTTACCGTACGAGAGGACCGAGGAGGAAAACGCGACGATCGTGCGGGCCCACGTGAAGGACTTCTTTGAAGGGGTGAAAGAAAAGAGACATCCACCTCCAGAGGAGAAGGTAGATCCGGTGAAAGCAAAGAGCACTATCGATGCCCTGAGGAAACCACCAAAGTCTCCGCCGAGAACCAACTATGAGCGCATTACTGAACAGACATATCTCGAAGCGGAGCGGTCGGGAAGTACTGTCAGTGATAAAAGGTTAAAAGAACGAGCAGCTGGGAAAAGAATTGCCCAGCTCGGCGAACAAGCAAAGCAATCGTGCCCCCCGCTCAATGTGTCTAGCAGCGACATCGTCGCTAATGCTCCCGGGACGGTGGCCGGTTATGGCAATCTTGGAGATTACCTGCCTGACGATCAACTTCCTGATTTCTTGGAGGTGGACGAACACAAATACGAGTACGGGAAGCCTCTCGTCAAAGATGAAAAATCTCTAACAACTATGATGCGAAGATTCCATAATTGGTACATGAAAACCTGCAGAGAGTCTGGGGGGTGAATGCTTTGTATCTGAATGTTAAAGAGGAGCACGACCTCGTTGGAACTGATCTGTTGACTGTTTCCATTTGATGAGTTCTTCGCGTTCTTCAATCAAAAGGCCCTTGATAAACTAACGGTCTTTTGCTACTGTCTGTAAGTACTATTTCTGTCATTAAGTCTCTATATATAGCTCGGCTCTTTCATTGCATGTATTTATAATTAATTATCCTCACTATATTATGCAGATTGAAGATCGTCGAGTGCAAAAAACAAGAAATGTATGATATTGGGTTCATTAACACAAATATCATAGATGAATTTCTGGTTAAAAAGCACGCCGAAGAGGCCGAGGCGAACTTCCTACAATTGTTGATCAAAAATCAAAACAAAGATTTAATACTCTTTCCTTATAACTTCCAGTGAGTGTTACTGTCGTGTGCATATTCGGTTTCCCTTATTACTCGAGCGAGGTTATAGTAATGTAATTGATGAGTTATGCATGCGTGCGCAGATTCCACTATGTTCTTCTAGATATTAAGCTTGAGCGGGGAGTAGTAAACGTCTTAGACTCGAGACGGAAAGATCCCCAAACCTATGCGGACATGACTAAAATGCTCAATAAGTAAGTTCAATCGATCATTTATCGCACCATATCGGCAACTTTTTGTTCATTTCCTGATATCTCAAGTAATAATAATTATTTTCTTTGTCTTGCAGGGTTTGGAAACAGTTCACCGCAGAAGTTCCGGGACTGCCGAAGGAGCTGCGATATACATACCCGAAAGTAAGTACTACTAGCTACCTAGTTGCGCGCATCTCCCGTTAATTCTATAGTTGTACTTTCATCAATACCATTTATAATGCTTCATTATCAGTTTGATAGACCTCTGTTTCTCGTAAAGTTCTTGTGGCAGGAACAAGGGAATGATTTCTGTGGATACTACGTGTGCGAGTGAAGGAAATATGCCCTAGAGGCAATAATAAAGTTATTATTTATTTCCTTATATCATGATAAATGTTTATTATTCATGCTAGAATTGTATTAACCGGAAACATAATACATGTGTGAATACATAGACAAACATAGTGTCACTAGTATGCCTCTACTTGACTAGCTCGTTTATCAAAGATGGTTATGTTTCCTAACCATGGACAAAAGAGTTGTCATTTGATTAATGGGATCACATCATTAGGAGAATGATGTGATTGACTTGACCCATTCCGTTAGCTTAGCACTTGATCGTTTAGTATGTTGCTGTTGCTTTCTTCATGACTTATACATGTTCGTGTAACTATGAGATTGTGCAACTCCCGTTTACCGGAGGAACACTTTGGGTGCTACCAAACGTCACAACGTAACTGGGTGATTATAAAGGAGTACTACAGGTGTCTCCAAAGGTACATGTTGGGTTAGCGTATTTCGAGATTAGGTTTTGTCACTCCGATTGTCGGAGAGGTATCTCTGGGCCCTCTCGGTAATGCACATCACTATAAGCCTTGCAAGCAATGTAGCTAATGAGTTAGTTACGGAATGATGCATTACGTAACGAGTAAAGAGACTTGCCAGTAACGAGATTGAACTAGGTATTGGATACCGACGATCGAATCTCGGGCAAGTAACATACCGATGACAAAGTGAATAACGTATGTTGTTATGCGGTTTGACCGATAAAGATCTTCGCAGAATATGTAGGAGCCAATATGAGCATCCAGGTTCCGCTATTGGTTATTGACCGAGAATAGTTCTAGGTGTTGGGGAACGTAGCAGAAATTCAAAATTTTCCTACGTGTCACCAAGATCTATCTATGGAGAGACCAGCAACGAGTAGAAAGAGAGTGCATCTACATACCCTTGTAGATCGCTAAGCGGAAGCGTTCAAGTGAACGGGGTTGAAGGAGTCGTTCTCGTCGTGATTCAAATCATCGATGATCAAGTGCCGAACGCACAGCACCTCCGCGTTCAACACACGTACAGCCCGGTGATGTCTCCCACGCCTTGATCCAGCAAGGAGAGAGGAAGAGGTTGAGGAAGACTCCATCCAACAGCAGCACAACGGCGTGGTGGTGGTGGAGGAGCGTGGCAATCCTGCAGGGCTTCGCCAAGCACCGCGGGAGAGGAGGACGACTTGGGAGAGGGGAGGGCTGCGCCAGAACTTCGTCTTAGCTCCCATGCGTCTCCCCACTATATATAGGGGTGGAGGGGCTGGTTTCTTGCCCTCCAAGTCCATTGGGGCGTTGGCCAAGGTGGGAGGAAAGAAATCCCATTATTTCCTTCCCCACCGATTGTTATCCCCCCTTTTTAGGGATCTTGATCTTATCCCTTCGGGATATGATCTTATTCCTTCTAAGGGGGGATCTTGGTGCGCCTTGACCAGGGGTGTGGGGCCTTGCCCCCACTACCCACGTTCATGTGGGTCCCCCCATGCAGGTGGGCCCCACTCCGGAACCTTCTAGAACCTTCCCGGTACAATACCGAAAAATCCCGAACATTTTCCGGTGGCCAAAATAGGACTTCCCATATATAAATCTTTACCTCCGGACCATTCCGGAACTCCTCGTGACGTCCGGGATCTCATCCGGGACTCCGAACAACATTCGGTAACCACATACAAACTTCCTTTATAACCCTAGCGTCATCGAACCTTAAGTGTGTAGACCCTACGGGTTCGGGAGACATGCAGACATGACCGAGACGTTCTCCGGTCAATAACCAACAGCGGGATCTGGATACCCATGATGGCTCCCACATGTTCCACGATGATCTCATCGGATGAACCACGATGTCAAGGACTTAATCAATCCCGTATTCAATTCCCTTTGTCTATCGGTATGTTACTTGCCCGAGATTCGATCGTCGGTATCCAATACCTTGTTCAATCTCGTTACCGGCAAGTCACTTTACTCGTTCCGTAACACATCATCCCGTGATCAACTCCTTGGTCACATTGCGCATATGATGATGTCCTACCGAGTGGGCCCAGAGATACCTCTCCGTTTACACGGAGTGACAAATCCCAGTCTCGATCCGCATAAAACAATAGATACTTTCGGAGATACCTGTAGTGCACCTTTATAGTCACCCAGTTACGTTGTGACGTTTGATACACCCAAAGCACTCCTACGGTATCCAGGAGTTACACGCTCTCATGGTCAAAGGAAGAGATACTTGACATTGGCAAAGCTCTAGCAAACGAACTACACGATCTTTGTGCTAGGCTTAGGATTGGGTCTTGTCCATCACATCATTCTCCTAATGATGTGATCCCGTTATCAACGACATCCAATGTCCATAGCCAGGAAACCATGACTATCTGTTGATCACAACGAGCTAGTCAACTAGAGGCTCACTAGGGACATATTGTGGTCTATGTATTCACACGTGTATTACGATTTCCGGATAATACAGTTATAGCATGAATAAAAGACAATTATCATGAACAAGGAAATATAATAATAACACTTTTATTATTGCCTCTAGGGCATATTTCCAACAGTCTCCCACTTGCACTAGAGTCAATAATCTAGTTCACATCGCCATGTGATTAACACTCACAGGTCACATCGCCATGTGACTAATACCCAAGAGTTTTAGGTTTGATCATGTTGCTTGTGAGAGAGGTTTTAGTCAACGGGTCCGAACCTTTCAGATCCGTGTGTGCTTTACAAATCTCTATGTCATCTCCTAGATGTAGCTACCACGCTCTATTTGGAGCTATTCCAAATAACTGTTCTACTTGGAGCTATTCTAAATTGTTGCCCCATAATACGTATCCGGTATCTCTTCTTAGAGCTATCCGGATAGGTGTTAAGCTTGCATCGACGTAACCTTTACGACGAACTCTTTTACCACCTCCATAATCGAGAAAATTCCTTAGTCCACTAGTTACCAAGGATAACTTTGACCGCTGTCTGTGATCCATTCATGGATCACTCTTGTACCCCTTGACTGACTCATGGCAAGGCACATTTCAGGTGCGGTACTCAGCATGGCATACTGTAGAGCCTATGTCTTAAGCATAGGGGACGACCTTCGTCCTTTCTCTCTATTCTGCCGAGGTCGAGCTTTAAGTCTTAACTTCGTACCTTACAACTCAGGCAAGAACTCCTTCTTTGACTGGTCCATCTTGAACACCTTCAAGATCATGTCAAGGTATGTGCTCATTTGAAAGTATTATTAAGCATTTTGATCTATCCTTATAGATCTTGATGCTCAATGTTCAAGTAGCTTAATCCAGGCTTTCATTGAAAAACACTTTCAAAATAACCCTATATGCTTTCCAGAAATTCTACGTCATTTCTGATCAACAATATGTCAACAACATATACTCATCAGAAATTCTATAGTGCTCCCACTCACTTCTTTGGAAATACAAGTTTCTCATAAACTTTGTACAAACCCAAAATCTTTGATCATCATCAAAGCATACATTCCAACTCCGAGATGCTCACTCCAGTCCTTAGAAGGATTGCTGGAGCTTTGCATACTTATTAGCATCTTTCGGGATTGACAAAACCTTCCGGTTGTATCACATACAACCTTTCCTCAAGAAAATCGTCGAGGAAACAATGTTTTGACATCCTATCTGCAAGATTTCATAAATAATGCAGTAATCGCTAATATAATTCCAACAGACTCTTAGCATCGCTACGAGTGAGAAAATCTCATCGTAGTCAACTCCTTGAACTTGTCGGAAAACATCTTAACGACAAGTCGAGCTTTCTTAATGGTAATTCTTACCATCATTGTCTGTCTTCCTTTTAAAATCCATCCGTACTCATTTGCCTTACGACCATCGAGCCGTTCTGCCAAAGTCTTCACTTTGTTTTCATACATGGATCCTCTCTCGGATTTTATGGCCTCAAGCCATTTATCGGAATCCGGGCCCACCATCGCTTCTCCATAGCTCGTAGGCTCATTGTTGTCTAGCAACATGACTTCCAAGACAGGATTACGTACCACTCTGAAGTAGTACGTATCCATGTCACCCTACAAGGTACGGTAGTGACTTGATCCGAAACTTCATGATCACTATCATAAGCTTCTACTTCAATTGGTGTAGGTGCCACAGGAACAACTTCCTGTGCCCTGCTACACACTTGTTGAAGTGATGGTTCAATAACCTCATCAAGTCTCCACCATCCTCCCACTCAATTCTTTCGAGAGAAACTTTTCCTCGAGAAAGTACCTGATTCTAGAAACAATCCCTTATTGCTTTCGGATCTGAGACAGGAGGTATACCCAACTGTTTTGGGTGTCCTATGAAGATGCATTTTATCCGCTTTGGGTTCGAGCTTATCAATCCTGAAACTTTTTCACATAAGCGTTGCAGCCCCAAACCTTTAAGAAACGACAACTTAGGTTTCTCTAAACCATAATTCATACGGTGTCATCTCAACGGAATTACGTGGTGCCCTATTTAAAGTGAATGTGGTTGTCTCTAATGCCTAACCCATGGACAATAGTGGTAATTCGATAAGAGACATCATGGTACGCACCATATCCAATAGGGTGCAACTATGATGTTCGGACACACCATCACACTATGGTGTTCCAGGCGGTATTAATTGCGAAACAATTTCCACAATGTCTTAATTGTGTGCCAAAACTCGTAACTTAGATATTCACATCATAGACATTTTATCCTCTTGTCACAATGATCTTCTACTTCACTCTGAAATTACTTGAACCATTCAATAATTCAGACTTGTATTTCATCAAGTAAATATTCTCAACATCTACTCGAATCATCTGTGAAGTAAGATCATAACGATATTCACTGCATGCCTCAGCACTCATTGGATTGGATACATCAAAATGTGTTACTTCCAACAAGTTGCTATCTTGTTCCATCTTACTGAAAACGAGGCTTTTCAGTCATCTTGCCCATGTGGTATGATTTGCATATCTCAAGTGATTCAAAATCAAGTGAGTCCAAACGATCCATCTGCATGGAGTTTCTTCATGCGTATACACCAATAGACATGGTTCGCATGTCTCAAACTTTTCTAAAACGAGTGAGTCCAAAGATCCATCAACATGGAGCTTCTTCATGCGTTTTATACCATTATGACTTACATGGCAGTGCCACAAGTAAGTGGTACTATCATTACTATCTTATATCTTTTGGCATGAAAATGTGTATCATTACGATCGAGATTCAATAAACCATTCCTTTAGGTGCAAGACCATTGAAGGTTTTATTCAAATAAATAGAGTAATCATTATTCTCCTTAAATGAATAACCGTATTGCGATAGACATAATCCAATCATGTCTATGCTCAACGCAAGCACCAAATGACAATTATTCAGGTTTAATACTAATCTTGATGGTAGAGGGAGCGTGCGATGTTTGATCACATCAAACTTGGAAACACTTCCAACACATATCGTCAGCTCACCTTTAGCTAGTCTCCGTTTATTCCGTAGCTCTTTATTTCGAGTTACTAACACTTAGCAACCGAACCGGTATCTTATACCCTGGTGCTACTAGGAGTACTAGTAAAGTACACATTAACATAATGTATATCCAATATACTTCTATCGACCTTGCCAGCCTTCTTATCTACCAAGTATCTAGGGTAATTCTGCTCTAGCGGCTATTCCCCTTATCACAGAAGCACTTAGTCTCGGGTTTGGGTTCAACCTCGGGTTTCTTCACTGGTGCAGTAGCTGATTTGCCGTTTCATGAAGTATCCCTTCTTGCCCTTGCCCTTCTTGAAACTAGTGGTTTCACCAACCATCAACAATTGATGCCCCTTCTTGATTTCTACTTTCGCGGTGTCAAACATCGTGAATACCTCAAGGATCATCATGTCTATCCCTGATATGTTATAGTTCATCACGAAGCTCTAGCAGCTTGGTGGCAATGACTTTGGAGAAACATCACTAACTCATTTGGAAGATCAACTCCCACTCAATTCAAGTGATTGTTGCACTCAGACAATCTGAGCACAAGCTCAACGATTGATATTTTCTCCCTTAGTTTGCAGGCTAAGAGAATCGTCGGAGGTCTTATACCTCTTGACGTGAGCACGAGCCTGAAATCCCAATTTCAGCCCTCGAAACATCTCATATGTTCCGCGATGTTTCGAAAACGTCTTTGGTGCCTCTACTTAAACCATTTAACTGAACTATCACGTAGTTATCAAAACGTGTATGTTCGATGTTCGAAACATCCACAAACGACGTTTGGGGTTCAGCACACTGAGCAGTGCATTAAGGACATAAGCTTTCTACTGTCGCATAATCGCTACTATCAACTTTCAACTATATTTTCTCTAGGAACATATCTAAACAGTGGAACTAAAGCGCGAGCTACGACATAATTTGCAAAAGGTCTTTTGACTATGTTCAGGATAATTAAGTTCATCTTATGAACTCCCACTTAGATAGACATCCCTCTGGTCATCTAAGTGATCACATGATCCGAGTCAACTAGGCCGTGTCCGATCATCACGTGAGACGGACTAGTCATCATCGGTGAACATCTTCATGTTGATCGTATCTACCATACGACTCATGCTCGACCTTTCGGTCTCCGTGTTCCGAGGCCATGTCTGCACATGCTAGGCTCGTCAAGTTAACCCTAAGTGTTTTCGCTGTGTAAAACTGTCTTACACCCGTTGTATGTGAACGTAAGAATCCATCACACCCGATCATCACGTGGTGCTTAGAAGCGACGAACTGTAGCAACGGTGCACAGTTAGGGGAGAACACTTCTTGAAATTTTGTAAGGGATCATCTTATTTACTACCGTCGTCCTAAGTAAACAAGATGCATAAACATGATAAACATCACATGCAATCAAATAGTGACATGATATGGCCAATATCATTTTGCTCCTTTTGATCTTCATCTTCGGGGCTCCATGATCATCATCGTCACCGGCATGACACCATGATCTCCATCATCATGATCTCCATCATTGTGTCTTCATGAAGTTGTCACGCCAACGACTACTTCTACTTCTATGGCTAACGCGTTTAGCAATAAAGTAAAGTAATTTACATGGCGTTGTTCAATGACACGCAGGTCATACAATAAATAAAGACAACTCCTATGGCTCCTGCCGGTTGTCATACTCATCGACATGCAAGTCGTGAATCCTATTACAAGAACATGATCAATCTCATACATCACATATCATTCATCACATTCTTTTGGCCATATCACATCACATAGCATACCCTGCAAAAACAAGTTAGACGTCCTCTAATTGTTGTTGCATGTTTTACGTGGCTGCTATGGGTTTCTAGCAAGAACGTTTCTTACCTACGCAAAACCACAACGTGATATGCCAATTGCTATTTACCCTTCATAAGGACCCTTTTCATCGAATCCGTTCCGACTAAAGTGGGAGAGACTGGCACCCGCTAGCCACCTTATGCACCAAGTGCATGTCAATCGGTGGAACCTGTCTCACGTAAGAGTACGTGTAAGGTCGGTCCGGGCCGCTTCATCCCACAATACCGTCGAAACAAGATTGGACTAGTAACGGTAAGCATATTGAACAACATCAACGCCCACAACTACTTTGTGTTCTACTCGTGCAAAGAATCTACGCAATAGACCTAGCTCATGATGCCACTGTTGGGGAACGTAGCAGAAATTCAAAATTTTCCTACGTGTCACCAAGATCTATCTATGGAGAGACCAGCAACGAGTAGAAAGAGAGTGCATCTACATACCCTTGTAGATCGCTAAGCGGAAGCGTTCAAGTGAACGGGGTTGAAGGAGTCGTTCTCGTCGTGATCCAAATCATCGATGATCAAGTGCCGAACGCACGGCACCTCCGCGTTCAACACACGTACAGCCCGGTGACGTCTCCCACGCCTTGATCCAGCAAGGAGAGAGGGAGAGGTTGAGGAAGACTCCATCCAGCAGCAGCACAACGGCGTGGTGGTGGTGGAGGAGCGTGGCAATCCTGCAGGGCTTCGCCAAGCACCGCGGGAGAGGAGGAGACTTGGGAGAGGGGAGGGCTGCGCCAGAACTTCGTCTTGAGCTCCCATGCGTCTCCCCACTATATATAGGGGTGGAGGGGCTGGTTTCTTGCCCTCCAAGTCCATTGGGGCGTTGGCCAAGGTGGGAGGAAAGAAATCCCATTATTTCCTTCCCCACCGATTGTTATCCCCCCTTTTTAGGGATCTTGATCTTATCCCTTCGGGATATGATCTTATTCCTTCTAAGGGGGGATCTTGGTGCGCCTTGACCAGGGGTGTGGGGCCTTGCCCCCACTACCCACGTTCATGTGGGTCCCCCCATGCAGGTGGGCCCCACTCCGGAACCTTCTAGAACCTTCCCGGTACAATACCGAAAAATCCCGAACATTTTCCGGTGGCCAAAATAGGACTTCCCATATATAAATCTTTACCTCCGGACCATTCCGGAACTCCTCGTGACGTCCGGGATCTCATCCGGGACTCCGAACAACATTCGGTAACCACATACAAACTTCCTTTATAACCCTAGCGTCATCGAACCTTAAGTGTGTAGACCCTACGGGTTCGGGAGACATGCAGACATGACCGAGACGTTCTCCGGTCAATAACCAACAGCGGGATCTGGATACCCATGATGGCTCCCACATGTTCCACGATGATCTCATCGGATGAACCACGATGTCAAGGACTTAATCAATCCCGTATTCAATTCCCTTTGTCTATCGGTATGTTACTTGCCCGAGATTCGATCGTCGGTATCCAATACCTTGTTCAATCTCGTTACCGGCAAGTCACTTTACTCGTTCCGTAACACATCATCCCGTGATCAACTCCTTGGTCACATTGCGCATATGATGATGTCCTACCGAGTGGGCCCAGAGATACCTCTCCGTTTACACGGAGTGACAAATCCCAGTCTCGATCCGCATAAAACAATAGATACTTTCGGAGATACCTGTAGTGCACCTTTATAGTCACCCAGTTACGTTGTGACGTTTGATACACCCAAAGCACTCCTACGGTATCCAGGAGTTACACGCTCTCATGGTCAAAGGAAGAGATACTTGACATTGGCAAAGCTCTAGCAAACGAACTACACGATCTTTGTGCTAGGCTTAGGATTGGGTCTTGTCCATCACATCATTCTCCTAATGATGTGATCCCGTTATCAACGACATCCAATGTCCATAGCCAGGAAACCATGACTATCTGTTGATCACAACGAGCTAGTCAACTAGAGGCTCACTAGGGACATATTGTGGTCTATGTATTCACATGTGTATTACGATTTCCGGATAATACAGTTATAGCATGAATAAAAGACAATTATCATGAACAAGGAAATATAATAATAACACTTTTATTATTGCCTCTAGGGCATATTTCCAACACTAGGTCATGTCTACATTGTTCTCGAACCCGTAGGGTCCGCACGCTTAAGGTTTCCATGACAGTTATATTATGAGTTTATGAGTTTTGATGTACCGAAGAAGTTCGGAGTCCCGGATGAGATCGGGGACATGACGAGGAGTCTCGAAATGGTCGAGACGTAAAGATCAATATATTGGACGACTATATTCGGACTTCGGAAAGGTTCCGAGTGATTCGGGTATTTTTCGGAGTACCGGAGAGTTACGGGAATTCGCCGGGGAGTATATGGGCCTTATTGGGCCATACGGGAATAGAGGAGAGAGGCCAAAAGGAAGGAGGCGTGCGCCCCCCCCCCCCTCCGGTCCGAATTGGACAAGGGGTGCAGCCCCCTTTTCCTTCTTCCTCTCCCCCTCGTTCCTTCTCTCCTACTCCAACAAGGGAAGGAGGAGTCCTACTCCCGGTAGGAGTAGGACTCCCCCCTTGGCGCACCCTCCTCCTAGGCCGGCCGCCTCCCCCCTTGCTCCTTTATATACGGGGGCAGGGGGCACCCCAGAGACACAACAATTGATCCCTTGGATCTCTTAGCCGTGTGCGGTGCCCCCCTCCACCATATTCCACCTCGATAATATCGTAGCAGTGCTTAGGCAAAGCCCTGCATCGGTAGAACATCATCATCGTCACCATGCTGTCGTGCTAACGGAACTCTCCCTCAAAGCTCGGCTGGATCGGAGTTCGAGGGACGTCATCGAGCTGAACGTGTGCAGAACTCGGAGGTGTAGTACGTTCGGTACTTGGATCGGTCGGATTGTGAAGACCTACGACTACATCAACTGCGTTGTCATAACGCTTCCGCTTACGGTCTATGAGGGTACGTGGACACACTCTCCCCTCTCGTTGCCATGCATCACCATGATCTTGCGTGTGCGTAGGAATTTTTTTGAAATTACTACGTTCCCCAACAGTGGCATCTGAGCCTAGGTTTTATGCGTTGATGTTATATGCACAAGTAGAACACAAGTGAGTTGTGGGCGATACAAGTCATACTGCTTACCAGCATGTCATACTTTGGTTCGGCAGTATTGTTGGATGAAGCGGCCCGGACCGATATTACGCGTACGCTTACACGAGACTGGTTCTACCGACGTGCTTTGCACACAGGTGGCTGGCGGGTGTCAGTTTCTCCAACTTTAGTTGAACCGAGTGTGGCTATGCCCGGTCCTTGAGAAGGTTAAAACAACACTAACTTGACGAACTATCATTGTGGTTTTGATGCGTAGGTAAGAACGGTTCTTGCTCAGCCCGTAGCAGCCACGTAAAACTTGCAACAACAAAGTAGAGGACGTCTAACTTGTTTTTGCAGGGCATGTTGTGATGTGATATGGTCAAGACGTGATGCTATATTTTATTGTATGAGATGATCATATTTCATAACCAAGTTATCGGCAACTAGCAGGAGCCATATGGTTGTCGCTTTCTTGTATGCAATGCAATCGCCCTGTAATTGCTGTACTTTATCACTAAGCAGTAGCGATAGTCGTAGAAGTAATGGGTGGCGAAACGACAACGATGCTACGATGGAGATCAAGGTGTCGCGCCGGCGACGATGGTGATCATGACGGTGCTTCAAAGATGGAGATCACAAGCACAAGATGATGATGGCCATATCATATCACTTATATTGATTGCATGTGATGTTTATCCTTTATGCATCTTATTTTGCTTTGATTGGCAGTAGCATTAAGAGATGATCTCTCACTAAATTTCAAGGTATAAGTGTTCTCCCTGAGTATGCACCGTTGCGAAAGTTCTTCGTGCTGAGACACCACGTGATGATCGGGTGTGATAGGCTCTACGTTCAAATACAACGGGTGCAAAACAGTTGCACACGCGGAATACTCAGGTTAAACTTGACGAGCCTAGCATATACAGATATGGCCTCGGAACACTGAGACTGAAAGGTTGAGCGTGAATCATATAGTAGATATGATCAACATAGTGATGTTCACCATTGAAAACTACTCCATCTCACGTGATGATCGGACATGGTTTAGTTGATTTGGATCACGTGATCACTTAGATGATTAGAGGGATGTCTATCTAAGTGGGAGTTCTTAAGTAATATGATTAATTGAACTTTAATTTATCATGAACTTAGTCCTGGTAGTATTTTGCAAATTATGTTGTAGATCAATAGCTCGCGTTGTTGCTTCCCTATGTTTTTGCTTCCCTATGTTTTTATATGTGTTCCTACAGAAAACTAAGTTGAAAGATGTTAGTAGCAATGATGCAGACTTGGTCTGTGATCTGAGGTTTATCCTCATTGCTGCACAGAAGAATTATGTCCTTGATGCACCGCTAGGTGACAGACCTATTGCAGGAGCAGATGCAGACGTTATGAACGTTTGGCTAGCTCAATATGATGACTACTTGATAGTTTTGTGCACCATGCTTAACGGCTTAGAATCGGGACTTCAAAGACGATTTGAATGTCACGGACCATATGAGATGTTCCAAGAGTTGAAGTTAATATTTCAAGCAAATACCCGAGTTGAGAGATATGAAGTCTCCAACAAATTCTATGTCTTAAAAAGGTGGAGGAGAATTGCTCAACTAGTGAGCATGTGCTCAGATTGTCTGATTACTACAATCACTTGAATCAAGTGGGAGTTAATCTTCCAGATAAGATAGTGATTGACAGAGTTCTCTAGTCACCATCACCAAGTTACTGGAACTTCGTGATAAACTATAGTATGCAAGGGATGACGAAAACGATTCCCAAGCTCTTCGTGATGCTTAAAAAATGAAGGTAGAAATCAAGAAAAAGCATCAAGTGTTGATGATTAAACAAGATCACTAGTTTCAAGAAAAGGGCAAAGGAAAACAAAGGGAACTTCAAGTAGAATGGCAAGCAAGTTGTCACTCCCGTGAAGAAGCCCAAAGCTGGACCAAAGCCTGAAACTAAGTGCTTCTATTGCAAAGGAAATGGTCACTAGAAGCGGAAATGCCCTAAATATTTGGTGGATAAGAAGGATGGCAAAGTGAACAAGGGTATATTTGATATACAGGTTATTGATGTGTACCTTACTAGTGTCTATAGTAGCCCCTGAGTATTTGATACTTGTTCGGTTGCTAAGATTAGTAACTCGAAACATGAGTTACAGAATAAACAGAGACTAGTTGAGGATGAAGTGACGATGTGTGTTGGAAGTGGTTCCAATATTGATATGATCATCATCGTACACTCCCTATACTTTCGAGATTATTGTAGAACCTAAATAAATGTTATTTGGTGTTTGCGTTGAGCATAAATATGATTAGATCATGTTTATTGTGATACGATTATTCATCTAAGACAGAGAATAAATTGTTATTCTATTTATATGAATAAAACCTTCTATGGTCATACACCCAATGTTGATGGTTTATTGAATCTTGATCGTAGTGATACACATATTCATAATGTTGATGCCAAAAGATGCAAAGTTGATAATGATAGTGCAACATATTTGTGGCACTGTCGTTTGGGTCATATCGGTGTAAAACGCATGAAGAAACTCCATAAAGATGGACTTTTGGAATCACTTGATTATGAATCATTTGATGCTTGCGAACCGTGCCTTATGGGCAAGATGACTAAAACTCTGTTCTCCGGAACAATGGAATGAGCTAGTAACTTATTGGAAATAATACATACCAATGTATGCGGTCCAATGAGTGTTGATGCTCGTGGCGGGTATCGTTATTTTCTGACCTTCACAAGATGATTTGACTAGATATGAGTATATGTACTTAATGAAACACAAGTCTGAAACATTTGAAAACTTCAAAGAATTTCAGAGTGAAGTGGAGAATCATCGTAACAAGAAAATAAAGTTTCTATGATCTGATCGTGGAGGAGAATATTTGAGTTACGAGTTTGGCCTTCATATAAAACAATGTGGAATAGTTTCACAATTCACACCACCTGGAACACCACAGCGTTATGGTGTGTCCGAACATCGTAACCGCACTTTATTGGATGTTGTGCGATCTATGATGTCTCTTATCGGTTTACCACTATTGTTTTGGGGTTATGCATTAGAGACAGTTGCATTCACTTTAAATAGGGCACCATCAAAATCCAATGAGATGACACCTTATGAACTGTGGTTTGGCAAGAAACCAAAGTTGTTGTTTCTTAAAGTTTGGGGCTATGATGCTTATGTGAAAAAGGTTCAACCTGATAAGCTCGAACCCAAATAGGAGAAGTGCGTGTTCATAGAATACCCAAAGGAAACTGTTGGGTACACCTTCTATCACAGATCCGAAGGCAAGATATTCGTTGCTAAGATGGATCCTTTCTAGAGAAGGAGTTTCTCTCGAAAGAAGTGAGTGGGAGGAAAGTAGAACTTGATGAGGTAACTGTACCTGCTCCCTTATTGGAAAGTAGTTCATCACAGAAATCAGTTCATGTGATTCCTACACCAATTAGTGAGGAATCTAATGATGATGATCATGAAGCTTTAGATCAAGTTACTACCGAACCTCGTAGGTCTTCCAGAGTGAGATCCGCATCAGGGTGGTACGGTAATCCTATTTTGGAAGTCATGTTACTAGACCATGATGAACCTATGAACTATGAGGAAGCGATCATGAGCCCAGATTCCACGAAATGGCTTGAGGCCATAAAATCTGAGATAGGATCCATATATGAGAACAAAGTATGGACTTTGGTTGACTTGCTCGATGATCAGCAAGCCATGATGGATCTTCAAGAAGAAGACGGACATTGATAGTAGTGTTACTATCTACTAAGCTCGACTTGTTGCGAAAGGTTCTCGACAAGTTCAAGGTGTTGAATACAATGAGATCTTCTCACTCGTATCGATGCTTAAGTCTGTCCGAATCATGTTAGCAATTGCCACATTTTATGAAATCTGGCAAATGGATGTCAAAACTGCATCCCTTAATGGATTTTTTAAAAAAGAGTTGTATATGATGCAACCAGAAGGTTTTGTTAATCCTAAAGGTGCTAACAAAATGTGCAAGCTCCAGTGATCCATCAATGGACTGGTGCAAGCATCTCGGAGTTGGAATATACGCTTTGATGAGTTGATCAAAGCATATGGTTTTATACAGACTTTTGGAAAGGCCTGTATTTACAAGAAAGTGCGTGGGAGCACTATAGCCTTTCTGATAAGTATATGTGAATGACATATTATTGATCAGAAATGATGTAGAATTCTCTGGAAAGCATAAATGAGTGTTTGAAAGGAGTTTTTCAAAGAAAGACCTCAGTAAAGCTACTTACATATTGAGCATCAAGATCTATTGAGATAGATCAAGACGCTTGATAAGATTTTCAATTAGTACATACCTTGACAAGATTTTGAAGTAGTTCAAAATGGAACAGTCAAAGAAAGAGTTCTTGCCTGTGTTACAAGGTGTGAAGTTGAGTAAGACTCAAAATCTGACCATGACAGAAAATAGAAAGAGAATAAAAAGTCATTCCCTATGCCTCAGTCATAGGTTTTATAAAGTATGCTATGCTGGGTACCAGACCTATTGTATACCTTGCTCTGAGTTTGCAAAGGAATACAATTTTGATCTAATAGTAGATCACTGGACAGCGGTCAAGAATATCCTTAGTAAGGACTAAGGAAATATTTCTTGATTATGGAGGTGATAAAAGAGTTCGTCGTAAAAAATTACATCGATGCAAGCTTTTACACTGATCCAGATGACTCTAAGTCTCAATCTGGATACATATTGAAAGTGGGAGCAATTAGCTAGAGTAGCTCCGTGCAGAGCATTGTAGACATAGAATATTTGCAAAATACATACGGCTTTGAATGTGACAACCCCGTTGACTAAACTTCTCTCACGAGCAAAACATGATCATACCTTAGTACTCTTTGGGTGTTAATCACATAGCGATGTGAACTAGATTATTTACTCTAGTAAACCCTTTGGGTGTTGGTCACATGACGATGTGAACTATGAATGTTAATTACATACAGATGTGAATATTGGTGTTAAATCACATGATGATGTGAACTAGATTATTAACTCTAGTGCAAGTGGGAGACTGAAGGAAATATGCCCTAGAGGCAATAATAAAGTTATTATTTATTTCCTTATTTCATGATAAATGTTTATTATTCATGCTAGAATTGTATTAACCGGAAGCTTAGTACATGTGTGAATACATAGACAAACATAATGCCACTAGTATGCCTCTACTTGACTAGCTCGTTAAATCAAAGATGGTTAAGTTTCCTAGCCATAGACATGAGTTGTCATTTGATTAACGAGATCATATCATTGGAGAATGATGTGATTGACTTGACCCATTCCGTAAGCTTAACACTTGATCGTTTAGTATGTTGCTATTGCTTTCTTCATGACTTATACATGTTCCTATGACTATGAGATTATGTAACTCCCGTTTATCAGAGGAACACTTTGTGTGCAACCAAACGTCACAATGTAACTGGGTGATTATAAAGATGCTCTACAGGTGTCTCCGAAGGTACTTGTTGAGTTGACGTATTTCGATATTAGGATTTGTCACTCCGATTGTCGGAGAGGTATCTCTGGGCCCTCTCGGTAATGCACATCACTATAAGCCTTGCAAGCAATGTGACTAATGAGTTAGTTGCGAGATGATGTATTACAGAACGAGTAAAGAGACTTGCCGGTAACGAGATTGAGCTAGGTATTGAGATACCGACGATCGAATCTCAGGCAAGTAACATACCGATGACAAAGGGAACAACGTATGTTGTTATGCGGTTTGACCGATAAAGATCTTCGTAGAATATGTGGGAGCCAATATGAGCATCCAGGTTCCGCTATTGGTTATTGACCGGAGACGTGTCTCGGTCATGTCTACATAGTTCTCGAACCCGTAGGGTCTGCACGCTTAAAGTTTGATGATGGTTATATTATGAGTTTATGTGTTTTGATGTACCGAAGGTAGTTCGGAGTCCCGGATGAGATCGGGGACATGACGAGGAGTCTCGAAATGGTCGAGACATAAAGATCGATATATTGGACGACTATATTCGGACTTCAGAAAGGTTCCGAGTGATTCGGGTATTTTTCGGAGTACCGGAGAGTTACGGGAATTCGCCGGGGAGTATATGGGCCTTATTGGGCCATACGGGAATAGAGGAGAGAGGCCAAAAGGAAGGAGGCGTGCGCCCCCCCCCCCCCCTGGTCCGAATTGGACAAGGGGTGCAGCCCCCTTTTCCTTCTTCCTCTCTCCCTCTTTCCTTCTCTCCTACTCCAACAAGGGAAGGAGGAGTCCTCCCCCTTGGCGCGCCCTCCTCCTAGGCCTTTCGCCTCCCCCGATGCTCCTTTATATACGGGGGCAGGAGGGCACCCCAGAGACACAATAATTGATCCCTTGGATCTCTTAGCTGTGTGCGGTGCCCCCCTCCACCATATTCCACCTCGATAATATCGTAGCAGTGCTTAGGCGAAGCCCTGCGTCGGTAGAACATCATCACCGTCACCACGCCATCGTGCTGACGGAACTCTCCCTCAAAGCTCGGCTGGATCGGAGTTCGAGGGACGTTATCGAGCTGAACGTGTGCAGAACTCGGAGGTGTCGTACGTTCGGTACTTGGATCGGTCGGATCGTGAAGACGTATGACTACATCAACCGCGTTGTCATAACGCTTCCGCTTACGGTCTATGAGGGTACGTGGACACACTCTCCCCTCTCGTTGCTATGCATCACCATGATCTTGCGTGTGCGTAGGAAATTTTTTGAAATTACTACGTTCCCCAACACCCTCACCATCGACGACCGAGGTCACCGGCGGAGGGGAGCCGTCGGAGGACGGCGCTGAAAGATGGGCTCTCCTGGCGGCGACTAGGGTTCCAGGACACCAGGGAGGAGAGAAAAACGTCCCTCTTGTCTGATCTTGGAGATGCAGACGGTGCATCCCCGGGGTTCCTCGATGAAATCCACATGCATGTGTATTGCAGCTGGAAGGCTTAGTCACTGTTAGAAGGGAGAGAGAGGGATTGGTGGAATAGTCAATTGTATTGCTTGAGCCTCGTGGGCATATATATAGGAGTACATGATCATCTTGGAGTACAAGGCAAGGTAGAATAATATCCTACGCTATCCTAGCTTTCCTATACAATCACGTTACTCAACATCCCCCCGCAGTCACAACGGTAGCGACGCAGACGATGAGACTGGAGAAGAATCCGAAGGCAAGCCGACGGACACCCCCCACAATCGTAACGGTCGACGCATCGCGGAGTTGTGGCTGGAGTGGCAACCGACAAGGTTGGTCAAGCAGGCGGTAGCCCTTTGTGCGTTTGTCGATGTAGCCGAGAGCGTGGGTGGTGGAGCCGTGGTCGAGGTAGCCGTGCGAAGAATGCCGTGGTCGATGTTGAGTCAGGGTGGCCGGTGTCGAGGAAGTCGCCGTGGAGCCGCGGGCGCAAGGGGGCGCCGAGTTAGCATGGGCGCAGTGGTGTCGAAGTAGTGGTGCGCCAGGACGGAGATGATGTTGATGACACGTCGCGCTAGGCTTGCCAGGCCCGGGGACACGTCGTGGACGAAGACACGCGGCGATGTTGCCAGCACCGGGCATGCATAGACGGACGAAGACGAAGTTGACGAAGCGCCGCACCAGGCTTGCCAGGCCCGGGGACACGTCATGGACGAAGGCATGCGGCGGTGTTGCCAGCACCGGGCATGCGTAGACTAGGGACCTGCACGAGCTGTACGCCATGTCGAAGAAGTCGGAGGGCCAGCAGAGAAGAACTCGACGACGGTTGTGGCATCCATCGACGCGGGGCCAATGTCACCAATGGTGGTCGGAGTAGACGAAGTGGTCGGGGTAGATGACGGCGACGCTGGCGACGGGCTGGATGCTGGACGAAGACGAACGGGGTGGACGGGCGGCGGCGGCAGCTACAGAGGTAGCTGGCGGTGGCCAATGAAGAGCGGTGGCGGCGGCCTGACGGCGGCGGCGGCGGCTAGGTTAGGAGTGCGGCGGCGGTGCTCGAAGTAGGCGAAGAACCCTGACAGCATGACGAAGACCGGCGCGGACGGTGGCGTTCCCGCGCCAAGGAAGACGGCGCGGCGCATACCACGGGAAGTCGACGCGCGGTGATGACGAAGTGGACCGCGGGCCGCGGCACTACGGCCTGAAGGGGCGACGCAGCGGCGGCGGGTAGGTCAGGGCGACGGCGGGAAGACCTCGGGGCGGCGGCGGAGACCGCGGGCCGCATCGCGACAGCCCGAAGGGGCGGCGCGGCGGAGGAGCGCGGGTCGGTGCAACCGCGGGACGGCCTCGGGACGGCGGCGTGGACCGCGTGCCACGCTCGCTATGGCCCGGCGGGGCGACGCAGCGGCGGCGCGAGGGTCGGTGCAGCCATGGGACGGCCTGGAGCGGACGGCCCAGGGGCGGCGGTGGACCGCGGGCCGCAGCACTACGGCCCGAAGGGGCGATGCAGCGGTGACGCGGGTCGATGCAGCCGGGAGAAGAACCACGGGGCGGCGGCACTGCGGCCCGACGGGGCGACGCAGCGGCAGCCCGATGCTCGATCGGTGGAGAGGCGCGCGGTACTCAGGACGATCTTCACGGGACGTGCGGAGGCGCGCGTCACCAACGGGCCAGGTTGGTCGTGCGGCGTAGATGAGGCGGATCGCGGCGGCAAGCGGGTGATCAAGCCAATCGTGTCCGAGGACGGGGACGCCGCTCGATGGAGGCGTGGTGGCGGCGGAGTCCTGGATGAGGCCGGCGACGGCGGGCGACAGGGCGGCTATGATTGGCCGCCGCATGGCGCGAGGCCGCCGGGTCGGGTGATGCAAGAGTCCCGGTCGGAGCAGGGCGGTGATGGCTGACGCAGGGCGACGGGCGGGCCGGTGCGCGGACGACGGCCTTGAGGGTTGCCTGTCACGCGAGGCCGCCGGGTCGGTGAAGTAGCCGCCCGGTCGCGCCGATGTCGGAGTAGAGGCGCCAGGTGTCGACGGCGGCGGTGGGCGACGCAAACCGATCCAGTGAATCGGAAAACCAAAAAGTAAACGCCGATCAAAGCGACCGGCGAGAGAGAGAAAAACCCGGATCAAAGGATCGGGAAAAAGACTCTCTAGGGCAGCCGGCCAACACGGCCGGCGGACGAACCCTAGGTACGGGCGGCGCGGCCCCCGGCGGCGGTCATGGAGACGGACCGCCCCAGGGGCGGCGCGCGGGTGTGGAAGCGGCGACGGCTAAGGTTTAGAACCCGAAAACTGATACCATGTTAGAAGGGAGAGAGAGGGATTGGTGGAATAGTCAATTGTATTGCTTGAGCCTCGTGGACATATATGTAAGAGTACATGATCATCTTGAAGTACAAGGCAAGGTAGAATAATATTCTACGCTATCCTAGCTTTCCTATACAATCACGTTACTCAATAGTCACGTTATATTGCGTGAAACGATACCGACTTTAACGTAGGGTTTGCTGTAGGTCAACGCATCTTTCTCTCGCGCGGGGAGGGTCAGACCTCTATATCAAGTAGCCTAGGCCGAATGCTCAATGCTCAATGCTGAATGCATGCTGGATCCTGGCTTAGTTGCATTCAAATCAACATACCTGCGCATGTTTTTAATTATAATAGGAAAACATATAAGATGCAGGCATGCAGCTATGTGAATGTTCCGCCACCTTTGTCTCTCCCCCTACGACACTTCACCTCCACTTGACTTCCGGCTCCAGCCATCCCGGTCTCAAAGTCGCACCCATCCATCCTCCCATAAGAATCGATGCATCGGTGCAGAGTGGCGCCCGACCTGGCCTGCATCCTATTCAAAATAGATAAAACTTGGGTGTAGCTGGAGAGTAGTGTGCTACTTCAATTCGTGAAATTCTACACGAGCCCCACGCGCACACCAGCAGCTTAAGTTGCACACAAGTACTGTAATTCATATATCGTTATTGTACACGTGTAGTCACGTGTTTATGATGATATCGTTACTGTACAACGACTTTATACTCTGGCACGTACAACGACTTTATAATTTGGCATGTATGAACACTTTTCTCCAAAAGATATGTATGTTTTTTTGGAAACACATGGATATTTTCTCCATATATTAAAACATTTTTTGTATATGCGATAAACATTTTTTTCAAACTATAATCATGTACTCCCTCCGTTCCCAAATATAAGTGTTTTTAGAGATTGCAACAAGTGACTACATACGGAGCAAAATGAATGAATCTACACTCTAAAATATGTCTACATACATCCGTATGTTGTATTCTATTTGAAATGTCTAAAAAGACTTATATTTAGGAACGGAGGGAGTATATTGAAGTATATGAATTTGTTTCATGTTTTTTTTTTTGAAAAGAGACACCGAAAGGGCATCTCATATGTAATATTTATCAAGAAATAGGATAGACAGTACAATCGAGGACAAGACACAAATCAACCTACAAAAAGTAAATTTACATTGAAATCATACTGTCCATCATCTTTCTTTGCTAGCTCGCCGTGCGCCGAAGTTTGAAAAATACACTAAACAGACAATAAGGGATAAGAACACCTGCAAATGTTCTCAGCATTTAGAGCTCTGAAGACCACAATAGTCACTCTCCGTGAAAAAAGATATCCAGTAGCCATTTAAAAACATCGGTTGGGGAGCACCCCACATAGCGCATGCTTGCAATCCTTCACCACCAATCCAAAGTGTTGTAGAAACTAGATCTTGCCACAGGACAAAACGAATGAAGAGGTCAAAATCGCCGCACCACCATTCAACTGCTTCCCATGATAGACACGCAAACAACCAAGATTTAAAGAGAACCAACGGATCTTGCAACACCTACCTTCATAGGCCCTTCATTAACACTGAATTGGACACCATCTAAGTAAGGAGAGGTCAGATTGACCTCGTTTCAACGTGTCTTCAGTGGCGAAGCCACGCACAAGCAGGGTAGTCAATTGACTACCCAGCTTTTTTGTGAAACTAGCATATGCGTGTAGAAATGTTGATATCTTTTTGTACAAATTTTATATAGTTGACTACACAATTTGAAACTGACTACACAAGACTGAAGTTCTGGCACCGCCACTTCCTGTCTTCACGGCCGCCACCGATGCCGATGCCGCTAGGAAAATAAAAACTAAAATACAATAAGACTATAAAAAGAAATGAAGAAATATTTTTATTTTATAAACCAAAAATACTCATGTACATAAAAATGTCCATATATATTTTAAAATATTTTCATCACGTAATTTTTTTCAGAATGTACAAAAGGTATACAAAAATAGTTCATACATTTGAGAAAAAGTTATTCATGAGTGCTTGAATGTATGTAATCGAATTTATAAAAATTATTCACATATTTCCCAAAAAGGAGAAGGAAAATAGAACAGAATAACAAAAATAATATATACCAGAAAAATAAAAATAAAAAGGGTTGCACCAATTGGGCCGGCGCGAAGGGGAAATCATAGTCAGATGGCCGGCCACATTGACTAACTCTCGTGCTCAGGTACAATCTCTCGCGAGGCCAATAAGCGCTAGAGGGTCGACTGAGTAAATAGGCAAATCCTATTGGACGCTGCAGGCGCCCGGGGAGGTCCTAGTCGGCGCCTTAAGCGCCCCGAAGCGAAACAGGCGCTCACAGGAGAACCTACTGGGCCGGCCCACACCGAAATACTGTAATGCAAAAATATACAGAAAAAGCAGGCGTCGCCAGGGCTCGATCTCACGTCACGACGGTAATGCAAGAGACTAGCTACCACTATATCACTGGCGTGCTAGTGATTGAAAGCAGCGCGCATTTCTAAACAACTATCACGCACAAAAAGTTCACCGATTAAAAAAAGGGTGACGAATTTAAATGGAAAAAGTTCATCGTTTTGAAAAAAAAGTAGTTCAGTTTCTACGCTCGGTCACAGAGGTTTGATCCCTCGGTCACGCACTTTTTTTTGACGTTTCTCTAGAAACAGAAGAAGAAGAAAAAAAGCAGAACGGGCCGAGCCCAGCTAACTCGGCTGCAGGCGCCCGTTTGCAAAACCGCCTGCAGCGCCAAATAGGAAACCACAGGCGCCCGTTATAGGCAAATTTACAAACGGGCGCCTGCAGCGCACCGCGCTGGGCCAGCCCATTACTGCCTACGCTAATTTGCAGCGCGTCGCTGCGAATCGAACCCGCGTCCTCTCTAGTTAATCTTCCTACGTACAACCACCACACTACAGAGTGGGACCTGTCGACCTTCAACTCTTTGTTACTTTTATTATTCCTTCTCTCGCTGTTTTCTTTTTCTCTTTTTCCATTTTCCATTTTCGTTTTCTGTTTTTCTTTTTTTTTCTTCTTTCACATTTCCTTCTTCATCGATTTTCATTTTTTTTCTTACATGCGTGAACTTTTTCCAAATCGACGATGTTTTTTGTAGTTTGGTGAAATTTTGTTTTCAAAGTGAATGAATATTTTTTAGTGAACTATTTTTAACAAATGATGATTTTTTTCAAATTTAATGAACTTTTTCCAATTTGATGAACTTTATTAAAATCCGATGAACTTTTTTCAAATTCAACAGACTTATTTTTATTGGACTTTTCCTGAAATTCAAAGAATTTTTTTCAAATTGATGAACTTATTTTCATATTTGTGAACTTTTTTCAAATTTGGTGATCTTTTTTGAAAATTGGTGAACTTATTTATAACTTTGGTGAAGTTTTCTTAAATACCGATGAACCTTTTCAAATTCAGTGAACTTTTTTTCATATCCGATGAACTTTTTTAAAATTCAATGTTCTTTTTTAAAAATTTGATGAACTTTTTCTCAAATCGGTGAACTTTTTTCGGATTTGATGATTTTTCTCCCAATTCTATTATCTTTTTATTCCAAAATCGATGAACTTCTTTCACATCTTGTGAACTTTTTTCAAAATTGGTGATTTTTTTTCTGATAGATGAACTTTTCTTATCAAATTTGATGAATTTTTTCAGAAATGATGAACTTTTCTAATTCGTGATCTTTTTTCAAAATTTGATAAACTTTGTTTTATTAAAATATAAGAATGTAAGTTGTGGATAATAAATAACGCGGCTGCAGTAATTCTTTAAGTGTCCGCGTTGCTATTTGTCACATTGGTCTTAGTCTCTTTAGTTGTTAGTTAAACCCTCTATCGAAGGAGCGATGCAAGTTCGACTCCTTCTACTCTCGATTTTTTTGCGTGTCTTTTTTCGCCAAACAGATTATGCGCTGGTGCATTGATGGGCCGGCCCACTTGGCGTTTTCTGTAGGCGCCGGTTTGACTTCCGGGGTGCTTAGGCAAACAGATTATGTGCTGGTGCATTGATGGGCCGGCCCATTTGGCGTTTTCTGTAGGCGCCGGTTGACTTCTGGGGTGCTTAGGCCTTGTACAATGGGAGGTGCTTAAAAGAGATGCTTAGAAAAATTAATTGGACTTTTCTAAAGCACTGGTGCCTATTTCGGAAAACCCTATTTGACGCATTTTGCGTCAAGTAGTCGGGGAATCGCACAGGCGGGGCGACCGAGCGACCGATTGGGCCGACCCAACTATAGCGTAGGTATAGCTTTCACATTCTGGTTTTGGGAAACTTCTAGACGATTCCAGCCGGTTTTTACTGGTTTTGGGAACCTTCTAGAAGTTCTTGAAACGGTTTTTTATTTTTCAGTTCTATTTTTAGTTTTTCCATTTTCTTGTTTTTCTTTTTTTCTGTTTCTTTTTTTCTCTTTTATGTTTCTTTTTTCTGTTTTATCGTTTCAATTAGATTTTCCTTTTAAATGCTTTTCGATAATTTAAAGTTTTGTTCAGATTTCAAAAAACGTTCCTCCTTTGAAAATTTATTCCAGATTCACAAAATGTTTCAATTTCAAAAGTTGCACAGGAATTTCCAAAAATGTTCCTGTTTTCAAAATTTGGTCAAAATTTCAAAAAATGTTCCTTCTATAGAAATAATTCACAATTTGCAAAAATTCTCATGGTTCAGAAAATTTTCACCAATTTCCAAAGATGTTCGTGATTTCAAAATTTGATCAGAATTTCTAAAAATGTTCGTATTTTAGAAAAATGTTCATCAAAAGATTTTCGCAATTCTGATTTTTGTTAGGAATTTCGTGAATTGTTCCATTTCCTAGAAAATGTTCACAATTACAAAAAATGTCCGCGGCTTCAAATTTTTGTTCGATATTTCATAAATTGTTCCATTTTTAAAAATTTTGTTCACAAATTAGAAAAATGTTTGTAGTTGCAAAAATTGTTCTAAAATGAAAAAAATGTTTGCATTTCGAAAAGTGTTCAAGAGTTTCAAAAAATGTTCATGGTTTCAATTTTTTATTAGATATTTCTTGAAATGTTCCATTTTTCATTTTTTTGTTCACAAATTCAAAAAATGTTCGTGGTTTCAATTTTTTATTAGATATTTGTTGAGATGTTCCATTTTTCATTTTGTTGTTCACAAATTCAAAAAATGTTCGTGGTTTCAATTTTTTTTCTTGGCAAATCATGATATGTTCAATTTTGAAAATATTTGTTCAAAAAATTTAAAAATGTTCGTTGTTTAGAAATTTTTTCAGAATTTCATAATTTGTTCACAACTTCAAAAAATGATTTATGTTTTTCAAAAACATTTTCTGCAATTTCAATTTTTCTGATCACATATGCAAAAAAAAATGTCAGCATACGGGCATTGTACGGACACTTTTCAAAATCTAAACTTTCAGAAAAAATGTGTGCTTATTTTTTTAAGATGTCCACTAGAGTAACTAATTCTGGCTCGCTATAGTAGATCATTCCGGTTGTAGGGGCATTGTAAGTTCTTTTAGTTTCTTTTACTACCAGAAAAGCTGGCAGCTGGAGTGGCTGGGAGCGGTCAGTCGCAAACTCTCGGTTGCCAATGGGCCAGAAAATAACATTCAAGGGGGAATAACTGTTTTCAGAAAATGTGAGTTTCCTAAAAAGAATTCACGGATTTGAAAAGTAGCTGAGTTTATAAAACTATTCCCGTTCTAAAAAAGTGTTTGAGTTCGAAATTTAAAATATTTCGGATTTGCCGGTAGCTGTTTGTTCTTATACGTTGGCGCTGATATATGAACCAGAAACCACGCCAGCTCACTTGGCTAGCAACACTAGCATATGTGTAGGAGATCCTGTGTTCGAATCCAGATGAATGCAGTACTTTTTGCCTATTTTAGTAGGCTACAGTAGTCTGCTCGCGACACGACCAATGGGCCAGCCCAGTCGCGCGTGCCCTTATGCGTCGCGGAACTGTTTGACGCAAAACGCGTCGAATAGGAGGTCCCGCCTATTTTTATAGAAAAGACGCTTAGTTAAGTATCTATTCTGTACAAATAAGCACCGGCGTTTAAAAAAAGCCTTGTTTATTTCTCTCAGCATATTCCATTGTATAAGGCCTTAAAGCGCTCAATAGGAGCTCCCGAGTAAAAATGCTGCTAGGTGTTCTACGGTGGTGAAAAATGTTGTACCGCATATGTGCCATTAGTTACATCTACTCCCTCCGTCCCATAATGTAAGATGTTTTTAAACATTAGTGTAGTGTCAAAAACGTCTTACATTATGTGACGGAGGGAGTAGAAGTTTTGGTTTCCTGTGCAGGAGGAAATGGTAGGTTTATTTGTGCTTTTTTATAGATCTTTTTTCAAAGCAAATGTCTCTTGAACCGTGCTTTCAAATTACTAATTGTTTTCATCTTTGTGTCATTCGCATCGAAATTTTTAAAACAGTAAAATGCATCATAAGTCCTAAAACTATCAGAGGTGTGTCAATTTAGTCGTATAATTTTGAAACTGCACTTTGTGGTCCTAATACTATTGGAGCTGTATCAGTTTAGTCCTACAACTTTGAAACTCCAGCTTAGGTCCTAAAATTACTGGAGGTGTGCCAGTTAGTCATATTACTTCAAAACTGCAGGCCAGCAGTGGCATGATGGCTCGAGCTCCAGCAAGGATAGTAGACAGGTCATCTCCGCCTCACCCCGTAGTAGCAGAATGACACATCGCACAACATCCAATTGCTACCCACATGTGGTTGCTGCTGGAGTTGCATCACTCTTGCCGACTTTTGCGTCAGCTTCCCATTTTCCACACACTCCTCCACATCGTCCGACAGCAGCGACAATTCCGCATTTCAGGTCATGCTCGTGCCCAAACAAGAATCTGCACGACGGGCTCTAAGGGAAGGGTGTAGGGGCAACAACGATGCGCGCGCGCGCGAGAGAGAGAGAGAGAGAGAGAGAGAGAGAGAGAGAGAGAGAGAGAGAGAGAGAGAGAGAGAGAGAGAGAGAGGTGAGATGGCGTCTTCCACCCCGATTGGCTCGGGGTCTCCCCGGCGGCCGCGTCGAGCGAGAGGGATGTCGTCCTCCATGCCGACTGTATCGAGGTCTCCCCGGCGTCCGCGCCAAACCTCTCAGCGAGGTTGCCCTGTATCTCATGGCCATATAGGTGGTGAGCGTGCTGGTTGCAACACACACTGCGGCGTGGAAGCGTATATACCATTTTTGGGGAAATAAACACATATAAAGGGCTCATTTGAAAATGCAGCATAGATGCTGACCATGCAAGCTTGGGATTTGAGATCAAGGTTGTCAGAATCGTGATTCTGTTGTACGATTTTATGACTTTACGATCCAAACAGAAGTCTTTGGTTCTATGATTTTAGTTCATAAAATCTACGTTTCTATGACCCTGATAGTTAAGATTCTATGATTTCGATCCTACCTTCAAAGCTCCGATCCGATTGAAAATCGCGATTCTGACAACCTTGTTTGAGATGAACAAACTTACTAAGTTTTGGCACCCAAAATTGTAGTTTCAAAGTTATATGACTGAATTGACAAAACTTCAATAGTTTCCAAACCCAAAACAGCAGTTTTGAAGCTATTGGACTAAACTAACACACCTTCAATAGTTTTAGGACCAAAATTGCAGGACTAAACTGATACGCCTTCAATAGTTTTAAGACCTACGATGCATTTTGATAGGTTACGACAAAAATAAAAATCCAAGAACTCTATGCTCTTAGCTAGTACTAATATGCGCTTTCAATGTGAACTAAGCTGTGTTTTCCAACGTGTGCTTTCAACTAGCACTAACATCTGTACTTCTACCCAGCTCTAACCTATCTCCTTACGTGCAGTGCTCCCAAGAGAAGCGTGGGTGAAGCCGAAATGTGCTTCACAAGGAATCGCACTCCTATACTCCCCACGGAAGTACACATGTGCTGTCAAGTGAAGCACACCCACGGTCCACGGGAGAGCACACCTTACACAGAAGAAGAAGAAAACCCCAAAAATACAAGAAAAACGAGGAACGGGAAAAAACAGGAAAGTAAAAAAAAGAAAAAACAAGGAAAAAAAACTCTCGTGTGGGGCTCATCCAACATGCGACACATGGCGACACTGAGACGCACCACTTGATACATTGAAAAGGGTTTGAAAATGTAATGTTGACTAGTTGCTCCATCGGGGGTACCCGTTGACTAGTTGCTCAAGATGCTATGATGTAATGACGATGCAATAATGACGCGTGAATGATGTTCATGTATGAATAAGAATGAACTTTCACGATGCCTTGCATACAGTTTAGCTGTGCCTATGGACCTAGAACCATGTGATAGTGATGTACACGTATGAATATGAATGACCTTTCACGATGCCTTTTATACAGGTTTGCCGTGCCTACGGACCTAGAATCATGTGATCATGCATGTATTTGCACAACAGAAAATCGACACTTTTACATCAACAGTATCACTCAATCAAGCTATGAACATCGAAAAGGGTCGGAACATAAAACCACTGTGAGGTCACATGCGTCGCCATAGCAATGGTTTGAGCAAACACATTGAAACTTCAAAAAGGAAAATGGTAGACACTTTTCAAACTTGCGTTTTCGTTTCTTCTGAATCACCGTGTTATTTTCTCGATTTGCTGACGCTAACATGGTAGTACTCTGTTCCCGTGTTGTCATATATTCTTGCTTTCCTTCTAGGTTCGTTTGTTAAATGTTAACAAATGAACCTTTTTCTTTTGTTGTGAACATCTTTTTTCCCGCAAAAAAAATGTTCACAACAAAAAAAGAAGGTTCATTTGTTAAAAACAGTAGCCACCAACTTATTGTTCTTGGAAGAATAGCGACTCATGGGCGTCCTTCAAAAAGAGACATCACCGCTCTCCTTTTCTTCTATATATATCAAGCATCAATCCCCTCAATGGGCTAACTAATACATTAGCGTTGTTATCATATCCTTACGTCATTTAGCATCTTGGCAAAATTGTGCCTGGATACTACAACCACGTCGGCAGGCACACTAAACTTACCTGATTTCTGCTACTAACCATGACGCAAAAAAAATCACCTAATACTGGTCATGCACTAAGATAGTACTCCTTCCGTCCCAAAATGTAAGACGTTTTCCGACACTAGTGTAGTGTCAAAAAAGTCTTATATTTTAAGACGGAGGAAGTACTATTAGAACTCACGATTCTGTTGGGTTTAGGGTTGGTCACCAAGAGGGAGCTCACGTCTCTCGAATAAATCAACTCGCGATAGAGGCCGATGGATGGATGGTACTTAACGGATAAGAGGCAGGGAGATCTGCACATATAATTATTCATGACTCCGACCCTAAGCATATCTGCTTATCTAAAACAGAATCAAGGGCATTGACCAGCAATGCAGTTGGGTCCATTGAACCAGACTGGTTCCATCGATCTTCTCAAATGTTTGAAACCATGGAGGATAAGGCATCGGTCACAATGTCGAAAAGGAAGGGAGAGATAGGTTCACCTTGACGCAGGCACGCAACCCTCTTCTGTTACTGAAGAACTGTCCGATTTCACCGTTGATGCATGTTCAAAGATTTCGCTCCCACCTGGACTTTGTTTTTGTGGCTCTTCTTGTATTAGTAGTAGAAACGGAAAGCCACTGAGCTAACTTAGCATCTTATTATGTGATTTCCGTATCTTTTCAGGTGAGCTCTTGCATATCTCTTGTTTCAGCCGGTTTCTTCTACTTGATCTAAAGCCCGTTAGCAGTCTTGGTTGTAGTTGCTTCCAAATAAAGGACCTAAACGCCCTTATTTTTGAAAAAAAAAACTGTTTTTATTGGGCTGTCTCCACTTCTTGAATGAGTTCAGTGGGTCAATACCTCATACAGGAATTCACATTGGCACTTACACATAAGACTAACAACTGCTAGTTCGAATTCCCACTTTATTGAAGGGACCAAAACAAGCAACCGATAGCGTGAAAGCCATTGCGCCAAATTCTTGGCATGGCTTCAAGGACGTCAAAACTTGGCGGATCGACATGGTGCACGACGGCCATGGCGGATTAAAGTGATACCTCTCCACATCATGCTAGTCTCTTGAGAGCTTTGCGATGAGCGCATTTCAAAAGTATTATTCAGTAATGTCTCATGGGTTATGTTAGTACGCCATCATCATCTCCTTATACGAAAGAAAAAGGCGATGAGTTTCAAAAAAAAAAAAGGCGATGACTCCTGCGTTATGCAAGTACACCGCATCCTTCGGAAAGTGACATGACGATTATTTTTCTTCTTCTTCGTGGTAAGCCTATATCGTCTCAGTAGCCTAAACGTATTATGTTGCTATCCTATCCATACATCATTTAGCATCTGGGCAAACTTATGCCCGAATACTACAACCACGTCGGCAGGCAGAGATGATTGTACACAGTAAACTATACACAGATTGCCTGTGAATGCGTTTGTGACTCGTCTGCCGAAAGAAAGTGAACAACCAACAGTCCAAAAGATGTTGGAACTATGTTACTGTCTTGCTATGTCTGTTAGTACTCTCTCCGTCCGGAAATACAGGTCATCAAAATGAACAAAAAGGGATGTATCTAGATGTATTTTAGGTCTAGATACATCCCTTTTTATTCATTTTGATGACAAGTATTTTCGGACGGAGGGAGTACATAACTCGTTTGATTTCTGCTGCTAAGCATGACTCACAATGGCAGACCGTCGGGTTTATGGTTGGTCACTCACCAAGATGGAGCTCACGTCTCTCAAACAAATAAATCAACTCACGATCGAGGCTGACCCCTCCGTTTAGTTAGCTGCCCTGTCCCAAGCCCAATGGATAAGAGTCTGGGACATATAATAAGTCTATATAAAATACAACACGACTACGACCTTAATCATATCTTCTGCTTATCTAATCTAATGAAAACAAATGGAATCAGGACATTGATCAGCTGTGCAGTTGGGTGCAGCGAACCAGCAGACACGTACTTACGCCCGTGATTAGTTTTTGCCCTGGCACCATCTTCTCTAATGTCTCACGTCTGAACTCGCGATGTGACCAAGGAAAACGCTTTGCAACTGCTCTTAATTTAGCAGTTTGCATGCGCTAACCATTTCGCTGGACTACCTACCGGAGCTACACTTGTACATCAGCATATACTCTGCATGCGTCTGGGAACAGCAAGAGTACAAGAGAGAGTAGTTAGAAACTAAGAACCGGCCATCAATAAGTTCGTAGTGGATTAAACTTGAGTTGTCCATTTGGATCACTCGCGAGAAGTACAGCGACCCGGTGGAGTCACTGTCGTCAACGGCGCACACGGTAATACTATACAGTAGTACTATATATATCTCTACTCCTAATGTCTGAGTTGGTAGGATTGCGTCCACGGTTTACTTTCGTCTGGTTTATTTTCGTCTGGTTTATTTTCGTCTCACATCCCACCACCATATCTCATCAAGTTGTTTTTTTTACCTTCACAACAAAAACTTTCCTAACCTTTCCAAAGTTTCCTAACTAGACACGTTATAAACGGGAAGGAATTGATAGCACGTTACCAATCAATAAAATTTAGTTTTATGACAACAATTCCAAATCTTAATTTTCCTAATGCATCGACCTTTGCCTTTTCTAAGTGGTTGTTTGCATAAGGAGAATTAACCACGGGTATATCTCTACTCCTAATGAAGAAGTTGTTGTTTGGTTTCGCTTCGCTTCATTACCTTGGCCAACACATTCCCAACAGATTCAAAAATCACAAATCAGAATTCAACCTTTCCATGTACAACACATTCCCCTCGATCTGTTTCCTACGTCGATCGACAAGGACGCCCCAGCCGCCTTCGCGGCCCTCTTCGCCACCGTTGAGATCAGAGACGAGCCGCCGCCGCCGCCGTCGTGGATTTCCAGTGACGCCCCGCAGAGCGGCCCACACCCTCACCAATAAATGGCATCAATCACGTATCAATCGTGCATCAATCACTCTCTACTCCTAATATCTGAGTTGGTAGGATTGCGTCCACGGTTTACTTTTGTCTGGTTTATTTTCGTCTGGTTTATTTTCGTCTCACATCCCACCACCATATCTCATCAAGTTGTTTTTTTTACCTTCACAATAAAAACTTTCCTAACCTTTCCAAAGTTTCCTAACTAGACACGTTATAAACGGGAAGGAATTGATAGCACGTTACCAATCAATAAAATTTAGTTTTATGACAACAATTCCAAATCTTAATTTTCCTAATGCATCGACCTTTGCCTTTTCTAAGTGGTTGTTTGCATAAGGAGAATTAGCCACGGGTATATCTCTACTTCTAAAGGAGGAGTTTGTGGTCGTGATGGTAGGTCATAGTATGTTCGTTCGTCTCGTCCATCCCCCGTTTTCCGTTCTGCCTGGTTTACGGAAGGCAAGTTTCGATATGATTTGATTGCATGACACCTTTGCCTTTTCCCCGTCCTACAAAATCATATCGCGGTCTGATTTGATTGTGTGACATGATGCGCAGGAGCGGCGCCTCCCACCAGAACTCACTGATCCTTCTCTCCACTCCCGCCCGGTTCCCTTGCGCCGCTGCCGCCCCAAGCTCTCCAACGGCGCTCCGACGGCCGCGACATCCCATAAGCCGCCACCTTCCCTCCAGTTCTCGGCTGCCGTCGACTTTCTTGCGTCATTCAAGGTCAGCTGGAGCCTCGAGGTCGTGGCACCATCCATCTGCCTGCGTAAGTGCCTCCTCGCCCTGGTGGTGCAGCTGTTGGCGTCGGAGGGCCGTCGCTCAGTAGGACCGCATCCTCTCGCGTCTCCACTCGACTGATCCAGCGCTGGCGATCGGCATCTTCCACTTGGTGAGGCGTGGCACCGACCTGAATCTCGGACGAGCTTCTCTACATAAGATGGGCAGAAAGTTTGCAAAATCTAGCGACTGTAGAACACAGCCAATTGCATACATCCGTGAAGAACCTCCTTGGATGCAGATGGCCTCGATTTTCCATCATGCCATGAATGTTAAAATTCCTTGATGTAAGCGGTCTGGTTCTTTCAATCTATGTGTAGCGTGTTATGTTCGTGTTTCTAGCTGGCAGAGTACAGATTGCTTTTATAGTCCAAATTACTTTAGCATCAATCGATTCATGGTTAGTCATTCCAGTTTTAGCATCTCGGTTCCTAATTACCCTCTAACTTTAGCATCAATTTGTTTGGGACTAAAGGCTTTGTTATTGTTGTTGTTGTATCATATATGATGATTTGTTGTAATATTTTCGTACTTTTTTTGGAGGACACAAGATTTCAGTACCCCTTGTAATAATATCTTATGTGATTTTTGGACAAGTACACGCCTAGATTTTTAGGATTAAACACTGGTGAGTTAATATGATACTGACAATTTTGGTACCTGACCTGAGTTTGTGGAAGATTAGTCTGCTTTTAAAAATATATGATATCGCATACAAAATTGTTTACAATTGTTCAGGGAATTAGGGAGATATAATACACACGTCATATTTAAGAACTATGTTTCGCTCAGGTCTCTTGATATTTTTCTAAACATAAAAATTAATTGCTCGGCGCCGAGTACGATTGTATATAATAAAGTAGGCAAGTAGCTCATCAGTCTATCAATCATGTACAATTCTAGATAATTTTGGCACTCAGTTCAGTTATGGCAATAGTTACCATTTAGTTCTGTTATGGGTATTAGTTCAATTATGGGCAATAGTGGACATTTAGTTCAGTACACAATCAGTTCTGGGTGCCAACAATAGTTGTCATCTGTTTTAGCACAAGTTCAGTTTTGGGTGCCATTTAGTTCAGTTCAGTTAGGAGCAACAATTGACATTCAGTTTGGTTCAGAATTATGCATATGTACTTCTGTCCAATTCTGCACTTGCACAAAGCTTACTGGAACACTCGTTTAGTCATAACATTCAAGCAAACGAAACTTTTTTCCATTACATCTGTTTCTACACACATACAAGTAGCAACTGCAATTATAAGATCCGGTCATAACAACAATATTTAGTGATCTCAATTTTTCATGCCATAGTAAATTCAGCTAACAGCAGTGACTTGGTTGGACGCTTCCTACATTTTCAACATTTTAGACTGGTTGTCTGCGATCAGCAACTCATTGGACAGCGGCGGCATAGGCACCATTGGCCCACTTGAACACAAACCACGGGACGTCGACAATCGCATCGATGTAACCTCGTCCTCCAGTGCTACCATTGCTTCTCCTTGTGATACCAGTGGTCTGGCGGCTATTACCACGAGGCCTCGAAGCCGGATTTGTGCTCCTCCTCTTGGAGGTCATGGCCAGTGTCGCAGCCCTGAAGCCGATAGTAGGACTGTTATGACCGGCGTACATTATAGCCGTAGGAGGCCCAATGGCACAGGCAGTTAGGGGCTTGGCCCAATTTACCGTTATTTTTATTAGCACATAGGAAGATTATATAAACACATGTAAGGATCCGTTTTGAGGATAAGCAATAATCAATCTTGATTGCTCAGCTCCCTTCAGGAGCCAGGACCCCTAAAACCCTAGCCGCCCCTGCGCCTCCTCCTTCCCGCGCGATCACGGCGCCCCAGCGTTGTCGGCCACGCCGGTCACCTCGTCAACCCTCCTTCCACCCTATAACTTGAGATCACGCCCTGGTAGGGACTCGATTCCTATCAATCTGATATCAGCAGTCTCGGGTTCGATCATATCCACCCTATGCCCAGCGCCATCCTTTCGCTGCCGGTCACCAGCACGCCGCCGATGACCACCACGGCGGGCGCGCCATCCTTGTCGGGGCCTATCTCCTCCGCCGATTGGACACCGCCGATTTCCGCCCCCATCATCTTCACCCCAGAGGAGATGATGGTTGCGCTCCGGGAGCTCAGTCAGGCGGTTTCGGGCATCCGCACCTTCCTCTTGGGACCCTATGCCCAGCAGCCGCCAGCTCCCTTCGCCACCATCATGGCACCGCAGCAGCAGCCATGGTAGTCGCCGCCACCGGCGACCTCCTTCGCCCCCACCATGGCGCTGCCGCCACCGGCAACCTTGGCCCAGGGCATCCCAACGACGGCGCAGGGGGTGCCCATCCACCAGGTCTGGTTCCCCCCGTCGCCATCACCGTTGCTGGCCTGGCTCCTCGGGTCCGTCGGGCCGGTCTACACGATGGCCTCGGGCAAACCGCACGTGCCGCCGCCGGCGCTGCACCCCGCCATGCAGTACGGCGGGCCCTCGGGTTCCACCGGCCCCTACGACGGCATCGACGGGCCCCTGTTCCACGGCGGCACTATGATGCCTGCCTACTCGGCTCCGTCGTCCTCGCTGCTCCACGCCGATGAGGCGCGCCCGACCTTTGGGTCTTTTTATATTGCGTATGCTACACGTGCAGCGCGTCGATGCGGGCGAGTTGCCAGAGCCATGGCGCCTGGACGCCGGCCTACTCCTGCACGGGCAGCGTCTCTTCGTGCCGGATACGGCGATCTCCGCCACCAGACCATTCTGTTGGCACAGTCGGCCGGCCATGATGGTGTGCAGAAGACCCTCCACTGCCTCCGAGCAGATTTCTCCATCCCCGGCGACCATGTGCTGGTCCAAGACTGGGTGCGATCTTGCGTGATGTGCCAGCGCAACAAGACGGAGACACTACAGCCGACGGGACTGCTACAGCCCCTCGAGGTGCCCTCTCAGGTCTGGGCCGACATCTCCATGAATTTTATCGAGGGCCTTCCCAAGGTGGGCGGCAAGTCCGTCATTCTCACGGTGGTCGACCGCTTCTCCAAATACGCGCACTTCATCACGCTCGGCCACCCCTACACCGCCACCTCCGTCGCGCGAGCTTTCTTCGACGACATCGTCCGCCTCCATGGGTTTCCCTCCTCGATCTTCAGCGACCACGACCCGGTGTTCAGCGGCCATGTCTGGCGTGATCTTTTTTAGATGGCGGGCGTAAAATTGCGCTTGAGTACGGCATTCCATCCACAGAACGACGGGGAATCCGAGATGGTCAACAAGGTGATAAATAGTTATCTCAGGATTGCCAGAGAGAAAAAAGAAGGGGGGAGGAAGAACATAAAGGGGTGGCCCCATGCCACCAATCAAGCAAAAAACAAGTCAATTCCCCATCATTAACAATAAATTTACTGTATGTTCTAGATTAAAATGACTATTATTTATTTATTTACTAAGTAGCAACGTATCCACTGTGATAGTTGCGGCTGGGTGCGGATATGGTGTTGTAAAAAAGTTCGACAATATGAGTTGATGTGTATAAGAATTGCAAGTACACAACATGTGTCGAACCACTGGAATATTTATATATGCAAACAGCCAAAAATATATCCATTGCCCGTGGCAACGCACGGGCATTCTACTAGTAGAAGTATAGAACACACGGCAGCAAACGTCCAGGCGAAGGATATGATAGTGAAGCATCGATCGTGAAGCGGCAGCGAATTACGCCGCTGGGCCGGCTCGGCGTCTCACTCGCACTCCGTTCCTGCAGACTCGTTTCCTCGTCCCGCTTTAATCAGTCGGCACCGCACCGCGCCGATCGATCGATCGCACTGCGCGGCTACACATGTTGTGTGACGCCCCGAGACCGACGTTCCAGAAGACTTCCAGCTACTCCGAGTTTCGTCGTGTGATTTGTTTTATTTCTTGCATTCATCCTTGCATCATTTGCATTGCATCATGTCATCATGCCATCATCTCATAAATCTTTTGCATCTCAACTAAATAAATCGTATGGATCTTCGATCCATTTAAATCGAGGGAAGGATGACTTCTCTTTATAACATACCCTCCCGATATTTAAGGAGCCATATTAAACCATTCCATTGGCTTGGAATCACCCACAAACACATATGCACCGTTCTTCAAATTTCCTTTTATCCTACTCAACTTTTTTTCTTCCTTTGGGGCCTTTTAGTAAAATTGAGTTGCAATTTTACTTTACCCATAAATGTCCCAAATCTGCCCATAAATCACATATATTGTGTAGGGTCACCTCCTATAATCTCAGCCCATTTAGAGTCCTTTCGAGTGGGTTTCAAAATTCAAACATGTTGCATTAAATTCAACATGTGCAAATCTATTGTTCTCCAAAAAAATCCTCTTGCCATTTTATTTAAATTCCTCATATTTTTATGAGTCCGTGAAAACTATCCCCATGCCCAGATTCCACCCCTACCTTCTCTTTCTCTTCTTTCTCTTTTCTGTTTTTTTTTTGTAAATGGAAAAGAATAGGAGGGAGAGAAGAGAAGCCCAGCCGGCCTCTTGGGCCTGTCTAACCAGGCCGGCCCACTAAATCCCAGCAGCCCAGCCGGCGCCACCCTCTAACCTAGTCCGATCCCCTCGCGTCTCCCCTCACTCCCTCGTTCGTCCACCGCCGCCAGGGAGAAGCCCCGCACATCGATCTCTCCCTCGTCTCGCTCCTCCCCCGATCCAATCTCTCCCTCCCGTTTCCCCTCAGCGCCGTCACCGCCCCTCGCTCAGCCCGATCCCATCTCCCTCGCTCGAACCCCCTCTCTCCCTCGATCCCCCTCCTCTTTTCTTCCTCGTCGCGCCGAACCAGGGAGACGCCGCCCCCACGCCCTGTCTTCCTCCTCGCCCTGCGCGCCCGACGCCGCCCCGCATCCTCAACTCCGGCGGCCACGTGCCCCTCCTCGACCTCGCCGCCGACAGCAGCAGCTGCTGCACCCTCGTGCCGAGCGCCGCGGCCTCGCCTCCCTCCTCCTCGATCGGGCCCTGCCCCATCCTCTCCGCCGCGCCCCTTCCCCTCGTCGCCTCCTCCCTCCGCTGCGCGCGAGGCCGTCCATCCTCGCCTTGAAGCCCCGTGCCCGGTCCCGTCCATCCCGGCCGCCTCGTCCCTCGGTAGCTCATCCGCTGCTGCTGCCTCCCGTCGTCATCTTCAAGCTCGTCGCGCAGCCGCCGCCCGGATCCACCCCCAGACTGCCGTCCGGCTCCCGTCGCCCCTTTGCAGGAGCAGCCCCATGCCCCGCCTCTGCCTTGTTCGAGCAGGGAGGAGGATGCGCCTCCGCTCGCCCTCATCGACCAGGAACGCCAAGGCCAAGACCAGCCCCGGGCAGGACCTCGTGTTCATCTACATCGCCAAGACCCTAGGCCTTTTGGTGTTGCTCTGTTTTGGAACGCCAAGTACCTCGACGCCGAAGACCCGTGTACAACTACTGTTTCCTGCCTAGAACGACTACCGTTGACGTGCATTTCGCCAAGTACCACTACCGACGAGCCCCGAAGGACTTGGTTGCGACAAGTTCCTCTCCAAACGTGAACGTCTACTTCCACGACTGCTGCAAGAACAACTACTTCCACGACGTCCGTGAACCACTACCGTCGCCCCGAAGATGTTGGATTCGTCAAGTACCTCTCCGAAAACGAACGTGTACCACTACTTCCACGACGCCCGTGAACGACTACTTCCCCTCCGAACCGATTCGCTTCGAAAACGCACGCTTCGAAGGTATAACCCCGAGACGACGCCCGTGACCTAATGCATGTGTTGAATGAGATGCATCGTTTGCTCTGTGATCGAATCGTCCTTGCGATGCCCCTCTTTTGCCGTGCCACCGTCCCGTGGGAACCCGGAAGTCGGGATCACCCCACCATCTTGCATGACTCGCTCACTTCCTTTTGCACCGGTATCTCTGGAAGCTACCGGAACTGATATGTTGCCGTGGCATCATTTTCCGTTTCATCGCCGTGGCACCCTTTTTGTTCCGCCATGGTGACCAAATGCTTCATAACATGCTCTTGTCAAGTTTTAATAAAATTGCATAAAACTTGTATATGTCATCCGCATCATGATAACAACATTTAAAATGTTTAACTTGTTGTTGCATTAAATTGCTAAATGCATATGGGGATTTACCGGATTTGTTGTTTTTATATCCGGCCCCATTTAAATTGTTTAGATGGTGTAGTTTAATTATGTTTCACCTCTTGCCATGTTTAACAACAGTTAATATTGTTGGATAGCATAACCGAGGGAGAACTAAATAATTGATGTGGTGTTTCGTCAATATGCAACTCCGTTGCATATTGAGCTCCACTTAATTTGTAAGATAGTTTGTTGCATTTTGCCATGCCATGCCTCTTTAAACCGGACATGCATCATACTTGTTTGTGCATCATGACTTGTTTATGCTTGTGTGTTTACTATGTTGTTTGTTTCTTTCCGGGTTGCTTCTCATGTTAGCTTCGGTTTCGTTCCGGAGTTGTGAGGATTCGTTCGACTTCGTTCGTTTGTCTTCTTCATGGACTCGTTCTTCTTCCTTGCGGGATCTCAGGCAAGATGATCATACCCTCGAAATCACTACTATCTTTGCTATGCTAGTTTGCTCGCTCTTTTGCCATGCCAATGCTACGATGCCTACCATTTGCTTGTCAGCCTCCCAAATTGCCATGAACCTCTAACCTTTGACACCATTCCTAGCAAACCGTTGTTTGGCTAGGTTACCGCTTTGCTCAGCCCCTCTTATAGCATTGTTAGTTGCAGGTGAAGATTGAAGTTTGTTCCTTGTTGGAACATGGAGATGTTGTTCCTTGTTGGAACATGTTTACTTGTTGGGATATCACAATATATCTTACTTAATTAATGCATCTATATACTTGGTAAAGGGTGGAAGGCTCGGCCTTATGCCTGGTGTTTTGTTCCACTCTTGCCGCCCTAGTTTCCGTCATATCGGTGTTATGTTCCCGGATTTTGCGTCCCTTACGCGGTTGGGCTATAATGGGAACCCCTTGACAGTTCGCCTTAAGTAAAGCTTCTCCAGCAATGCCCAACATTGGTTTTACCATTTGCCACCTAGCCTTTTCTTTCCCTTGGGTTCTGCAGACTCAAGGGTCATCATTTTTTTAACCCCCCCGGGCCAGTGCTCCTCTGAGTGTTGGTCCGAACTAGAGTCCTGTGCAGCGCCCCCTCGGGGAAACTCGAGGTTTGGTTTTAGTTGTACGGAGCGCTCATCTGAGTGTGCCCTGAGAAAGAGATATGTGCAGCTCCTATCGGGATTTGTCGGCACATTCGGGCGGTGTTGCTGGTCTAGTTTTACCCTGTCGAAATGTCTTGTTGTACCGGGATACCGAGTCTGATCGGAATGTCTCGGGTGGAGGTCTATTCCTTCGTTGACCGTGAGAGCTTGTGATGGGCTAAGTTGGGACACCCCTGCAGGGATTTGAACTTTTGAAAGCCGTGCCCGCGGTTATGGGCAGATGGGAATTTGTTAACGTCCGGTTGTAGAAAACCCGAAGTTGACCTTAATTAAAATACATCAACCGTGTGTGTAACCGTGATGGTCTCTTTCCGGCGGAGTCCGGGAAGTGAACACGGTGTTGGAGTTATGCTTGACGTAGGTAGTCCAGGATCACTTCTTGATCTTACCTTTATCGACCGTGCTTTGCCTTCTCTTCTCGCTCTCATTTGCGTATGTTAGCCACCATATATGCTAGTCGCTTGCTGCAGCTCCACCTCATACCTTTACCTTACCCATAAGCTTAAATAGTCTTGATCTCGCGGGTGCGAGATTGCTGAGTCCCCGTGGCTCACAGATACTTCCAAAACCAGCTTGCAGGTGCCGATGAGTCTGTGCAGATGACGCAACCAAGCTCAGGAGGAGCTCGATGAAGATCTTGCCCTTTGTGTTGTTTCGTTCTAGTTGATCAGTAGTGGAGCCCAGTTGGGGGTGATTGGGACCTTTGTCGCATTTGGGGTTCTTCTTTTATTTTGGTTCCGTAGTCGGACCTTGATTGTATCTGGATGATGTAATGCTTTACTCATGTAATTGTGTGAAGTGGCGATTGTAAGCCAACTATGTATCTCTTTCCCTTATGTATTACATGGGTTGTGTGAAGATTACCTCACTTGCGACATTGCTTTCAATGCGGTTATGCCTCTAAGTCGTGCTTCGACACGTGGGAGATATAGCCGCATCGAGGGCGTTACAAGTTGGTAATCAGAGCCTTCCCCGACCTTAGGAGCCCCACTGCTTGATCGTTTTTAGCGGCCGAGTTGTGTCTAGAAAAATGTGTTGAGTCATTTAGGAATTATATATCGAAGAGTTAGGAATTCTTTTTACTCCCAGTCTCTTCATCGCTCTGGTAAGGCATCCTGACGTAGAGTTTTGACTCTTCTCTTCTCAAATTTCACAAAAAAAATTTTTAGGATCACGCGGGTATCTTGGAATTGTTCCGATGGTTTTATGATGAGAACATTGTCTTGGTGCCTCCTGTCAGGGGTTTAGTGGAAGTGTCCCGGGGAGTTGAGCTCTGAGGTGTTGTCATCATAATTTTATCGTTGCAGTTCTGGAATACCTGAGTTTAGTACGCCGACATCGAAAATCTCTTTTATGCAGTTCGTTGGTGAGATAACCCCGATAACCCAGTACTGAGGTGAGTACGGGAGTATTGCCATGACTTGTATAACGGATGCTTTTCGAAGGTTGAGGTAGACGATTTCCGAAGGTTTCTTGGTTATGTGTTGAAGGATGGATACAGCTGGATGTAGGATTTGTTAGTTTTGGGTGAGATATTATGCTTCCCCTGTATCCCCAACACCTGATTGCATAACCGGAAAATTTCGGGAGTTTCATAGGTGGGAATTCAAGCAGCTCTTAGGATATCTTTCCAACAGATGTATGATATGAAATTGGGGTTCGACGTCTAGTGGTCCGCCTATTCACGGTCGATTTTACAGTGGTCTTGTTGTGTCTTAAAGAGTCCTTGGCTATGCCGACTCGGGGACGCTTCGTATGTCATGTGCACTGCCTTGTACATGATGGTGCTGTACGATCGAGCCCGTGTAGGCCCCACCACGAAAACTTCGGACGAAATCTCTATCACATGTTTGTTCTGGCTTATTCGGCAAGCCAATCCTTTTGTTTTTGTTTTGAGTTATGGTATTCGAGTTGCTTCAATGTCAAGTGTTGATTCCATACCTTTCCGAAATGGTGTTCTCATACTCCGATGTGAATACCAATCCTTCTCGACAATCGAGATTGTCATGTCAATCCTTTTCAACCGGCGTGTTTTCTCTCCAAGTGGTTCCGATCATTTCAACATTCACAAGATCAAGTATCAGTTCTTCTCAACGTCGTTTGTGTCATCCATCTCCAAGTTGCCTTTGTTTTTCCCACCCTCCCTCCCTTTGTTTTTCTTCAAGGACTCAGATTTCTTAATCGAGTATCCATTTTATTGATGGGAAGTTTCTCCATTCTTTTCCGTCAATGTTCTTATCCGGTGACTCTCATGAAGATTCTAATGGAGCTTCAAGTTCGTCATTCCTCATTCCTTTCTCTTCTCCGGTGGATTCAAGTCAAGTTTTGTTGATCATACCTTTTTCCTCATTTCAATACCTTCTGTTGACGGTGCTCCTCATATTTATTCATTTCTCGCTATTCTATTGTTCCGGAGTGCTCAAGATATCTCGAAGATTCGTGTTTTCACTCTACTTTCGTTCAAGTTCTTTCGAGGATGTTCCCTCATTCAAGCCATTTAACTCAACCGGTGCAGCCTCTCTTTTAAATCTTTTCAACGGCGTTCTTTTGAGTGGGCCCTAACCCACAGGTCTTTTCCCAGGATCTTACCTGACTCTTCTATTTTCCCAGAGCTATCCTAAATTCTTCTCCAAGTTTGACGTAAGAATGAGTTATCATCAGTCAAATGCTTTTCTCCAAGATCTTTCAAATTCTTTTCATAGTTGGCTCAACCTCTTCGCTTTTGATTCTTCCGGTGTGCCTCAATAATTCTTGGTGGTGTTTCTCGTTGTCATTCTCATCATTTGAAGACCGAAGAAGAGTTTCTCTTTAATCTTGCTCTATTCTCTTCAAGATTCATGGTGCTAGCTTGTTGCCATCCTCTCATAATTGTTTTCGATTGTGAGAATCTTTTTCACCCATCAGGAGATATTCAAGAGTCTTCTCAGTTTGTCATCCGGAGTCCATCAATTCAGGTTTATTCATTCTCAGCCGTCAGTTATCATTCTCCTATCTTGCCGGTGCATCTATCGAATATCCTCTAATCAGTTCTTGATCTCTTTGTTCTCATGTATCTAGTTTGTCTCAAGCACCTTCGTTCATTTGCTAATTCTTACCGGTGATGCACCACTACTTCGATCATTTTCAATTCTTATGGTGGTTCTTTCAAGATCTCTCTTCCTTGTTCATCATATCAATTCATTTGTTGTTCCAATCCTACCGGTGGTTCGTTGAAGACCTTCTCAAGTTATCGATATCTCTCTTTAATCCTTTCTACGAGAATAAGTAGTATGCCAATCCGTTGATTGTCGTCAATTTAATTGGTGAAGGATAAGCATAACATAATTCTTATTCTTGTTCACCCAAGTGATTAATTCTTTATTCCGGAGGCCCTTAAAATTCTCGGTTTCATTTGTTCCATCTTCTCTTTTTCCCGGAGTTCCAAGCTCTAATTATCACGGAGATCCATCTGAATCATTGCAAGGATTCACCTTGTGTTTTCAATTTCTCTTTCTTTTCATTCCTTTTGTTTACCGGAGTTCTTCATGGAGGTTCTACATGACGATTCATCAAGGATTTAATTCCCTTCTCAAAGTTTTCAGCGAGATTCTTTCCTAAGGAGCTCAAGCTTTCTTCATATGGTAATCCGGAGTGCAATTCTTTCTACCATATTTTGGAGGTGGTATTATGCCATTCTTGATAATTTGAGTTCATGTTTCATGATTCACTTGTTGTAAGGATGAGATAATTTAAATCCATCATTTTTCTTCATTGGAATTATCTTGGGTTATATTTCACCTAAAGCTTTCCTTTAAGAATTGTCGCTCTCATGGTGTTTATCAATGATCCAATTTCTTCATTTACCCTTTCCGGTGCGATATACTTTCTCGTCTCCTTGTTAATATCAATACAATTCTTTTCCCGTGAGTGGCAGGTTGTCACCTCATATTTTGAGATGTACTCCATAAGACCATATCAAGTTTATTCTTTCGTTGTTGGCTTTCCAACAACTCCGTTCGACCCTTCTCCTTAAGATGCCTTTTCAAACTCTTTTGTGGCAGAAGTTGGCATTTTCTTCAACATTCTTTTATTTCAATTATCAATCTTCTATTTCTTTCTCCCGGAGGCAGTGTATTGTGATTCATCAAGTAACATCCCATCTTCTCAAGTTCATGTTCTATTCCTTCCATGTTCAACCGGAGTAATGCCCGAATTCTTCCCCTCTCATCTTGTTTTAACCGGAGTGGTTTCGAATTCTATCTTGTCCATTAAACTCTTGATTCATGTCTTTGAAACCTTCAAGTTCTCGTAATGTTCCTTGTTCCTTTTTTTCTAACGGATTGTTTGCAATCTCGTTCTTCTCAGTTGTGCTCTTTCTTTTAATTTGTTCAACCTCTCAAGGTTCTTTGGTTTCACTCATTGGTCAAAGAAGCAACTTAGTTTTACCTCTTCTCTTCCTCTTCCATTTCTCTCCGGTGCCATTCTAGATCTCGGGACGAGATCCTCTCGTAGTGGTGGAGTGTTGTGACGCCCCGAGACCGACGTTCCAGAAGACTTCCAGCTACTCCGAGTTTCGTCGTGTGATTTGTTTTATTTCTTGCATTCATCCTTGCATCATTTGCATTGCATCATGTCATCATGCCATCATCTCATAAATCTTTTGCATCTCAACTAAATAAATCGTATGGATCTTCGATCCATTTAAATCGAGGGAAGGATGACTTCTCTTTATAACATACCCTCCCGATATTTAAGGAGCCATATTAAACCATTCCATTGGCTTGGAATCACCCACAAACACATATGCACCGTTCTTCAAATTTCCTTTTATCCTACTCAACTTCTTTTCTTCCTTTGGGGCCTTTTAGTAAAATTGAGTTGCAATTTTACTTTACCCATAAATGTCCCAAATCTGCCCATAAATCACATATATTGTGTAGGGTCACCTCCTATAATCTCAGCCCATTTAGAGTCCTTTCGAGTGGGTTTCAAAATTCAAACATGTTGCATTAAATTCAACATGTGCAAATCTATTGTTCTCCAAAAAAATCCTCTTGCCATTTTATTTAAATTCCTCATATTTTTATGAGTCCGTGAAAACTATCCCCATGCCCAGATTCCACCCCTACCTTCTCTTTCTCTTCTTTCTCTTTTCTGTTTTTTTTTTGTAAATGGAAAAGAATAGGAGGGAGAGAAGAGAAGCCCAGCCGGCCTCTTGGGCCTGTCTAACCAGGCCGGCCCACTAAATCCCAGTAGCCCAGCCGGCGCCACCCTCTAACCTAGTCCGATCCCCTCGCGTCTCCCCTCACTCCCTCGTTCGTCCACCGCCGCCAGGGAGAAGCCCCGCACATCGATCTCTCCCTCGTCTCGCTCCTCCCCCGATCCAATCTCTCCCTCCCGTTTCCCCTCAGCGCCGTCACCGCCCCTCGCTCAGCCCGATCCCATCTCCCTCGCTCGAACCCCCTCTCTCCCTCGATCCCCCTCCTCTTTTCTTCCTCGTCGCGCCGAACCAGGGAGACGCCGCCCCCGCGCCCTGTCTTCCTCCTCGCCCTGCGCGCCCGACGCCGCCCCGCATCCTCAACTCCGGCGGCCACGTGCCCCTCCTCGACCTCGCCGCCGATAGCAGCAGCTGCTGCACCCTCGTGCCGAGCGCCGCGGCCTCGCCTCCCTCCTCCTCGATCGGGCCCTGCCCCATCCTCTCCGCCGCGCCCCTTCCCCTCGTCGCCTCCTCCCTCCGCTGCGCGCGAGGCCGTCCATCCTCGCCTTGAAGCCCCGTGCCCGGTCCCGTCCATCCCGGCCGCCTCGTCCCTCGGTAGCTCATCCGCTGCTGCTGCCTCCCGTCGTCATCTTCAAGCTCGTCGCGCAGCCGCCGCCCGGATCCACCCCCAGACTGCCGTCCGGCTCCCGTCACCCCTTTGCAGGAGCAGCCCCATGCCCCGCCTCTGCCTTGTTCGAGCAGGGAGGAGGATGCGCCTCCGCTCGCCCTCATCGACCAGGAACGCCAAGGCCAAGACCAGCCCCGGGCAGGACCTCGTGTTCATCTACATCGCCAAGACCCTAGGCCTTTTGGTGTTGCTCTGTTTTGGAACGCCAAGTACCTCGACGCCGAAGACCCGTGTACAACTACTGTTTCCTGCCTAGAACGACTACCGTTGACGTGCATTTCGCCAAGTACCACTACCGACGAGCCCCGAAGGACTTGGTTGCGACAAGTTCCTCTCCAAACGTGAACGTCTACTTCCACGACTGCTGCAAGAACAACTACTTCCACGACGTCCGTGAACCACTACCGTCGCCCCGAAGATGTTGGATTCGTCAAGTACCTCTCCGAAAACGAACGTGTACCACTACTTCCACGACGCCCGTGAACGACTACTTCCCCTCCGAACCGATTCGCTTCGAAAACGCACGCTTCGAAGGTATAACCCCGAGACGACGCCCGTGACCTAATGCATGTGTTGAATGAGATGCATCGTTTGCTCTGTGATCGAATCGTCCTTGCGATGCCCCTCTTTTGCCGTGCCACCGTCCCGTGGGAACCCGGAAGTCGGGATCACCCCACCATCTTGCATGACTCGCTCACTTCCTTTTGCACCGGTATCTCTGGAAGCTACCGGAACTGATATGTTGCCGTGGCATCATTTTCCGTTTCATCGCCGTGGCACCCTTTTTGTTCCGCCATGGTGACCAAATGCTTCATAACATGCTCTTGTCAAGTTTTAATAAAATTGCATAAAACTTGTATATGTCATCCGCATCATGATAACAACATTTAAAATGTTTAACTTGTTGTTGCATTAAATTGCTAAATGCATATGGGGATTTACCGGATTTGTTGTTTTTATATCCGGCCCCATTTAAATTGTTTAGATGGTGTAGTTTAATTATGTTTCACCTCTTGCCATGTTTAACAACAGTTAATATTGTTGGATAGCATAACCGAGGGAGAACTAAATAATTGATGTGGTGTTTCGTCAATATGCAGAGCTCCACTTAATTTGTAAGATAGTTTGTTGCATTTTGCCATGCCATGCCTCTTTAAACCGGACATGCATCATACTTGTTTGTGCATCATGACTTGTTTATGCTTGTGTGTTTACTATGTTGTTTGTTTCTTTCCGGGTTGCTTCTCACGTTAGCTTCGGTTTCGTTCCGGAGTTGTGAGGATTCGTTCGACTTCGTTCGTTTGTCTTCTTCATGGACTCGTTCTTCTTCCTTGCGGGATCTCAGGCAAGATGATCATACCCTCGAAATCACTACTATCTTTGCTATGCTAGTTTGCTCGCTCTTTTGCCATGCCAATGCTACGATGCCTACCATTTGCTTGTCAGCCTCCCAAATTGCCATGAACCTCTAACCTTTGACACCATTCCTAGCAAACCGTTGTTTGGCTAGGTTACCGCTTTGCTCAGCCCCTCTTATAGCATTGTTAGTTGCAGGTGAAGATTGAAGTTTGTTCCTTGTTGGAACATGGAGATGTTGTTCCTTATTGGAACATGTTTACTTGTTGGGATATCACAATATATCTTACTTAATTAATGCATCTATATACTTGGTAAAGGGTGGAAGGCTCGGCCTTATGCCTGGTGTTTTGTTCCACTCTTGCCGCCCTAGTTTCCGTCATATCGGTGTTATGTTCCCGGATTTTGCATCCCTTACGCGGTTGGGCTATAATGGGAACCCCTTGACAGTTCGCCTTAAGTAAAGCTTCTCCAGCAATGCCCAACATTGGTTTTACCATTTGCCACCTAGCCTTTTCTTTCCCTTGGGTTCTGCAGACTCAAGGGTCATCATTTTTTAACCCCCCCGGGCCAGTGCTCCTCTGAGTGTTGGTCCGAACTAGAGTCCTGTGCAGCGCCCCCTCGGGGAAACTCGAGGTTTGGTTTTAGTTGTACGGAGCGCTCATCTGAGTGTGCCCTGAGAAAGAGATATGTGCAGCTCCTATCGGGATTTGTCGGCACATTCGGGCGGTGTTGCTGGTCTAGTTTTACCCTGTCGAAATGTCTTGTTGTACCGGGATACCGAGTCTGATCGGAATGTCTCGGGTGGAGGTCTATTCCTTCGTTGACCGTGAGAGCTTGTGATGGGCTAAGTTGGGACACCCCTGCAGGGATTTGAACTTTTGAAAGCCGTGCCCGCGGTTATGGGCAGATGGGAATTTGTTAACGTCCGGTTGTAGAAAACCCGAAGTTGACCTTAATTAAAATACATCAACCGTGTGTGTAACCGTGATGGTCTCTTTCCGGCGGAGTCCGGGAAGTGAACACGGTGTTGGAGTTATGCTTGACGTAGGTAGTCCAGGATCACTTCTTGATCTTACCTTTATCGACCGTGCTTTGCCTTCTCTTCTCGCTCTCATTTGCGTATGTTAGCCACCATATATGCTAGTCGCTTGCTGCAGCTCCACCTCATACCTTTACCTTACCCATAAGCTTAAATAGTCTTGATCTCGCGGGTGCGAGATTGCTGAGTCCCCGTGGCTCACAGATACTTCCAAAACCAGCTTGCAGGTGCCGATGAGTCTGTGCAGATGACGCAACCAAGCTCAGGAGGAGCTCGATGAAGATCTTGCCCTTTGTGTTGTTTCGTTCTAGTTGATCAGTAGTGGAGCCCAGTTGGGGGTGATTGGGACCTTTGTCGCATTTGGGGTTCTTCTTTTATTTTGGTTCCGTAGTCGGACCTTGATTGTATCTGGATGATGTAATGCTTTACTCATGTAATTGTGTGAAGTGGCGATTGTAAGCCAACTATGTATCTCTTTCCCTTATGTATTACATGGGTTGTGTGAAGATTACCTCACTTGCGACATTGCTTTCAATGCGGTTATGCCTCTAAGTCGTGCTTCGACACGTGGGAGATATAGCCGCATCGAGGGCGTTACATGTTGCACCCTCAGTTAGCATCGATTTATCGCTTGATGCTGCACGCCAAGGTAGGGCTTAATTTAGCGTGCACCTAAGTCCTGACCTAATCTTTCAGGCCGCTGCAAGCTTGTGGCAGAGCTTTCGTTTCAGTTAAGCGCCATGTTGCTTTCGTTACGCACTAATCTTTGTGCTCTCCTGAGAAAAGCAGGTCTGGTTTGCTTGCATCCACCCAACTAAAATTTTGTGGCCAGTTAACTACACCAGCTATTCCAGCATTTGTGCTCGCGATTTAGCCTCAGGATGCAGATTTGCGGACATATCTACATGGAGTTCAGGGTAGATGGACACGCACGTTTTGCTCGTGTGCGTCACCTCTGTGCCTGCGCCGTGTTCGACAGATTGCATGGATAATTTACACGGCGCGACGGCGCCGCCCCTGGTGTGGGTGGTGGCGGACAGACGTACAGTGCACTCCGCGAGAATCTCGGCCGGCTTTCACCGGCCACCACACAACATACACATTGGCCGGTACATACACTACTAGTTCCACTGGCCATCATTATCATCATACCGTGAGGAGAGGAGTAGATGGTTGCGGTTGCAGTTGCAGTTGCACTGATGAGTGGCTAACGCTTGGCGCACCGAGTCACCAACTGTTCTCAGCTCAGTGCATGCATGTCCGAATTGTGCTTTACCCTAATTTCCTGACCAGCTCGTTCAGTGAATCATGGAAGACCAACGACTAGTTTCGTCCAACAAATTATAAATCTCGCCACCAACCAACCCGTTCAAACGGGACGATCGAGCTCGGCGCCCATGAATGAAAACCGTTTGTCAGGCGAGTAAAGAACATCGTCGCCGAAAGCAACGGAGCATGAATCCTGCGCCACAGCGACTTGCGACGTTATCCACGGATGAGAAAAGTCATCGGACTTTGTATTTTGTCCGGGGATTCAGGCCACGGCCTCGCCGCCATCCGCTACCCATTATCGCTTCATGGTTGCTACTGTACATACTAGTAGTATCTCACACGTCAGCTGCAGCTCATGCAAGTTTGTCCACAAGAGTTGGATAAGCAACGAGGGCTCTACGTGCCCCTGCGTCAGTTACTAATCTCTATCTATCCTTCCAATTCCATGCCCAGCCGAAATTTCCAGCGGCAGTGACGAGGAGCCTCTGACCGTTCGTTCGACGCCCAGCCACGATTTTGGAGCTTAGCTCTTCCTCTTGGCTTGCCTCGTCGGCGGTCACCTCCACTCCTGCGTGTCGCAGGGGAAGCAGGCTTCTTGGGCGATGTCGGTGATCTGCACGCCGGTGTCGTAGACCTCGCCGGCGCGCCACTGGCGCGGCAGGACCTCCCGGTCGGCCCACACCCACTTCCCGTCGTACCCGCCGGTCACCACCGCCCTGAGCTGCAGCGGCCCCGGCGGCGCCAGGCTCGTGCTCCACGTCGGCCCGTGGTCACGCGTCAGGGACCTCCAGCTCGACGACGATCCGACCTGCGCGACGTCGACGGCGACGATGTCGGTCTGGCCGCCCTGGTAGAGGATCGTGACGGCCAGCTCGTTCGGCGCGCGGCTCCTCTGCTCCACCCGCAGCGAGAGGTTCTTGCCCTTGTACTCGCACGGCACCCTGCACATGCGTTGACAACCGTGAGCATAACTTCCAAATTCTACCAGCTCGAGACAACTGGGGTCGTAGATGTATTGATGATTGCAGGCATGGCGCTGTTTTTGTTCTTATGCCGCACATGGCGCGTGCGCCGTGCGCGCGGTTGGTGAAAAGAAAGAAACAACAGAGAGGGGGGCGTTGGATTACCTCTTGTACTCGACGTCGACGGCGCCGAGCTTGGCGAGCCGCGCGGCCATGCCGGGGCGGGCCATGGCGGCGAACGCCGGGCCGCTGAGCACGAGGTCCGTGCCGTTCTCCTTCGTCCTCGCGCGGTCCGTGACGACGACCCTCACGCCGGCGGTGCCGCAGAGCTCTTCGTCCTTGCAGCGCACCTGGAAGCACGCGCCGCAGCCGACGCCTTGCCTGTACAGGGCCGGGCCCGCCGCGGCGAGCAGGCCGCCGTTGAGGGACGCGGCCGCTGTGCCGTACCCGCAGGAACCGGCTGCGCAACGACAATCGAGTAATCAGAAACAGAGCATATGTATGCAGTTGCATGAATCGATCGATCGATCGGTGTGAAGAAGAAAATTGAGTCGATCGATGGGCACGCGGGCACGTACCGGCGAGGGTGAGCGAGGAGGTGTAGTAGGCGGCTCTGGAGCGGTGCGCGTAGCGGTCGCAGGCGGAGGCGAGCGACGGGAGGGAGCAGAGGATGAGGAGCGGGAGCAGAAGGATGGATACGTCCATCGTGCTTTCCTTTTCTTCAGAGCAGAGCAAGTGGCTTCAAGTTGAGAGAAGCTCAGAGACAGAGGAGGATCCTTGTGCCCGACGACGCCTTATATACACCACACCACCAGCACGACCTGTCACGGTACACAGAAATGACAGAGTTCACACCTCTCATGCACACACAATCCAAGTCCTCGTGTTAAAACTGACTTAACTGTAATTCGTTAGGACTACTTGTTTTAGTTTTGTTAGGGCTCGTTAGTAGTACAGCCCAACTTTATATAAGACGTTTTTTGGCACACAGGGAGTACTACTTTGTTAAAAGGAACCTAATCCCTGCAAAACATGGAGCTTTGAGACAGGGAAAAAATATTAAGGTGCTCCCAAATGCATAAAAAGTCAATTTTTCTTAGTGCAGTGGCATGGCGAGCGTGGTTATCGGAAGCCCTGTCGTGGCGACTCTGAGGCGATCGCCGGGGAGATCCGATCCGGCCGATCCCGGAGTGAGAGATCTTGAGGCAAAAAGAGAAGGAAAGATCAAGGGAAGTGATTCGCTTCGGGGAGGAAGGGAAGATCCGATGGGGTTGAGGGATTCATGGTCAGAACTCGGAAATCTGTGTGTGCGTTTGCGCTGAAAAGGAAGGGAATATCGGTGAATCAAAAGGTACCCCGAGGAGGTGAGCAAGATCAGAGACTTGAGAGGATCAGGGGCAAGGTAAATCAAATGAGGGGAGATTGGGGGAATAGATTTTGTGAAAGAGATCTAGACGCAAAGGAAAGGCTTGGTGGAGATCTCAAACATGCCGACCCACCAGACAAAGGGGGTGGTATGCGCCCAAGTCTTGGAGATCTGTATGTGCAATCAGAGCCAAGAAATCAGAGAGTATCAATGCCTGTGGATGGTTTGCCGGAGGAGAAGTTGGATCCTGGGTGTATAAAGAACCAGAGAGAGGGGAGGGGAGAGCCACAAGTTTCACCACTCCCATCTACCATCGTCGAGCCCCCTGTCATGGCGAGCCAGGCGAATGACAAGAACAAGGGTCCGATGAGCCAGAGCGAGGAGGTCGCCTCGAACGGCAAGCTTGGGCGGGGAACGCGACCTCTGGAGCAGGGCGGCCCTTTCCATGGACGCGGTGATCCCCACCGCACCCCCGTCTGGCAAGGGGAACTGGCGCCCCAGGCAGCAAGGTATGGAGGTTCAGGAGAAGCTGTCGCCCCTGTTTTCCCCATCAGTATGGAGGTGCAGGTCCCGAACGTGGTGACCCTGAACATGTCAAGGGAGAGGGCTGCCATGAGATCATGGTGGCTCACCATCATATTGTTCTTCTCGATGCAGCTCTTCAGCGTCGGGGGGCACTTCTAGGAGCTAAAGAACAAGTGGGGGTTGAGGGGGCGCCTCAACTACTCACCGCTCAAAAACAAACCGATTCCTCCTCGAGTTCGAGCGTGAAGGAGATCGACGCTTCATCTCAACAACGGGCCCTAGACGTTCAGGAGTGACCCGTTCCTGATGGTAGCGGTGGACAGGAGCGTCAAGCCGGGTGATGTGGAGGTCGCCCACATGCCGATCTGGGCACACATTTTTTATGCACCGCCGATCATGTTCTTCGCCCATGTGGCCCGTGAAATCGGGGCAAGGCTTCGTGAGGTAATTGAGGTGGATTCGGACAGTGAGGGGAGGATCTGGGGAGAGTCCATCCGTATCCAAGTCAAGCATGATGTAGATGAGCCGCTTCATAGCAAATTAGGGTTCCATATATCATGCAGAGAATGAGGTGTATGTCCTCAATGTAAAATATGAGAGGCTCCCCCGTTTCTGTTGCTTTTGCGAATACCTTGGGCATGGCTAACGCGGATGTAAGCTGCCCACTAAACTCCAAAAGATGAATTTCTGGGCAACAATGTGTGCCTCCCCCTTTAAATGAAGTAGCACTAGAGGGGGGTTTGTGGTGCCTGAGGCTAGTACTGCTAGCCGTTTTCTTCTTTTTGAGTCTGAAGCGACGGAGATAGCAAAAACAACACCAGTGGGGCTACCGGCAGCGAGGTACTGAGATGTGCCAGAGGAAATCCTCAATAATCCACTTGTGCAGGCGACGATAGATGTCGTTAGCGCTATCAAGATCAACGTGGCCAAGGCAGGAACATGCATTCAAGAACAACAACACAAAGCCACACTCCCTACAAAGGCAAACGCAGAGTGTACAGGAGAGGGGATCAACACCAACCAAGCACTTTGCATGTATGTACCTGCTGGACGCACTGAGGGTTGATACGTCTCCAATGTATCTAGATTTTTTGATTGTTCCATGCTATTATATTATCCATCTTGGATGTTTTATATGCATTTATATGCTATTTTTATATGATTTTTGGGACTAACCTATTAACCTAGAGCCCAGTGCCAGTTTCTGTTTTTCCTTGTTTTTGAGTATTGCAGAAAAGGAATACCAAACGGAGTTCAATTGACCTGAAAATTTACGGAGATCTTTTATGAACCAGAAGAAGCCCCCGAAGCAAAAGAGTTGGGCCAGAAGAGTCCCGAGCCAACCACGAGGGTGGAGGGCGCGCCCCCCTACCTCGTGGCTGACTCGGGGACACCACTGACGTGAAACCGACGCAAAAAATTCCTATAAATCCAAAAACTTCTAGAACAGAACCAAGATCAGGAGTTCTGCCCCCGCAAACCTCTGTACCACCAAAAACCAATCGGGACCCTGTTCCGGCACCCTGTCGAAGGGGGGATCCATCACCGGTGGCCATCTTCATCATCTCGGCGCTCTCCACGACGAGGATGGAGTAGTTCACCCTTGGGGCTGAGGGTATGTACCAGTAGCTATGTGTTTGATCTCTCTCTCTCTCTCTCTCGTGTTCTTGATTTGGCACGATCTTGATGTACCGCGAGCTTTGCTATTATAGTTGGATCATATGATGTTTCTCCCCCTCTACCTTCTTGTAATGGATTGAGTTTTCCCTTTGAAGTTATCTTACCGGATTGAGTCTTAAAGATTTGAGAACACTAGATATATGTCTTGCATGTGCTTATCTGTGGTGACAATGGGATATTCACGTGATCCACTTGATGTATGATTTGGTGATCAACTTGCGGGTTCTGTGACCTTGTGAACTTATGCATAGGGGTTGGCACACGTTTTCGTCTTGACTCTTCGGTAGAAACTTTGGGGCACTCTTTGAAGTTCTTTGTATTGGTTTGAATAGATGAATTTGAGATTGTGTGATGCATATCGTATAATCAAACCCATGGATACTTGAGGTGACATTGGAGTATCTAGGTGACTTGGAGTATCTAGGTGACATTAGGGTTTTGGTTGATGTGTGTCTTAAGGTGTTATTTTACTAAGAACTCTAGGGTTGTTTGTGACACTTCTAGGAATAGCCCAATGGATTAATCGGAAAGAATAACTTTGAGGTGGTTTCGTACCCTACAATAATCTCTTCGTTTGTTCTCCGCTATTAGTGACTTTGGAGTGACTCTTTGTTGTACGTTGAGAGATTGCTATATGATATAATTATGTTATCATTGTTAAGAGAACTTGCACTAGTGAAAGTATGAACCCTAGGCCTTGTTTCGAAGCATTGCAATACCATTTTCGCTCACTTTTACCACTTGCTACCGTGCTGTTTTTATATTTTCAGATTACAAAAACCTATATCTACCATCCATATTGCACTTGTATCACCATCTCTTCACTGAACTAGTGCACCTATACAATTTACCATTGCATTGGGTGTGTTGGGGACACAAGAGACTCTTTGTTATTTGGTTGCAGGGTTGTTTGAGAGAGACCATCTTCATCCTACGCCTCCCACGGAATGATAAACCTTAGGTCATCCACTTGAGGGAAATTTGCTACTGTCCTACAAACCTCTGCACTTGGAGGCCCAACAACGTCTATAAGAAGAAGGTTGCGTAGTAGACATCAAGGTTGTCGATATGGGAAGTGTGGATCAGAGCCTGAGCTAGCTTTGGCCCTGATCTTCAGGCTAGCCTGCAACAGGTGGCTGCATCGGGCCCTGCGGAAACATGGTTGGTGGCCTCTAGGATGAACCAAGACGCCATGATCTCCGAAGGTGTAAAGACAGCGACTGGTGTCCCTAGGGAAAATGATTGTCCAAACACCGCAGCTACTGAGGAAAAGAGGCCAATAGAGGACCCAGGCATGCTGAATGCAGATGAACAGGTACACCCAATGAAAGAGAGTACATCAGGCATGGGTTAGACCGTGGATAAAGAGCTTCAGAAGAGTGACCCGGGCAAACTGCAGGCTCCAGCGGAAGAGGATTCCGGCTGGATAAATCTGTACTGGGCAAAAGAGGTAGCCGAGGAGAAGCATCAAAGGGAGAAATAAGGATAGTATTGGGTGAGGCTGAGAGAAAACAGAAGAAACAAGATAGGGGCACAAGAAAGGATGCGATGGAGACCATTGGTGTGTCAGGTGGACAGGAAGCGACCGGCCATGGGGCTGTCGGCTTACTGACGGGCGCTAATGGCGGTGCCCGTCAGGAACCATGACAGTCCTAAGTTGGAACTGTCATGGTTTAGGGCAACCCCGGACAGTTCAGGAACTTATGTGTTTAGTGCACACATACAAGCCCAAGCTTGTGTTCCTCTCTGAGACCCGGCAAAGAAATTCGTATGTCAATAAGTTAAAGTGGAGGATTGGCCTCAGGCATTGTATCACGTAACCCAGCATCGGCAAAGGTGTGGGTATTGCGCTATTTTATGATGAAAGCGTCGGAGTAATAAAGTTTGCTGTTGGCACGAGGTATATGGATGTGTTGGTTCGTTTAAATCCTTCTAGCTTGTAATGGCGATGTACTTTTGTCTACGGAGAACCGAGAGCTAATGAAAGGCAACACATGTGGGAGTTACTAAGAAGAATCAAGAGTAATTAAAATGTTGCATGGCTGATGATGGTTGATTTTAATGAGGCGATGTGACAGTCAGAACAAATATCATGCTCAAAGAGGCCACAATGGCTCATGGAGAACTTCCGTAAAGTCTTGTCTGACTGTAACCTGTTTGATTTGTGTTTTAAAGGCCCTTGCTAGACTTTCGACAGTAAGCAAGAGGGTCGGGAAAATGTTAAAACAAGGTTGGATAGAGGGGTAGCCTCACTAGAGTGGCCAGATATTTTCAGAGATGCTTCGATTGAACATATATGTTTGTCCAGATCATATCATCTACTGGTTCTATTGCGTGTAAGAAAAAGAAAGGAGTTGAGACCTGTTGCAGAAAATAAGAGCAACACCTTCAAGTATGAGCAGATGTGGGAGCACCTTGAATCATTGCACAATACAATTGAGGAAACTTGGAATAAGAATTGCACTGCTGCAAACCTCGGGGAAGTAGGGGAAAAACTATCATCAAGTAAACTTCTCAGATTAGAAGCAAACTAAGTATATTGTGGAGCGCACCCAAATCAGTGGATCAGCCAGAGGAAATTAAGAAGCTCCCGAAGGAACTTGACGAACTGCTGTTGAGGGAAGAGCTAATGTGGAGGCAGCGGTCCTCGGCCACGTACGTACGAGAATGAGACAGAAACTTGAAGTGGTTTCAAAGGAAAGCTACATGGAGAAAGAAGAAGAATGAGATAACGAAATTAAAGGACAGTTCAGGCGTTTGGAAAGAGGACAGAGAGGAAATAAGAGAGATGTCACGGCAGGTTTTTCAAGAACTGTACCGGAAAGAAGGCAAGGTGAGGCCGCATGAGATACTGGAACTTATAAAGAGGAATGTAATAGAGGATATGAACAAGAAGCTAACCAAAAATTTCTCAGCAGAGGAAATCTGTGACGCATTATTCCAAATCTGACCCCTCAAGGCCCCCGGCCCGAATGGCTTGCTAGCCAGGTTCTACCAAAGAAATTGGGAGACCCTCAAGTGTGATGTCATCAAGGGTGTATTGAGTTTATTTTCAAATGGTCAGCTACCAGAAGGGATCAATGATACGGTAATTATACTCACTACTAAAGGAAAAGATCATCAAACACTGAGAGACTACCAACCCATCAGCCTATGCAACGTCTTGTACAAAGTTATTTCTAAGTGCCTGGTGAACCGACTCTGCCCCCTCCTGGACGACTGATACGTCTCCGTCATATCTATAATTTTTGATTGTTCCATGCCAATATTATTCAACTTTCATATACTTTTGGCAACTTTTTATACTATTTTTTGGACTAACATATTGATCCAGTGCCCAGTGTCAGTTCCTGTTTGTTGCATGTTTTATGTTTCGCAGAAACCCAATATCAAACAGAATCCAAACGGGATAAAAACGGAGAATTATTTTGGAATATTTGGGATTTTCCGGAGGAAGAATCAACACGAAATGGTGCCCGAGGTGGCCAGGAGATAGGGGGCACGCCCTGCCCCCTAGGCGCGCCTGGCACTCTCCTCGGCCACCCGTAAGGCGGTTGACACTCTTCTTTTGCCGCAAGAAAGCTAATTTTACGAGAAAAATCTGGGAGAAAGATTCACCCCAATCGGAGTTACAGATCTCCGGATATAAAAGAAACGGTGAAGGGGAAGGATCTGGGAACGCAGAAATAGAGAGATAGATCCAATCTCGGAGGGGCTCTTGCCCCTCTCATGCCATGGGAGCCAAGGACCAGAGGGGAAACCCTTCTCCCATCTAGGGAGGAGGTCAAGGAAGAAGAAGAAGAAGAAGAAGAAGAAGAAGAAGAAGAAGAAGAAGAAGAAGAAGAAGGGGGCTCTCTCACCCTTGCTTCCGGTGGCGCCGGAGCGCTACCGGGGGCCATCATCATCACCGCGATCTTCACCAACACCTCCGCCATCTTCACCAACATCTCCATCACCTTCCCCCATCTATATCCAGCGGTCCACTCTCCCGCAACCCGCTGTACCCTCTACTTGAACATGGTGCTTTATGCTTCATATTATTATCCAACGATGTGTTGTCATCCTATGATGTCTGAGTAGATTTTCGTTGTCCTATCAGTGATTGATGAATTGCTATGATTGGTTTGAGTTGCATGTTTTATTATTGGTGTTGTCCTATGGTGCCCTCTGTGTCACGCAAGCGTGAGGGATTCCCGCTGTAGGGTGTTGCAATGCGTTCATGATTCGCTTATAGTGGGTTGCGTGAGTGATTGAAACACAAACCTGAGTAAGTAGGTTGTTGCGTATGGGATAAAGAGGACTTGATGCTGTAATGCTATGGTTGGGTTTTACCTTAATGATCTTTAGTAGTTGCGGATGCTTGCTAGAGTTCCAATCATAAGTGCATATGATCCAAGTAGAGAAAGTATGTTAGCTTATGCCTCTCCCTCAAATAGAATTGCAATAGTGATTACCGGTCTAGTAACATAGTCAATTGCTTAGGGACAATTTCACAACTCCAACCACCACTTTTCCACACTCGCTATATTTACTTTATTGCTTCTTTATCTAAACAACCCCTACTTTTTATTTATGTGCTCTTTATTATCTTGCAAACCTATCATATCACACCTACAAAGTACTTCTAGTTTCATACTTGTTCTAGGTAAAGCAAATGTCAAGCGTGCGTAGAGTCGTATCAATGGCCGATAGGACTTGAGAAAGTATTTATTCTACCTTTAGCTCCTCGTTGGGTTCGACATTGTTACTTATCGAAAACTATTGCGATCCCCTACACTTGTGGGTTATCAAGACCTTTTTATGGCGCCGTTGCCTGGGAGTCATAGCGTGGGGTGAATATTCTTGTGTGTGCTTGTTTGCTTTATCACTAAGTAATTTTTATTTGCTGTTCTTAGTTGTTTTCTATCTTTAATTATGGGTAGGAAATGCAAAATACCAAAAAAATTAGTTTTACCTACTGAACCAATGGTTGAAGAACCACTCAAAATCTATCGCACTCCTGAAGCTTTTTACTTGGATCATCTTCGATCCCTATGTGCTCGTGCTGAAACCCCACTAGCTTAGTTGAGGGCAAATCTTTAGATGAGCATGCCTGTTATGTGCGACACCGTATATCTAAAAAAGGGAAACTTTTACTGGATCAAATTCATCGTTTGCAATGCTATGATTGGAATTTGTGTGAAATATATGATATTACTTGTTGTTCTGAAAACCCTAAGAAACACCTCCCCTACCAATGTGAGTTTAATGATGGAATCGTATCTTCGTATGCTAAGGGTGTTTATAATTACTATGATGTTCAACAAATTGAAGAATTTATTGCTTTTAAGGGTGCTTATGAAATTGCTTCTTTGATTGAAAAGTATGATGCTACTCTCAACAAATCTGAAAATTTTCCATACTTGAATATTGTTATGATAATTATGCTTCTAATGCCTATGTTAAACTATATATTGAGAAATTCTCCACTGTCCAAGAAGAGACTAATATTTTGCAGGAAGCTATGGAAGAAGATGAAACTGTGAGCTCATTGGATGAAAAAGACGATGAGGAGAGCAAAGAAGAAAAGGAGGAAGAGCGGATTAATCACCCGTGCCCACCTTCTAATGAGAGTAACTCTTCAACTCATACATTTTTTAATTCCCCTTTGTGCTTACCGAAGGATGATTGCTATGATGATTGCTATGATGATTGTTATGATCCCGTTGATTCTATTGAAATATCCCTTTTTGATGATGCTTGCTATGCTTGTGGCCAAGATGCCAATATGAATGATGCTTATGGAGATGAACTTGCTATAGTTCCTTATGTTAAACATGAAATTGTTGCTATTGCACCCACGCATGATAGTCCTATTATCTTTTTGAATTCTCCAAACTACACTATATCGGAGAAGTTTGTGCTTACTAAGGATTATATTGATAGGTTGCTTTTCACCGTTGCACATGATAATTTTGATAGATATAATATGCATGTGCTTGCTGCTCCTACTTGCAATTATTATGAGATAGGAACTATATCTCCACCTCTCCATGTTTCCAATATGATAAAATTGCAAGAAACTATTTATACTATGCATTGGCCTTTACTTGGTGTGCATGAATTGTTCTTTTATGACATGCCGTTGTTGCATGATATATGTTACCTTGTGCTCACTACTAAATTACAAATCATTGTTAATTAAAATTGGCTTTGATATACCTTGGGATCTAGGTGCATCCATTACTTGAGCACTATATGCCTAGCTTAATGGCTTTAAAGAAAGCGCTGCCAGGAGACAACCCGGAAGTTTTAGAGAGTCATTTATTTCTGTTGAGTGCTTTTATATAGTTTAAAAACAAAAAAAATAAAGAGGGGAACCTAAAAACTTTTCAAAAAGGAAAGTGAAAGTGAGAAACACAAGCATTGTTGAAGTGGGAGCTAGCCTTGAACTTTGTTCATGCTCACGGAAACTTTGTGAATCTTGATTACAGAAATTTTTTATAAAAAATAATTATCCCCTTGTATAATTCCATTGTATTATAAAAATAATGCGCCAAGGTTTGCCTTTAGGATGTTCACAATGCTTGTTGGTTTGTACGGTGCAGGACAGAAACTTTGGCTGTAGTGCGCAATTTTACATTTTTATCTGGAATGTCAAAAGATTCTGATTCTTTTTGCACTGTATTTCTGTACAACTTGTTTATTTTTCCTAAGTTTGGTAGAATTTTTGGAGTACCATAATTATGGTGAATGTTCAGATTGCTACAGACTGTTCTGTTTTTGACAGATTCTGTTTTTGATGCATAGTTTGCTTGTTTTGATGAATCTATCAATTTATATCAGTGGATTTAAGCCATGAAAAAGTTATATTACAGTAGACACAATAAAAAAACAAAATATTAATTGGTTTGCAACAGTACTTAGAGTAGTGATTTGCTTTATTATACTAACGGATCTTACCAAGCTTTCTGTTGAAGTTTTGTGTGGATGAAGTGTCTAATTGAGGATGTCTCGATATGAGGAAAAGGAAGAGAGGCAAGAGCTCAAGCTTGGGGATGCCCGAGGCACCACAAGTAAATATTCAAGGAGACTCAAGCGTCTAAGCTTGGGGATGCCCCGGAAGGCATCCCCTCTTTCTTCAACAAGTATCGATATGTTTTCGTATTCGTTTCGCTCATGCGATATGTGCAAGTCTTGGAGCGTCTTTTGCATTTAGTTTTCACTTTTCTTCTATGCACCATGCTGGTATGAGATAATCCTTGGTTGGTTTATAGAATGCTCATTGCACTTCACTTAAATCTTTTGAGTATGGCTTTATAGAATGCTTCATGTGTTTCACTTATATCATTTGAAGTTTGGACTGCCTGTTTCTCTTCACAAAGAAAACCGTCTTTTGTAGAATGCTCTTTTGCTTCACTTATATTTGTTAGAGCGTGGGCATATCTTTTGTAGAAAGAATTAAACTCTCTTGCTTCACTTATATCAGTTTAGAGAGATGATAGGAATTGGTCAATCACATGGTTAGTCATAAAATCCTACATAAACTTGTGGATCACTGAATATGATATGTTTGATTCCTTGCGATAGTTTTGCGATATAGAGGTGATAATATGTGGGAGGTACTAGTAGATGGTTGTGTTTAGTAAGGATGTTGGTGTTAAGGTTTGTGATTCCCGAAGCATGCACGTATGGTCTATAAACTATGTAACCAAATTGGCGTGCATTGTATTTTGATTGTTTATCTTTGAGTGAAGGTCGGGGGCGCGCGATGGTTAACTCCTATCAACCTCCCCCCTAGGAGCATGTGCGTATTACTTTGTTTCGAGGGTAATAATTTTTTCCAATAAGTATGTGATTTCTTTATGACTAATGTTGAGTCCATGGATTATACACACTCTCACCCTTCCATCATTGCTAGCCTCTTCGGTACCGTGCATTGCCCTTTCTCACCTCAAGAGTTGGTGCAAACTTCGCCGGTGCATCCAAACCCCATGATATGATACACTCTATCACACATAAACCTCATTATATCTTCCTCAAAACAGCCACCCTACATATCATGGCATTTCCATAGCCATTCCGAGATATATTGCCATGCAACTTCCATCATCATCATATACATGACTTGAGCATTCATTGTCATATTGCTTTTCATGATCGTAAGATAGCTAGCATGATGTTTTCATGGCTTGTCCAGTTTTTGATGTCATTGCTACGCTAGATCATTGCATATCCCGGTACACCGCCGAAAGCATTCATATAGAGTCATATCTTTGTTCTAGCATCGAGTTGTAATATCGAGTTGTAAGTAAATAAAAGTGTGATGATCATCATTATAGAGCATTGCCCCATGAAAAAAAAGAAAAAGAAAAAAAACGAAAAAAGGGAAAGGCCAAAGAAGCCTAAATAAAAAAGGGGGCCAAAGAAGCCCACCCAAAAAAAAGAAAAAAAGAAAAAGAAAAGGGGCAATGTTACTATCATTTTTCCACACTTGTGCTTCAAAGTAGCACCATGTTCTTCATATAGAGAGTCTCCTATGTTGTCACTTTCATATACTAGTGGGGATTTTCATTATAGAACTTGGCTTGTATATTCCAATGATGGGCTTCCTCAAACGCCATAGGTCTTCATGAGCAAGCAAGTTGGATGCACACCCACTTAGTTTTCAGTTTGAGCTTTCATACACTTATAGCTCTTAGTGCATCCGTTGCATGGCAATCCCTACTCCTCACATTAACATCAATTGATGGGCATCTCCATAGCCCGTTGATTAGCCGCGTTGATGTGAGACTTTCTCCCTTTTTGTCTTCTCCACATAACCTCCATCATCATATTCTATTCCACCCATAGTGTTATATCCATGGCTCACGCTCATGTATTGCGTGAAGGTTGAAAAAGTTTGAGAATACTAAAGTATGAAACAATTGCTTGGCTGACACCGGGATAGGCATGAGGGGTACCTTGTGTTAAGAAAAGGGAGCATACCAGACTATATGATTTTGTAGGGATAACTTTCTGAAGCATTGATATTTTGAAAGACATGATTGTTTGTTGGGATGCCCTAAGTATTATTGTTTTTTATGTCAAATGATAGACTATTGCTTTGAATCACTCGTGTCTTAATATTCATGCCATGATTAGACATATGATCAAGATTATGCTAGGTAGATTCCACATCAAAAAATATCTTTTTTATCATTTACCTACTCGAGGACGAGCAGGAATTAAGCTTGGGGATGCTGATACGTCTCCGTCATATCTATAATTTTTGATTGTTCCATGCCAATATTATTCAACTTTCATATACTTTTGGCATCTTTTTATACTATTTTTGGGACTAACATACTGATCCAGTGCCCAGTGCCAGTTCCTGTTTGTTGCATGTTTTATGTTTCGCAGAAACCCAATATCAAACGGAATACAAATGGGATAAAAACCGACGGAGAATTATTTTGGAATATTTGGGATTTTCCAGAGGAAGAATCAACGCGAGACGGTGCCCGTGGTGGCCAGGAGATAGGGGCGCTCCATCCCCCTGGGCGCACCTGGCACTCTCCTGGGCCACCCGTAAGGCAGTTGACTCTCTTCTTTTGCCGCAAGAAAGCTAATTTTACAAGAAAAATCTGGGCGAAAGATTCATCCCAATCGGAGTTACAAATCTCCGGATATAAAAGAAACGGTGAAGGGGAAGGATCTGAGAACGCAGAAACAGAGAGATAGATCCAATCTCGGAGGGGCTCTCGCCCCTCCCATGCCATGGGAGCCAAGGACCAGAGGGGAAACCCTTCTCCCATCTAGGGAGGAGGTCAAGGAAGAAGAAGAAGAAGGGGGGCTCTCTCCCCCTTGCTTCCGGTGGCGCCGGAGCGCTACCGGGGGCCATCATCATCACCGCGATCTTCACCAACACCTCCGCCATCTTCACCAACATCTCCATCACCTTCCCCCATCTATATCCAACGGTCCACTCTCCCGCAACCCGCTGTACCCTCTACTTGAACATGGTGCCTTATGCTTCATATCATTATCCAATGATGTGTTGCCATCCTATGATGTCTGAGTAGATTTTTGTTGTCCTATCGGTGATTGATGAATTGCTATGATTGGTTTGAGTTGCATGTTTTATTATTGGTGCTGTTCTATGGTGCCCTTCGTGTCGCGCAAGCGTGAGGGATTCCTGCTGTAGGTTGTTGCAATGCGTTCATGATTCGCTTATAGTGGGTTGCGTGAGTGTCTGAAACACAAACCCGAGTAAGTATGTTGTTGCGTATGGGATAAAGAGGACTTGATGCTTTAATGCTGTGGTTGGGTTTTACCTTAATGATCTTTAGTAGTTGCGGATGCTTGCTAGAGTTCCAATCATAAGTGCATATGATCCAAGTAGAGAAAGTATGTTAGCTTATGCCTCTCCCTCAAATAGAATTGCAATAGTGATTACCGGTCTAGTAACATAGTCAATTACTTAGGGACAATTTCACAACTCCTACCACCACTTTTCCACACTCGTTATATTTAGTTTATTGCTTCTTTAGCTAAACAGCCCCTACTTTTTATTTACGTGCTCTTTATTATCTTCCAAACCTATCCTATCACACCTACAAAGTACTTCTAGTTTCATACTTGTTCTAGGTAAAGCGAACGTCAAGCGTGTGTAGAGTCGTATCAGTGGCCGATAGGACTTGAGAGAGTATTTATTCTACCTTTAGCTCCTAGTTGGGTTCGACACTCTTACTTATCGAAAACTGTTGCGATCCCCTACACTTGTGGGTTATCAAGAACGACATCATGTCAGAGACACAGAGTGCATTCATCCCAGGAATGTTTATTACGGACAACGCCACCATTGCGTTCGAATGTTTCCACAAGATCCAACATAGTAAGAACATCCACAACACCCATTGTGCATACAAACTTGACTTGGCAAAAGCATATGATAGAATGGACTGGCTTTTCCTGGAGGATGCTCTACTAAAAACGGACTTCGATAAGTAGTGGCGAGTTGGGTGATGCAGTGTGTGCAGTCAGTTAGGTACTATGTCAGATGCAATGGAGAAATACTACAACCATTTCTGCCTTCTAGAGGTTCGCGCCAGGGAGACCCTCTCAGCCCCTACCTTTTCCTCTTGGTTGCTGATGGTTTGGTCAATCTCTTGCACAAGGAAATCGCGGCTGGGAACTTAACGCCTATCAAGGTCACGAGGAACAGCCCAGGCATCTCAAACCTACTATTCATGGATGATAGCTTACTTTTTTGCAAGGCAACGGTGGATGAGGCAAAAGTCATTAGAAGGGTTTTGGAATATTTCTAGAGAGGTACTGGCCAATTGTTAAGTGAGAGCAAATGCTCTATTTTATTTAGTGAGATATGTCCCAACGAAATAAGGGAAGAGATCACAAATACGTTGGGTGTCGTCTCATCATCCTTCGAGAGAAAATACTTGGGTCTACCCACGCTGGAAGGAAGAATGAAGGACGAAAATTTTCAGCATATCATGGACAAACTAGGGAAAAGATGCAGCGATTGGACTGAAAAGTTTATGTCATATGCCGCCAAGGAAGTGCATGTTAAGTATGTTGTCCAAGCCTTACCGTGCTACACAATGGGTGTTTTCCTCCTATCTATAATGTGTTGGATCGAAAGTATGTCTAGAGGGGGGGGGGGTGATTAGACTACTTGGCCAAATAAAAATTAACCTTTTCCCAATTTTAGTTCTTGGCAGATTTTAGCAACTTAGCACAAGTCAAGCAATCTAAATACAATTCAAGCAAGCATGCAAAGAGTATATGAGCAATGGAAAGTAAAGCATGCAACTTGCAAGAAAGTAAAGGGATGGGATTGGAGTGCGCAAACGCAATTGGAGACAGATGTTTTTGGCGTGGTTCCGATAGGTGGTGCTATCGTACATCCACGTTGATGGAGACTTCAACCCATGAAGGGTAACGGCTGCGAGACCATGGAGGGCTCCACCCACAAAGGGTCCACAAAGAAGCAACCTTGTCTATCCCACCATGGCCATCGCCCACGAAAGACTTGCCTCACTAGGGTAGATCTTCACGAAGTAGGCGATCTCCTTGCCCTTAAAAACTCCTTGTTTCAACTCCACAATCTTGTTAGAGGCTCCCAAGTGACACCTACCCAATCTAGGAGACACCACTCTCCAAAAGGGAATAGATGGTGTGTTGTTGATGAACTCCTTGCTCTTGTGCTTCAAGTGATAGTCTCCCCAACACTCAGCTCTCTCTCTTAGTTTTGGATTTGGTGGAAAGATGATTTGAGTGGAAAGAAACTTGGGGAAGGCTAGAGATCGAGATTCATATGGCTGGATTGGAATATCTTGGCCTCAACACATGAGTAGGTGGTTCTCTCTCAGAAAATGAATGCTGGAAGTGTAGGCACGTTCTGATGGCTTCCCTCACGAATGAGGAGAGGGTGGAGGGGTATATATAGCCTCCACACAAAATCTAACCGTTACACACAATTCACCAAACTCGGTGGGACCGAATCAGAAAACTCGGTCGGATCGATTTAGTTCATAATGTGGCCGTTAGGCATTTCAGTGGGACCGACACGTCAACTCGGTGGGACCGATATCATTAAGGTTAGGGCATAACGTAATCTCGGTTTGACCGATTACACAAACTCGGTGGGACCGACTTTGGTAATAGGCAAACTAGGGAGTTGGTCAGGCAAACTCGGTGGGAACGATTCGCTCATCTCGATGGGACCGAAGCGTTACGAAAAGGAAACAGGGAGTTTTCATTGCAGACTCGGTGGGACCGATTGCTCATCTCGGTTATACCGAAACGTTATGAAGGTAAACAAAGAGTTTGCAATCCCATCTCGGTGAGACCGAGATCCCTATCGGCTAGACCGAAGTGACTAGGGTTTCTGGCAGTGGCTATGTCAAATGAACTCGGTGGCACCGGATAGATCAAATCGGTGGGGCCAAGATTGACTTTTGGTTTGGGACATATGTGGATATGAGAAAGTGGTTGAGGGCTTTTGGAGCATATCACTAAGCACTTTGAGCAAGCAAGCCATTAAGCAACACCTCATCCCCTTTTAATAGTATTGGCTTTCCTACGGACTCAATGTGATCTTGGATCACTGAAATAGAAAATGTAGAGTCTTGAACTTTAGAGCTTGAGCCAATCCTTTGTCCTTAGCATTTTGAGGGGTCCACATTCCTAATCCATGCCATGCCAATCATTGAACTTTCCTGAAATATTTATCTTGAAATAGCATTAGTTCAATGAGCTATATGTTGTTAATCATTACCAAAACCACCCAGGGATAGTTGCACTTCCAATCTCCCCCTTTTTGGTAATTGATGACAACATATAGATCAAAGCTTCAACAAATGATAATAAGATTGAAGTACATCGTCGCTTTGAGAAGTATGTGATAAGCAAGAGCTCCCCCTAAATTTGTGCATTATTTAAAATTTGCTTTGGACTGCAAATGCACAATATGTTAGGATCATGGGTCACTCTTCCGTGTCACATACATCTTGGTGGAGCGCTCAAAATGATAACAATAGAAAAGATGCACTCATCACCAAGCAAAGTGAATGATCATAAATGGATATAAGGGATAATATCATTCAAGCACACATTAAAGTAGCATATGATCAACCACATGATCATCCAAGTATCTCACAAATGGACATAGAGTATCAAGCACACACATTAAAGTTCAAGCAAATAAAGTGCAAAGAGAGACAAAAAGCAACACACTCTCTCTCTCTCTCGAAGACTATGATATATACATATTTCTCCCCCTTTGGCAACAAGTTACCAAAAAGTTCAAATATGCATAGTGCTATGCGTCTCTCAAGCTTGGTCTCCATGAGGTGGTGTAGTGACGACTCCCAGGACAAAGGCTTCTGCTGATGTAGCTGGATCTAGTGGAGTGGCTACTGGAGGTGGCACTGAAGCTGTGGCTGCTGGTGCAGATGTGGTTGCTCTAGTGTCAGGAACAGACACTACAGTAGACCTCTGACCTCATGGCACATGCACTCGCTGGAAAACATCTGTTGTTGTCTTTCCCTTCTTCTCCTCTGCTTCCTCCTGGTGCTGCTCTACTGCCGACTGAATCTCAGATACTTTGACATCAAGATCATAGAACTTTTGCTCAATTATTCTCTCCAAACTCTCCTGATTTTGAGTCAGGGTGTCGAAGCCCTTCTCAATCCTCAAGGTGGATTGGATATGATATCCAAGTTGATATTGTTTGCTCTTTAGGAACACCTGAGATGCCTCTTCAGCACTTGGCATCTTTGTAGCTTTCTCTGCCCTTGCCTTTTCTCTCTTCTCATGTGCTTGCACTGATGAAGGATCTTTCTCATCCATGACCACAGTGTTATCCTCACAATCTGGCTTGAGAGGTAAATGCTCCTTGTCCAACAAATAAGTGCATGTGCCCATCTTTGAGTTGATGAGCACCTGAATTTGTGGACCATACCCACAAGACCTCTTCTAATCTGCTGCTGTCCTCTTGATTGTTTCCATAATCAGACTCATCACCTTGAACTTCTGAGGGACATCAAAAATGTGCAGCAGGTTGATGGAATGTCCTCTTATCATTCTGTGATCTCCAGACTTGGGCAAAAGGGTATGCCTCAGGATAGTGTTGATTGTAGGCAGACCAGACAACAGAAACTTCACTGAGCCCAACTTATGAGTTTCCAGGGCATCATCAGGAATTTCCTTGTACATACTTGCCATTGAGTTGTGATCTTTCTTCTTCTTGGCATACACATCCAAGTCATCCTCATGAGCTGCTAGGGCATTTATCAACTTGGCCCATTCTTCAACAGTGGATTGGTACCTAGTACCTTCTGACATCCATACAATCATACCATCTGGATAGAAGTGAGGAGTGGAGTATAATTGCATAATCAGCTCATCATTCCACTTAGTGAGCTTCTGTCCAACAAACTTGTCCACTCCACAAGCCTTGAAGCTATCAAAGACACCCGAAAAATGATCTTCATTCTCTTTGATGTATTTCCAGTCAACCCATCTCATGTCACAGACAATTGGCTTCTTGTCAAGCAGAATTGTCTCATAGAAGTCTTGTTGTTCCTTAGTGTGGAACCTGTAATCCACAACAGTTCTCCTTCTCACAGCATAAGGGTCACTTTTCCTCCAAAGTCTTAGACCTGCATCCTTCCTGATGCTCATGTCCTCTGCTAGTGGATGTGTCTCATTGTGGTCTGGGATCTTTGGTTTGAGCTTTCTTAGCACTTGGGCTTCAGCTTTAGACATTGGGGCCTTGTTCTTCTCCTCAGCAGGGATGTTTCTCGTGCTCCTCTTGGGTGCAGACTTGGTGGCTGGAGCAGCAGCTTTGGGAGCAGGTTTAGGCTTAGAAGCATCCCCCGACTTGATTGCATCTCCCATAAGCTTTTGTGCCTTAGGTGCTGGAGCAGCATCCTCTTCCTCTTCATCTTCATCATCAGATGGATCTCTCACCATAGTTGACTTTCCAAGAACTTTGGCTGTAGTGGTTCTTGCCCTCTTCTTCTTCTTGTCATCACCAGCAGCCTCTTCATCAGATTCTATTGTGAATTTCATAGTTTGTCCTATGGCACCCTTTCGTGGCTTGGATGTTGGAATTCTCCTAGCTGGTGCCTTCTTGTTCATGCCAGGCTTAGTAGATGCAGCATTGCCAAACTCCTTATTCACCACTTCCTTCTTTGAGATGGCCTCATCCTCAGCTGCAACATAATCTTCATCTTCAGAATCCGAGGTTCTCTTCTTCCTTGTTCTAGTGTCTGCCTTGGGCAAGTTACTAGGTGTACTCTTGCTGTCCTCATCATAGCTGCTTGAGGGACTAGTGCCCTCACTCATATGCTCTTGCTGTTCAGTTCTGTTCTGGCTGTCACTCTGGCCAGACATCTTGGCAGGCAACTGACAGCAAACCCTGTGAATAGATTATAGATGAGGTAGAGTAGATGAGCATCACAAAGTACAGAGGTTTTGCAAAACAAATGTGTCAAAAACTTAGTTTTAGTTCTCTACAGAAATGATCTCGGAGCTATGAATTGACAAACTCAGTGATACCAAAGCAACACTTGGAACCTAAACTAGTGAACACAGTCAGACCGAGTGACAGTTCGGTGGCACCGAGATTGCTAGGGTTTCACAGAATATTGAACTCGGTCACACCGATCTGCAGTTTTTGGTCAGACCGAAGAGCGCATGTGCAATGGCCTAAGCCAAATCGGTGAGACCGATTTCTATGATTCGGTCGGTCCGAGATGAGTTCTACGGAGAACTAAGCCTAAGGAAGATTAAGCTGGATAGATCGATATCATTCATGGCAAGAATCATGGCATTGTCCTCGTGCTAGGAATCAGAGTTAAAAACACAACACAAGGGGTCGAACACGTACCCTAGTTCGGCGGGTGTTCGCTACGGCGGCGACGGCGGAGCAGATTCTGTCAACGGCAGCAGAAACCAGTAGTGGGAGGTCACTGGCGGCAAGGAGGTGATCCGGAGACCCAAGGAGGTAGAGCAGGACACGCGTGGGCTGAGGGGTTTTGAAGTATTTTCCAAAATCTCACCCGTGAGTATTTATATCCCGACCCTGTCGGTGTGACCAAGTGGAACAACTCGGTGGCACCGAGATTGCAGAATCGCAAGCGGTTGCTGCAACTCGGTGTGACCGAAGTGTTCAAATCGGTTGCACCGAGATGAAAACCTAGATCAACTTAGTGAACTCGGTTTGACCGAAATGGATGTCTTGGTGAGACCCAAATGCACAAAGAGGTTTTGGAAGTTTTAGTCTATGACGAATCGGGGACTCCGAGGGCTCCTCACATAGAGTGGTTTGAATCTGACTTGATCAACCTTTGTGATGTAGGATGAATAGAGTTAGAGAAAAGCATAGATAGCTAGAGAAGGTTCTTAGGCATTCTTGTCCATCCACTTGGCAAAAGAAAAAGAGCCAATCAATCAAAGCAACAAGTGGATGTCCTCGAATGAGTAAAATATGCAACCAACATGATCACAATAAAATGGTAAATGAAATATGTGGCAAAGCATGCACAATCATTCTAGCATCTATCAAGCAATTTGCGATGACTAGGTCATCTATATATGAGTATATTGACTTAGGAGTCAAATGAGAACATTTGATCATAGGTCATACTCATCGTCTAAGCACAAGTGGGGTTACCACTTTTACATAAAGCATTGTTGTGTTCACACCATTAGAGTTGCTTTAGCTCAATTCTTAGAGTAAAGCTCCCCTAGATGTGATATCCCCCCTAAGAGGGATGAACTAACCTTGGGGTTTTGTCGATGATGACTTCATGTAGGTGTTGAAGATGTGGATGCTCAATGTTGATGTATATCTTTCGGAGCTATCCGTTGGAGTGAGTTGCACTTTCAATACCTACATAGGTTAGTCCCACAAGGAACAAACAAGGATATCCATAGACATAGAGTAAAGCACACAATAGATGATGTCCATGAAAACATTTGGTTACCTTGTCCCTTGTCTTACCAACAAGAGGGTTTGTGACTCCTTGAACTAGTGCAAGATGTGGAAGTTGATTGCACTCGTCCTTGCCAAAATGATATGAGTGAAGTGTGTTGGCGGAGTCACCCTCAGGAACTCTCTAGTTCTTATTGTTTGGGATCCACATCATATTGATGGGAATCCTTGGGTTTGTAGTAGAATTTGATGAAGTAGAACTTGATGTGGTCTTGGGAACCCACTTGACCAAGGCCTTGGGAGCTTCTTCATATGCATCAATCTCATCTTGAAGCTTGTCCTTACCTTTTTGCTTGTGGTCTTGTGGTGGAAGATCATCTTGAGCTTGTGTCCCTTGAAAAGAAGTAGGATCATACTTCTCTTGTTGAGGAACAAACTTCGTCTTGGGGTATTGATCTTCTTTCCACTCAACTCCATTGGCATTGAACTTTCGTTCAAAACCAACACCTTGATTCTTCCGGTGCCTTCCTTGCTTGCGTACAATTTCCTCAAATTGCTTACTTCCGGCAAGACTCTTGTAAACACCTTTCTCTATAATTCCCTTCAATAAGCTATTTTCTTGCTCAAGTGTAACTTGGCTAAGAGAGTCATTAGTGGAATCAAGAGAACTACTAGAAGCAACAACATTGGATTTAGCATGATTATTGTTACTACTAGAAGAAGAATCTTTCTTACTCTTGTTGCTAGATTTTACTTGTGGCATGTAAGTAGGTAAGAGTAAACGCTTGGCAATGTAAGAAGAACTTTTCTTGCGAAGATCATCATTGATTGCCTTTAAAAACTCATGCTCTTGCTCAAGGTTCAGCTTTTCAAAGCGTAACTTCTCATGAGTCTTTTAAAGTTCTTGATGATCTTCCAAGGTAGTTTCATGAGCTAACTTAAGAGTGTTTAGTTCTTTAGTTAGACACTCAATCTTCTCCTTATCATTGTCATTCGTTTCATCTTGATTAGCATGATTAATTAACGTTTCATCATAGTATTCATCACTAGAGTTGTCAACAAGTAAATCACCATCACCTAACAAGTCATATTCATCACTATTGAAATCAACATACTCGGGGTGTGATACCTTTGGGCCTTTAGCCATGAAGCATCTTCCAATTCCTTCATTTGGTGAGTCAAATATGTCGTAGGAGTTGGTTGACACAAGTGCTAGACCGGTAACACCTTCATCTTGAGTATATTCAGAGTTGGAGTGATAACTTCTCTCGGAGTGATGGTCGGAGTCGGAGCCGGATACCCATTCACCAACATGAGCTTGATGTCTTTGCTTTGTGTAGCTCTTTGATGATTTGTCCTTCCTTTCTGAATCCTTGCTTCTCCGGTAGGTTCTTCGTTCATAACGATCATCTCTACTACTCCTCTCTCTTGGTGGTGATTCTTCTCTTCTACTCCTTCTTTTAGGTGAATCTTCTCTTCTTTTGTAGGGAGCCGTACACTCATTGGAGTAGTGTCCGCGTCTTCCACAATTGTAGCAATTACGTTCATGACTCGAAGATCTTTTGTCATTGTAGGACCTTGACTTGGAACTTCTTTCCTTGTTTCTACTCTTGTAGAACTTGTTGAAGTTTTTCACCATTAGGATCAATTCCTCATTGAAGGTTTGTTTCTCACTTGATGATGTAGGAGCATCACATGAGGCTTTGTAAGCACCACTTGACTTGTTGTGAAGCTCTTCCTTATCCTTGAGTGACATCTCATGAGAAAAATTTCTTCCAATGACTTCCGTTGGCTTGAGATCTTTGTAATTGGGCATCATTTGGATCAATGTGCACGCGGTATCATATTTTCCATCCAAGGCTCTTAGGATCTTCTTGATGATGAATTTATCGGTCATCTCTTCACTTCCTAAGCCGGCAATCTCATTTGTGATGAGAGCAAGCCTAGAGTATGTTTCAACGACACCTTCACAATCATTCATTTTGAACTTGTCAAGTTGACTTTGAAGCACATCCAATTTGGATTCCTTGACGGAGTCGGTACCTTCGTGCATATCAACCAAAGTATCCCAAATTTCCTTTGCATTCTCAAGGTGGATGATTTTGTTGAATTCTTTGGGGCACAATCTGTTGAAGAGGATATCACAAGCTTGAGCGTTGTATTGCAGCAATTTCAACTCTTCCGCGGTAGCTTCACGGTTCGGTTCTCTCCCATCGAAGAATTCACCTTGCAAGCCAATACACACAATAGCCCAAACGACGGGGTTATGTCCAAGAATATGCATTTTCATCTTATGCTTCCAAAAAGCAAAATTAGTACCATCAAAGTAAGGACCTCTACGATGGTAATTTCCCTCGCTAGACGCCATACTCTCCTAGGTTGTGAAACCAAAGCTATGGAAATGAAGGCAAATGGAGACCAAAGATCTGATACCAATTGTAGGATCAAAAGTATGTCTAGAGGGGGGGGGGTGATTAGACTACTTGGCCAAATAAAAGCTTAACCTTTTCCCAATTTTAGTTCTTGGCAGATTTTAGCAACTTAGCACAAGTCAAGCAATCAATATACAATTCAAGCAAGCATGCAAAGAGTATATGAGCAGCAGAAAGTAAAGCCTGCAACTTGCAAGAAAGTAAAGGGATGGGATTGGAGTGTGCAAATGCAATTGGAGACACAGATGTTTTTGGCGTGGTTCCGATAGGTGGTGCTATCGTACATCCACGTTGATGGAGACTTCAACCCACAAAGGGTAACGGTTGCGCGAGTCCACGGAGGGCTCCACCCACGATGGTTCCACGAAGAAGCAACCTTGTCTATCCCACCATGCCATTGCCCACGAAGGACTTGCCTCACTAGGGTAGATCTTCATGAAGTAGGTGATCTCCTTGCCCTTACAAACTCCTTGGTTCAACTCCACAATCTTGTCGAAGGCTCCCAAGTGACACCTAACCAATCTAGGAGATACCACTCTCCAAAAGGTAATAGATGGTGTGTTGTTGATGAACTCCTTGCTCTTGTGCTTCAAGTGATAGTCTCCCCAACAGTCAACTCTCTCTCATAGGATTGGATTTGGTGGACACATGATTTGAGTGGAAAGCAAACTGGGAAGGCTAGAGATGAAGATGCATATGGTTGGATTGGAATATCTTCGCCTCAACACATGAGTAGGTGGTTCTCTCTCAGAAAATGAATGCTGGAAGTGTAGGCACGTTCTGATGGCTTCCCTCACAAATGAGGAGAGGGTGGAGGGGTATATATCGCCTCCACAGAAAATCTAACCGTTACACACAATTCACCAAACTCGGTGGGACCGAATCAAAAAACTTAGTCAAACCGATTTAGTTCATAATGTGACCGTTAGGCATTTCGGTGGGACCAACACGTCAACTCGGTGGGACCGATAGCATTAGGGTTAGGGCATAGCGTAATCTCGGTTTGACCGATTACACAACCTCGGTGGGACCGACTTTGGTAATAAGCAAACCAGGGAGTTGGTCAGGCAAACTCGGTGGGACCGATTCGCTCGTCTCGGTGGGACCGAAGTGTTACAAAAAGGAAACAAGGAGTTTGCATTGCAGACTCGGTGGGACCAATCGCTCATCTTGGTTAGACCTAAACGTTATGAAGGGAAACAGAGAGTTTGCAATCCCATCTCGGTGAGACCGAGATCCCTATCGGCTAGACGAAAATGACTAGGGTTTCTGAAGTGGCTATGTCAAATGAACTCGGTGGCGCCGGATAGATCAAATCGATGGGGCCGAGTTTGACTTTTGGTTTGGGACATATGTGGATATGAGAAAGTGTTTGAGGGCTTTTGGAGCATATCACTAAGCACTTTGAGCAAGCAAGCCATTAAGAAACACCTCATCCCCTTTGAATAGTACTGGCTTTCCTATGGACTCAATGTGATCTTGGATCACTGAAATAGAAAATGTAGAGTCTTGAACTTTAGAACTTGAGCCAATCCTTTGTCCTTAGCATTTTGAGGGTTCCACATTCGTAATCCATGCCATGCCACTCATTGAACTTTCTTGAAATATTTATCTTGAAATAGCATTACTTCAATGAGCTATATGTTGTTTATCATTACCAAAACCACCCAGGTATAGTTGCACTTTTAAAATGGTTCTTTGAGAAGTATGAAAAACTGATTCGGGACTTTTGGTGGGGTGATGAAGAGGGCCACCGCAAGGTGCATTGGATGTCATGGGAGAGAATGACAAAACCGAAAAGGGCAGGAGGAATAGGCTTCAGGGACATGCACCTTTTTAACATTGCCCTTTTGGCTAAACAGGGCTGGAGGCTTATTCAGAACCCAAATAGTCTATGCGCAAGGGTACTTAAATCCAAATACTACCTGAACAATAATTTGCTGGCTACCGTTTTTGTGTCTGATGCATCAGCAATATGGAGGGGGATTGAGGCTGGTTTGGAACTACTCAAGAAGGGCATCATTTGGCGAGTAGGAGACGAAAGGAGCATACAAATTCAACGGGACTAGTGGATCCCTAGAAATGAGGGACTAGAGACCGCCACCTTTACGAGGAGATCGAGGTTAAGATGGGTCAACCAACTCATTCACCAGGATAGTCATGAGTGGAATGTCCCCCTAGTGAGATAGATTTTCTACCCTTTCGATGCAGATGAGATTTGTAAGATTCCCATTTTGAGGACGAAAATGAAGGACTGTATCGCGTGGCACTATGAAAAGAACGGTAACTTCTCTGTCAGAAGCTCGTATAGTCTCGCTGCCAACACCCAAGGTCATGCGAACATGGCCCCATCATCCTCTTCCCATAGCATGAGTGAGCGTAGCATTCGGGATCTCATCTGGAAAGCAAAAGTACCCCCCCAAAGTTCGTATCTTTGGATGGAGGGTGGCTACGAATACCCTAGCTACACAACACAACAAATACAGACGAACCATTATACCAGACAACACTTGCATTATCTGTTGCAATGAAGTGGAAACCGAACACCATGAAGTAGTGAATTGTACTAAGAGTAGAGCCAAAGGCATGCCATGAGAGCTAGTTAGGAACTACCGACGGAGAGAGCTTTCCGTTACACTGGATGTGATTGGCTGCAAGTCTTGTTGGATTCGGTGACAGATGACGTAAGGGAAAATTTTCTCCTTTCGCTCTGGAGGTGCTGGCAATTACGCAACAATTGTGTGCATGCAGAGGGACAAGATTCTATATTGGGCTCAAAGCTTTTTCTGCAGAGATGCGAGGAAGAACGGAGAACTGCATCATTGGTGCAATTTCAGTTTATGGTAAAGCGGTCGGTGCCTGGACCAATCTGGTGGATGATGCCCCCCTGACACAACAAATGTTGTGGTCGGCTCCAGCGATGGGCTGGGCAAAATGCAACATTGATTCTTCCTTCATTCCAGGCAGCAATTACTGTTGGGTGGGAGGAGTGTCTCAAAACCATGAGACTAGCCACAGTGGGAGTAACTTCAGTAGTAACATCGAGTCCAACTCAGCAAATTTGCTTATGTGGCAATGAGTTAATGAGGAGAGAGGTAGTAGTAGTAACTTAGCTAGTTACTGTAACATCACATGTCCCAATGCAATATGAGTCTACAACATAATAAATGAAGCTCTGCATGTTACGACACTTATGTTACTACCCACTATGAAGGTAGTAACATAGTCTAGGGATATGTGTATGTTACTAGTGTATGTTACTCTCCATTGTGGCTAGTCTAAGGGTCTAGTGTTAATTTCCACATGCAGAACGCTGGCGCAGGCACGCTATGCGGAGGAAGCTGAAGGACAAGCGGCGTTGATTTGCCTTCAGTCATTGGCGAAAGTGTACATTGCCTAGTTGTATGGGAAACTTATTGCAAATCCATGGCCAACCTCCTAAGCGCTGACTCTCCTGTTCGTTCTCCACTATTTGGTCTGCTGATGGACATAAGAGCTACTATTGCAGGCTTTGCAGATCACAAGATCGCCCATCTCCCTAGAAATTGCAACAGATTAGCACACGAACTTGTAGTAGCTGCCAGACCTGGAGGAGAGCAGGAAATTATTACAAATGTTCCTGTAAACCTGCAGAGCCTAGCTATTTCTGAGTGTCTTACCGCCTGAGTTTGTACTCTGGCTCCCAATTTTTTTTAAAAAAAATCACGAATGTTCACAAGATATGTGTGCGCAACACCTATAAACTTCAGACCGAACTCGAAATATGCCATGAGAAATAAAAAATATAAATCATTATGTGAAATTTTAGCTTTCATCTTCCCGTGACACTATTTATGTTGAATTTTTATTTTTTGTTTCTAAGTGTGTATATCAAGTTTACATCTGAATTTTGTAGAGGTCATGGACACATGTCTTGTGAACATTCATAAATGTTTTCAATTTTTTTAAGCAATATTCGAGTTTGACTTTTAGACATTGAAGCATGAGAGAACTCAAGGGTTGGGAGCATTGGATATTCTCTCTTTGAGACAGATTACAAGTTATGTTGGACATACTTGATTCATTTATAAAGGGTACATTTTGTTACTCCCTTCGTCTAGGTGAGTAAGTCATCTTAGGTTGTGCACCGTGACCAAGGAGGAGGGGAAAATGAGAGACATTAATGTATATTTGTTAATTAATAGCATTGCATGCAATGAACTAACCACTGCATGTCGTGTTTGTAGTCTCAAGTCATTAAAAGCATACACGCCCCTCATCTCTTATTGGTTGATACGTCAAGAAACAACAAACGAGGTAGAAGTTAATGCACCGCGCCATCCAGGTGATACAAACACAATGATGACACACTCGCCCTCTGCATGACTACAAGGCACACAGCCAACACACACACACACACACACACACAGAGGTACTCAGCCAACACACACAGAGACATACACACGCAAAGAATCACATCGGCAAAGAGCAAAGTCATACAAGACCGAAGCTCTGCCTACGCGGGGGAAAAGAAATAAAAATCTAAAGTGATGTAAACAAGATCAACGAACTACACCAATGACCATCTGCACCAACCATATTTTGACATCACAGAAAAAACGAGAAAGGTTCTCCACTAGCAACACCTCCCGGAAGGGAACGATGACAAAGCATCGTCGTTGCCGGATCCAACCACCGTGGGTCAACTCTTGGGTTTCCATCCTAAAGACAAGGACCGAACGAATCCGAGCAATGCATTCAACGAGGTAATCATGCAAAAACACCAAAATTGCCAGGTATAACCAATCAGGGTCAGACCTTGGATTTTCACCCTGGAGCTAGAGACTGGACACTCAAGAAGTGCCACCAAAAATCAAAGTCATCATGTGTATTCGCCACCACTTTACGCTATCCCAAGAGCTAGATGTGTAGCATTATCTTAATGTGAGAAGGTGGCTCGAGTAGCTTTGGGTGCTCAAAGTGGGGGCTGCTACACAGCCTTGGTGCATCATGGCTCGCTCTAGAGCATGCAATGGCCAGCATGGGCATAGAAAATGCAAGGAAGCATGTCGACTTAATTCCTTTTGTTAAACAAAGGTCTAAGGGAAGGATAGTGACTATGGGGTAGGCAGAACAAGATATGACAAGAGAGAGGGCGGTGCCAAGCTTAGGGCAGAAGTAGAAATAGCGGGGTTTCACCCTCGGATGATTGATCTCCGCGGGTTACTGAAGGAAAGTGAGGTGAAAAGAGAGGCTCCACTAAAAGTGGGTGAACTTTGGAGATTTAAAATAGGGCTTAGCTCAAACTCTAGAAATATGCATAAGGTGTTTGATTGTTTTTCACCCTAGCTCTACCAAGCCCTTCTCAGTGAAACTTGATTTGGGGTGAAGAGGGGATAATAAAGGTGATGATCGGTTAATTTTATGGAGATTTTAGTGTGAGATTGAATGTAGAAAAAAATCAAACCCTAGTTTGAACCAATAGGTGTTTGATGCATGTTCGAGTAAGATGATACACAGTATCATGTGGTGAAAATTTTAGTGGGGACCAAAAATGGTCATAGGATGCTTGGGTAATTTTGTGGAACACGCACCTTCGGTCATTGGGCGCCTCCACCTGCAAGTCCGCATATAAGCGCTAGCTCCCACTGTAACCACGAAGGACTGCCAACTCGCCGTCAACCCATGATCCACATGCCAGCAGAGAAAGGTAGAGGCCCAACTTCCGCCGACCGCATGCCACCATGCCACCACGACCAACCACCATCTGACCAATATTGTCGTCAACCATTGGCAAGTAGCAACCGGTCCGCACTGCCACTGCCCCGCTGCCCTTCGGTCCAGATTTGGTAGGACGTTGTGGACACAACTAACATCCCCCCGTCGTCACCAACCCGCCGAGCACGCGCCTCCTAGACCACCTCCACAACGCCTATCGTGTTGCCAGCACATGAGCGCCGCTTCCTAGCTCTGGCGTGCACTACAAGAAATATGTCAACTAGTGACCTTCTCTTAGTGACCCTAGCTGAATTGGTCGTAAATCCACGACCATTTCGCTTAGAAGGGCTCAAACCCTGAATTGCCTTAGACCAAATGGTCATAAAAGCAGACAACAGTGGTCCATGACCTTATTTCTACCTGATTATGACCAATATAAATGGTCATGAGGTTGTGAACGTGGATGCATTAGTACTTATTGCTATGACTAGGCGCCACCTCATCAGTTTTGCCTATGTGTCATGTCCATGTGTCAATTTTTGCCCTAGGTTGTGAAGCAACCTATATTTTTGTTATTCCAAAAATTCCCAAAAAAATCTCATAAATTGTTTGGATCATACCTTCATCAAATATGTCAAAAACCTTCCTTCCCTAGTTCAAAAATAACTCAACAATATTCATTTTCCTATTTTGTTCAGAGCAGCACTTTGTGAAGGAAGTGTTATTTATATATTCTTGATTTCCCTAAAAATTTGTGAAGACATTCTTCTTAGTATATGATCATCCTCAGCCAAAACTCACGCCCATTGGCCATGTGCATTTCCCGTACCGCTAATCAAACACTTGGCTGCTAATTCATGTTTTAGCATAGTTCGGTCTCCTCATGAGAATCTTATGTTATAATTTTCTTCCTAGCACCTACCTGGGGAGTGTCCAACCCACTAGACATGCCTAGGCCGCCTAGAACACATGGCAACGCCACGGTCACGCGGTGACCACGCGGCGGGCATGCGAGCTTACGCCCTCTAGAGTTGGGGCCCTCGGCCACCGTCCAAACCTCGATGTCTCGCCACCAAACCATGTATTTCTGATTAAATAGATACTTATGTACCTAGAAATTATTTTTGGAAAAGATAAAGAGTAAACTATGAGGCAGTTGCACTTCAAATTTGACCCGCTTCCTACTGAATCGGCGGGAATTTGTCTTTTTCACCAGAGGTGGATCAAAACTTTTGACACCCAACCATTTTGTCAATTGTGCATTAAATATGGCCTAGTATTTTATAAAATTGATTAGGTCCAATTTTGCAACAAATATATGGTAGGTCCTTGACAAAAAAACTCATTTCGGGCACTCGAAAAATGGAAAATGTATTTTCCGTGAAAAGAAAATGAAAACTCCCTTAGGAAACATTGTTTGGAATTCTAATATGCACCCTTGTGCACCATATGAGATCATTTGAACAAACTATGCCATGAATGTGGCCATAAGATTGATCATTTGGCTTGAAAGCCATGAATCTTCATGCATGATAGCTCATTTCTGAGAACACTTTTTTAAAATAATTGTCGTATTACAAGTTTGTTATTTTTCCTGGAAACTTGGTCACATATAATGACACAATGAGAAGGTTTTCCAATTTTTTGATTTTTTTGAATTTTTTATGCCCGTTTCAAAATGCGGTCAAAACGGCGGGAATGACCGTTCCTAGCTAGTGGTTGAATCTTGGAATTTTTTTGGTGTTTCTCTGATTAAATAGATAGTTATGTACCTCGAAATGATTTTTGGAAAAAATAAAGAGCAAACTATGAGGTAGCTGCAGTTCAAATTTGACCCGCTTCCTACTGAATCGGCGGGAATTTGTCTTTTTCACCAGAGGTGGATCAAAACTTTTGACACCCAACCATTTTGTCAATTGTGCATTAAATATGGCCTAATATTTTATAAAATTGATTAGGTCCAATTTTGCAACAAATATATGGTAGGTCCTTCACAAAAAAAAACTCATTTCGGGCACTTGAAAAATGGAAAATGTATACTCCCTTAGGAAACATTGTTTGGAATTCCAATATGCACCCTTGTGCACCATATGAGATCATTTGAACAAACTATGCCATGAATGTGGCCATAAGATTGATCATTTGGCTTGAAAGCCATGAATCTTCATGCATGATAGCTCATTTCTGAGAACACTTTTTTAAAATAATTGCCGTATTACAAGTTTATTATTTTTCCTGGAAACTTGGTCACATATAATGACACAATGAGAAGGTTTTCCAATTTTTTGATTTTTTTGAATTTTTTATTCGTGTTTCTAAATGTGGTCAAAACGGCGGGAATGAGTTCCTAGCTAGTGGTTGAATCTTGGATTTTTTTATGTTTCTCTGATTAAATAGATACTTATGTACCTAGAAATGATTTTTGAGAGCGAACTATGAGGCAGCTGTAGTTCAAATTTGACCCGCTTCCTACTGAGTCGACAGAAGTTTGTCTTTTTCACTAGAGGTGGATCAAATCTTTTGACACCCAACCATTTGGTCATTTATGCATTAAATATGACCTAATATTTTAGAAAATTGATTTGGTCTAATTTTGCAACAAATATATGGTAGGTCCTTCACAAAAAAACCTCATTTTGGACTCTCGAAAAATGGAAAATGATTTTTTCGTTCAAAGAAAATGAAAACTTCCTTAGGCAACATTGCTTGTCATTACAATATGCACCCTTTGTGCAATATATGAGATCATTTTAACAAACCTCATTTTCCATTTTTTTTGATTTTTTTGAATTTTTCATGCCCGTTTCAAAATGCCGTGAAAACGGTGGGTATAACCGTTCCTAGCTAGTGGTTGAATCTTCGAAAACTTTTGATGTTTCTCTGATTAAATAGATATTTATGTACCTAGAAATGATTTTTGGAAAAAATAAAGAGCAAACTATGAGACAGCTGTAGTTCAAATTTGACCCGCTTCCTACTAAAACGGTGAAATTTTTTATTTTTCAGCAGAGGTGTATAAAAACTTTTGACAACCAACCATTTTGTCAATTATACATTAAATATGGCCTAATATATTATAAAAATGATCTAGTCCCATTTTGCAACAAATATATGGTACGTCATTTACAAAAAAAACTCAATTTAGGCACTCGAAAAGTAGAAAATAATTTTTTTAACCAATTTAGATGGTCATAAGGTCGTACTGTATTCTGATTGGTCCGTGGACGTCTCACACGGATCATGCATTGAACACCGTCGGATGTTCGTGGATCCAACGGCAGTCCTCAGCCCTTCCACACCATCCCGAAACCCTAGCTCTGCCCTGTGGTAATTTTGCATCCACCCCCCCGCCTCCTTTCTTTCCCTCGATCTCTTCTCCTCCTCTCCTCTTCCAGATCCGCTCCTCTCGATCCCCTCCCCTCCAGCCCTCGCCTCCACCCGCCCATTCCTGATCGCCGCCGCCACCACCTCCCCATCAGCTCAACCGGCGAGCCCTTCCTCACCGCATCCCCACCCCCGCGCCCATCCATGGCCACCCCCGCGCCGGCAGGGACGGGGTACTCGTAGGAGAGCTTCTACATCTTGCTGGGGTCTTCGTGCTCCACCGCGTCAAGCCCCCTGCTCCATGGCATCCTCGCTTACCCGGCCCTCTGCACCGATGTGATCTCCGGCCCGGCCGCGCCCCCCACGTGCCAGCGGCCGCGGGCCCCCAGCTACCGTCGCCATACGCGGGCCTCTGCGCGAGGTCCATGGCCACCTTCACCCGCACGTGAGCTCGCGAGATCCATCACCGTTGTTGTCCAGGTAGGCCCTTCCCCTCCTTCCTCGCCCAGATCCACCCGCTCCTCCTCACCTTCTCCTCCTATCCGTCCCTTTGTTGTAGGTCATCATGGCGTGGAGATGGCGATGACGGCAGGAGGGCGCCGACCTTGCCCTGCTCGAGATGGATGAGGGTTGCGCCTAGCTTCGGCCCTGCTCTGCTCGATGAGGATGGGCAGGATGGTCGGCCACCTCCCCGGGGGCGTCCTCGCGCTCTCCGCCTCCGCCATCGCCACCTCCCTCGACTCCGTCTCTGGATTCAGCCTCCTCGTATGTCATCCCTCACACCTCTCTCTCTCTCTAACGCACGCGCTTGATTCCGGCTTAAACTGATCGCCGCATTGCCCTGTCGCAACCTTGATTTGCCGGCTTAATAAAAAACATGTGTTTTATTGTTGCTATTGCACGATCGATCTAGCTAGAAAGAATTGGTACGAGCCCACCCCAGATTTGGTTTGGGGGTTCGAGGTGCGGTGCTCATTCACTGTATGAGCCTGGGTGGTCAATCTCGAGTTGAACACAAGCACCTTGCTGTAAAGCGTAAAGTGACCTCACTAGCAACAAAATCGTTCTCTCTTTTCCTCTGTAGCCAAGTACATTGTTCTTTCCTTTATACTACTGTACATTATAATAGTAATATGTCATAACAAAATTGTGTGTGTCCTGCCGCTGAACATAGGTAGCCACTGGTAATCAGTGTACTAGTACCAGTTTACCAAGGCATGGCGCGATCAATTAAATTATGCAAAGTTCAAGTTTAAGCCACAGTTCAAGTTTAAGCCATAGTTAAGTCTCTCAAGCATATTTCTATAATGTCATTTGAAAGAATTATGTAGGATGTTAACTGTCGAATCTGAAAATGCAGGAGTTATGACTGAATTCCCAATCTAGTGGGTAGTGGTGGAATGCTAATTTTCTTATTCTCTTCAGTGTGAGGCTGGGCATGTTTTGTGTTCTCCTTGCCCATCTTCATGGCGATCGCTCGATCGGCGCCCGCCTCATTTGCTTCTTGTTCCTGTGTTTACTCTATTTATCTGTGTGGATGGATGCCTGATAGGCTGTAGGCTGTGGAAGTAACTGAGCTACACGGCCTAACTGCTGCCGGTTTGTGTACTGCTACTAACTAGACATGCGCAAGAAACATATCGATCAGCCGTCCTTCAATGGCTGGATTAATTTAACCAGGAGGTGCATGATTGATCAAGAGCATGTGGCAACTTAAGTTCATCAATCAACTATAGATTGAAGTAATAAAATCCTAGGAGCGTGCTGCTATCATATGTCTATACGTGCATGACGTAGATGGCAACTTAAGTTCCTAACATTTTCTCGCTCCGAGTTCCTAAGCATGGTATTATATTTTTTGTTAGCTAGAACATACAATCTTTGAATTTGCTGAACATTAGTAGCTAACTAAGGTGTGCCCCATTGATGTCTAAATTGTTACATTACATCTAAAAAACTTAGCCTCAACTAACTATGAAATTTAGAATGTTCAAATTCAGATATTAAGTTCTCAAACTGGACCTGCTTTGGGATTTATATATACACAAATCAGTATTGAAGTAGGTTTGTATGATCTCCTGTTAGTAAAATTACAGCATAAATAACTTCGCATGTAGTTCTTCTATTTTTAGTTTGGGTTCAAGTGATTGGCAGGCCTAGTGGTTGTGCGATTCTGTGATCCTATCGTGTAAAATTTATATGCACACCTCATATGAATCTGTGATCATATCCAGTGAAATTTATATGCATGTTCCACTCCACTGTCTACACATTTACTTAGTAATACATACTTCTGCACTTCTGTTATGCTTCTCTCTTTGTTTGTATGAGGCGGCCAGGCTGCCTATTTTGTAGCAGTCTGCTTCCATAGTGTTTGTATGGAGTCGAGATAATTGTGTTTTCCTCGGCAGTAGGTCAACAGACACGGCTCCTGCTATATATGCTAAGCTACCGCCAGTGTTTGTGCGATGTTGCCGGCTTAGAGCATCATCTCCAATAGCTGCTACCTGTTGATGTGCTTGTTGTGGTGTCATGTTCTTCTCCTGAATCTGTTGTATGCTTAGCTTATTAAACGTGCAGTTTTTTTAGTATTTTAGTCTGACTGTGTTTCTTTTTTTGGCTCAAGTGCTTAACTGATGAGCTTATGTTGAAGTGTACTGATTTTGCACTATTGAAATTGATAGGAGATACTATGGATGCAAGATTCATTGTTTGTTCTTGCTCACTATGTGCTTAATTGATGATGATTGTTGTTGTTAGAAATTATGATTGCTTGTGTCTTAAATTTTTTTTTTTCATCTGTAATGATGATATGAAATGTCACGCAGGTCCTTATTGGTGCTGCTGCTGTTGCTGTGGTTGTCGGAGGTGTTGCTGCCGCATCTGGCGGAGCTGCAGTCCGAGAAGGTCAAGGATAAGATCATCCTCGATGGGAATGCCATTGAGCTCGTCTCCCGCTCTGCCGCCCTCATCAACTAGGTGAATCAAACAGGACCCAGAACCTGTCTTTGTTCATGTGCATGTTGTGCTGCTTGAATAATTTGATTGATGAGATGCAAATGATATTGTATCATGTTTGCTTATGCTCTTTGCGGAAACTAGTATGCTAGATGTTCTTAGAAATCATTGCAATGCATGTCTTCAGATGTTGGATGTCGAGTGTTCTTTCTTTGCGTTGCATATATGGCTGCTTGTGCTGTTCAACATGATGCAAATAGGGTTACTGCTGCCATTGTGCTCTTGTTTGTTGTTTGTTCAGTTTTGGCCTATATAGCTACTTCTTTCTCTTCATGTATTATTATGTGCTCCATAATGATTTGGTTTTTGCTTCAATATAATCTGCTTCTACATTCTGTTCCTGTGTAATCTGATGTGTAATGATTCAGTTTTTGGTTCCACATAATTAATCTGCTTCTATGCTCTTTTCTTGTGCAATTTTCCTGCTGTTCTATGCGTTCGCCTTCCAAGGACAACATATATGTGCTTTTATTACTTGTTTTTCTTTATTTAAGCTGGTAGCTTTTTATGTTCACTCTTTTTTAGGAGCTTCAGGCCTAATCTTTTTGAGTGTGAAGCCGCGAAGCCAAGTGCGAAGCAGCGAAGCCCTACTTAGGAAGATGGCGAAGCAGCAAAGCCCTACTTAGCAAAGAGTTTTTTTGATTCTGTAGTAGACAGTAAATTGTAATATTGTAACAGATTGTAAAAGACTAATGTAGTGTTATTTGATGAATTATATTTGTCCCGTTCTATTTGAAATAGTGATTATGTATGTTAAAAATATGTGAAATGGAAACTTGACGAGCGGGACCATTTTATGTCCCACTTATGAATATAATCTAAGAAATTTTGAAATTTTTGACTCGTGGGACCCATCTGACTAGTGGGACCAACTCTAAAATAAAACAATTGAAAAATAGAAAATCAATTGATGGAAAGAGGGCCATGGCCCAACAAAAATAAGGCTGCAGTATTGGGCTTGGCCCATGAACCCAACCAAAAATTGACAGATAGAAAAAAACACAAATGGGCTGAATTGTTGGGCTTGGCCCATGTAAAACACTGAATCGGACTGGGCTGATTCTTGTGCCACATCAGCTTGCCATGCTGGATGCCTACATGGTCTGGGGATGTTGCTTGTGACCAAAAATTTGGTCGTGGAACCAATGACCTTTTACACATCGCAAAGAAGGTCGCTATAGTCAGTTTACGACCGCCAGCTTTTGACCTTCTGTTTTTGGTCATAAAAAGTTCACAAATGAAAAACTATGACCTTTCAGTGACCAATAGTGGTGGTCACAAGTTGACATATTTCTTTTAGTGGTGCCACCTCACAATAGTCCTCGCCGCCAGCAATGCATCCCGCCAAGGCAACAACGTCCCACTCTGAGTCGGCCGTGGGGGAGGGGCGCGAGGAAACACTGACCCTGCCGGCTGATACGTCTCCAACATATCTATAATTTATGAAGCATTCATGCTATTTTATTATCTGTTTTGAATGTTTACGGGTTTTATTATACACTTTTATATTATTTTTGGGACTAATCTATTAACCGGAGGCCCAGCCCATATTGTTGTTTTCTTGCCTATTTCAGTGTTTCGAAGAAAAGGATATCAAACGGAGTGCAAATGGAATGAAACCTTTGGGAAATTTATTTTTGGAACGGAAGCAATCCTGGGGACTTGGAGTGCAAGTCAGGGAAGCTTCGAGGAAGCCACGGGATAGGGGGCGCGCCCACCCCCCTGGGCGTGCCCTCCATCCTCATGGGCCCCACATGGCTCCCCTGACCGACTTCTTTCGCCTATATATTCCCATATACCCTAAAACCATCGGAGAACAAGATAGATCCGGAGTTCCGCCGCCGCAAGCCTCTATAGCCACCAAAAACCTCTCGGGAGCCCGTTCCGGCACCCTACCGGAGGGGGGATCCCTCACCGGTGGCCATCTTCATCATCTTGGCGCTATCCATGACGAGGAGGGAGTAGTTCACCCTCGGGGCCGAGGGTATGTACCAGTAGCTATGTGTTTGATCTCTCTCTCTCTCTCTCGTGTTCTCTCTATGGCATGATCTTGATGTATCGCGAGCTTTGCTATTATAGTTGGATCTTATGATGTTTTCCCCCCTCTACTCTCTTGTAATGGATTGGGTTTTCCCTTTGAAGTTATCTTGTCGGATTGAGTCTTTAAGGATTTGAGAACACTTGATGTATGTCTTGTCGTGCTTATCTATGGTGACAATGGGATATCACGTGATCCACTTGATGTATGTTTTGGTGATCAACTTGTGAGTTCCGCCCATGAACCTATGCATAGGGGTTGGCACACGTTTTCGTCTTGACTCTCCCGTAGAAACTTTGGGGCACTCTTTGAAGTACTTTGTGTTGGTTGAATAGATGAATCTGAGATTGTGTGATGCATATCGTATAATCATGCCCACGGATACTTGAGGTGACAATGGAGTATCTAGGTGACATTAGGGTTTTGGTTGATTCGTGTCTTAAGGTGTTATTCTAGTATGAACTCTATGATAGATTGAACGGAAATAATAGCTTTATGTTATTTACTACGGACTCTTGAATAGATCGAGCAGAAAGAATAACTTTGAGGTGGTTTCATACCCTACCATAATCTCTTTGTTTGTTCTATGCTATTAGTGACTTTGGAGTGACTCTTTGTGGCATGTTGAGGGATTGTTATATGATCTATCTATGTTATTATTGTTGAGAGAACTTGCACTAGTGAAAGTATGAACCCTAGGCCTTGTTTCCTACCATTGCAATACCATTTGTGCTCACTTTTATCATTAGTTACCTTGCTGTTTTTATATTTTCAGATTACAAAAACCTATATATACTATCCATATTGCACTTGTATCACCTTCTCCTCGCAGAACTAGTGCACCTATACAATTTGCCATTGTATTGGATGTGTTGGGGACACAAGAGACTCTTTGTTATTTGGTTGCAGGGTTGTTTGAGAGAGACCATCTTCATCCTACGCCTCCCACGGATTGATAAACCTTAGGTCATCCACTTGAAGGAAATTTGCTACTGTCCTACAAACCTCTGCACTTGGAGGCCCAACAACGTCTACAAGAAGAAGGTTGCGTAGTAGACATCAAGCTCTTTTCTGGCGCCGTTGCCAGGGAGGTGAGTGCTTGAAGGTATATCTTTAGATATTGCAATCGAATCTTTTTGTTTCTTTTTTATCACTAGTTTAGTTTATAAAAGAAAACTACAAAAAAATGGATTTGAGTTTGTCTCTTATGCTTCATCTTTTTAATATCTTTCGTGAGAATGATGGAAAGGAAAATTGTGCTCAAGTTCTAGAAGAAGAAGTCTATAAAATGCTTGGTACTAAATCTTTGTATGATGAGCATGATTGCAATGTTGTTAGTATGAATTCCTTGAATATCCATGATGCTAATGATATGCAAAGCCACAAGCTTGGGGAAGCTATGTTTGATGAATATGATATTTTTTGTCCCCCAAGTTTTGATGAGCAAATTTATTATGATGAAAGCATACCTCCTATATATGATGATTATATTGATGAAAGTGGATTTGGAGAGGTCATGACTTTATTTAGTGATGAATCCACTATTTTGGAAGAGGTTCTAATTGATTATGAGAACAAAGTTGCTATCTATGATGATTATTGTGATGACTTGTATGCTATTAAGAATAATTATAACCATGAAACTTGTCATCATGATTTTTTTCAATTGGATTATGCCCCGCGTGATAATTATTTTGATGAGTTTGCTTCCACTACTATTCATGAGAAGAATTTTGCTTATGTGGAGAGTAATAAAATTTATATCCTTGTAGATCATGAAAAGAATGCTTTATGTGCTGGTTATATTTTTGAATTAATTCATGATGCTACTGAAAATTATTATGAGGGAGGAATATATGCTTGTAGGAATTGCAATAATATCAAGTTTCCTCTCTATGTGCTTAAAGTTTTGAGTTATGCTTGTTTTGCCTTCGTATGCTAGTTGATTATTGTTCCCATAAGTTGTTTTCTCACAAAATCCCTATGCATAGGAAGAGGGTTAGACTTAAATGTGCTAGTCATATGCTACATGATGCTCCCGTTACGTTTCAATTCTTATCTTTTATGTGAGCATCATTGTCATCATCATGCCTAGCTAGAAAGGCATTAAAGAAAAGTGCTTGTTGGGAGACAACCCAATATTTACCCTTACTATTTTTGTGTGTCCACATGATTATGCTACTGTATAAATCATGTTTTATAGATTTTGTTTTAATAAAGTGCCAAGTAAGATCTTTAGGATAGTTTACGGTGATAGTTGTGTTGATCCTGCTGAAAATCAGAAACTTTTGCACTCAGTAAATTAGTTTCTATAATTCACAGAAATGTGATTATGATCTGATTCTTTTTTATATGGATTGGTACACAAATTTCTTAGGACTTCCTAATTTGGTAGAATTTTTGGAGTTCCAGAAGTATAGGTTTGATACAGATTACTATAGACTGTTCTGTTTTTGACAGATTCAGTTTTCATTATGTTGTTTGCTTATTTTGATGAATCTATGAGTAGTATAGGAGGGTATGAACCATAGATAAGTTGGAATACAGTAGATATTACACCAATATGAATTTAGAATGAGTTCATTACAGTACCTAAGTGGTGGATTTATTTTCTTATACTAACGGAGCTTACGAGTTTTCTGTTGAGTTTTGTGTTTTGAAGTTTTCAAGTTTTGGGTAAAGATTCGATGGACTATGGAATGAGGAGTGGCAAGAGCCTAAGCTTGGGGATTCCCAAGGCACCCCAAGGCAATATTCTAGGATAACCAAGAGCCTAAGCTTGGGGATGCCCCGGATGGCATCCCCTCTTTCGTCTTCATCTATCGGTAACTTCACTTGGAGCTATATTTTTATTCACCACATGATATGTGTTTTGCTTGGAGCGTCATTTTCTATTGTTAGTATTTTCTTGCTGTTATTTATAATAATGTTTTGGATCTATATTTTCAATAAAAATGTGAAGGATAGCCTTTTCCATGCTTATTTTGCTAGTATACATGTTGCTGTTTGAAAACAGAGAGTTTACCACTGTTGCAAAAAATTTCCTAGAAAAGTCAGAGAACTGTATAATGTTGAAACTTTTTTCGTAATGAGATCTGATAAATCTTCTACAGTGAGGTATTTTTCTCATAATTGTTTGAGTTAGGGAAGTATGATGAATCTTGCATTCTTTACAGACTATACTGTTTTGGCAGATTGCTGTTATGGTTGCATTGTTTGCATATGTTTGCTTGTTTAATGATTCTATTTGAGAATAGGAGTATTAAATATGCAGAGACATTTAGTATGCAATGTTTAATAATAATTTTAGTGATTTGTTACAGTAGAAAATGATAAGGTTTTGCATTGGTTTATACTAACATATCTCACGAGTTCTTGTTGAGTTTGGTGTGGATGAAGCTTTTGATAAAAAGAGAAACCATGATATGAGAGGAATTAAGGAGACACAAAAGTTTAATCTTGGGTATTCCCAAGGCATCCCAAGATAATATTTCAAGAAGTCTCAAGCATCTAAGCATGGGGATGCCCCGTTAGGCATCCCACCTTTCTTCTTCAACAACTATCGGTTAGTATCGGTTGAGCCTAAGTTTTTGCTTCTTCAAATGAGTTGTGCTATCCTTGCAATATCATTTTATCTTGCTTTGCTTGATGCTTGAATAAAGTACTTAAGACCTGAAATTCTTAAATGAGAGAGAGTCGTCACATAGCTACTTAATTACTTAGCTACTCATTGATCCTCACTTATATCTTTTTGGAGTAGTTTGTCATTTACTCGTGTGCTTCACTTATATCCTATGAGTAAATGGTTGAATGATTTGATTGTCATAAATCTGAAATTATATATGTTTCATATGCTTACCCCGTTGGGAGTAATGACTTCACATCTAAGAAGTAGAGGTTGTAAATTTATTGAAGGTTAGCAAACATTGTATTGGTCACTTGAACAATTCATGAAAGAATATTGAAGGAAGAGAGATTTCACATATAAATATACTATCCTAGACATCTTTTATAATTGTGAGCACTCATTAAGTATGACATGCTAAAGAGTTGATGTTGGACAAGGAAGACGACGTAATGGGTTATGTTTTCTCACATCTCAGTTAAAGTATATTGTCATGGATCATTCAAACATGTTGAGCTTGCCTTTCCCCCTCATGCTAGCCAAAATTCCTTGCACCAAGTAGATATACTACTTGTGCTTCCAAATATCCTTAAACCCAGTTTTTGCCATGAGTGTCCACCATACCTACCTATATGCGGTATTTACCTGTCGTTCCAAGTAAATTTGCATGTGCCGTACTCTAAACCTTCAAATAATAATCTGTTTTGTATGCCCGAATCGCTCATGTAGCGACTAGGGGCTGTCAGTATCTTCCATGCTAGGTGGGTTATTCTCAGGATGAGTGGACTCTGCTCATCATTCACGAGAAAAATGGCTGGTAACCGGGATTCCCAGTCCCATGATCAAAAAGATCAAAGCAAAACAAAATAATTAAAACAAAACTCCCCCAGGACTGTTGTTGGTATGGACGGTACCCCGTTGTTTCGGATGGCCGTGGAGTGTGATTGTTGGTGGAGGGGGAGTAAAAACTTTACCATTCTGTTTGGGAACCGCCTATAATGTATGTAGTATGGAAGATATTGGGAACTCTTGGTTGTTATGTTGACAATGAAAGTATACCTCTCAAAATTATTTTCATCTCTATTTCAAAATCGAGCTCTGGCACCTCTGCAAATCCCTGCTTCCCTCTGCGAAGGGCCTATCTTTTACTTTATGTCTTTTACTTTATGCAAGAGTCAAGGTGATCTTCACCTTTCCCTTTTTTCATTTTATCCTTTGGCAAGCACCTCATGTTGGAAAGATCATGATATATATATATATATATATATATATATATATATATATCCGATTGGAGTTAGCATGAACTATTATTGTTGACATCACCCAAAGGTGAATACGTTGGGAGGCGAAATTATAAGCCCCTATCTTTCTCAGTGTCCAATTAAAACTCCATAACCATAAGTATTGCGTGAGTGTTAGCAACTGTAGAAGACTATATGATAGTTGAGTATGTGGCGTTTGCTAAATCAAAGCACTGACATAGACCCTTCCTAAAAATAAGATGAATTGTAATTGTTTGATGACTTAGAATGAAGCTTGCTAGTTTTCAAGAAAGTTTATGGTCTATGCTTTAACATGTGAATAGCTTGTTACTTGATCTTGAGAAGTTTTATGAGATGAACTACTATTATGACATATAATCATGCTAGAAAAGGTGATTGAAATTATCATTGATCAAACTTGTGCACCTGCTAGCATTCACACTTCATAAATTCTTTCTTTTATCATTTACCTACTCAAGGACGAGCAGGAATTAAGCTTGGGGATGCTGATACGTCTTCAACATATCTACAATTTATGAAGCATTCATGCTATTTTATTATCTGTTTGAATATTTATGGGCTTTATTATACACTTTTATATTATTTTTGGGACTAACCTATTAACCGGAGGCCCAACCCATATTGCTGTTTTTTCTTGCCTATTTTAGTGTTTCGAAGAAAAGGAATATCAAACGGAGTCCAAACACAATGAAACCTTTGGGAAAGTTATTTTTGGAACAGAAGCAATCCATGGGACTTGGAGTGCAAGTCAGGGAAGCTTCGAGGAAGCCACGAGATAGGGGGGCGCCCACCCCCCTGGGCGCGCCCTCCACCCTCGTGGGCCCCTTGTGGCTCCCCCGGCCGACTTCTTTCGCCTATATATTTCCATATACCCTAAAACCATCGGAGAACAAGATAGATCGGGATTTCCGCCGCTGCAAGCCTCTGTAGCCACCAAAAACCTCTCGGGAGCCTGTTCCGGCACCCTGCCGGAGGGGGGATCCCTTACCGGTGGCCATCTTCATCATCCCGGTGCTATCCATGACGAGGAGGGAGTAGTTCACCCTCAGGGCTGAGGGTATGTACCAGTAGCTATGTGTTTGATCTCTCTCTCTCTCTCGTGTTCTCTCTATGGCACAATCTTGATGTATCGCGAGCTTTGCTATTATAGTTGGATCTTATGATGTTTCTCCCCCTCTACTCTCTTGTAATTGATTGAGTTTTCCCTTTGAAGTTATCTTGTCGGATTGAGTCTTTAAGGATTTGAGAACACTTGATGTATGTCTTGCCATGCTTATCTGTGGTGACAATGGGATATCACGTGATCCACTTGATGTATGTTTTGGTGATCAACTTGCGGGTTCCGTCCATGAACCTATGCATAGGGGTTGGCACACGTTTTCGTCTTGACTCTCCCGTAGAAACTTTGGGGCACTCTTTGAAGTACTTTGTGTTGGTTGAATAGATGAATCTGAGATTGTGTGATGCATATCGTATAATCATGCCCACAGATACTTGAGGTGATAATGGAGTATCTAGGTGACATTAGGGTTTTGGTTGATTCGTGTCTTAAGGTGTTATTCTAGTATGAACTCTATGATAGATTGAACGGAAATAATAGCTTTATGTTATTTTACTACGGACTCTTGAATAGATCGAGCAGAAAGAATAACTTTGAGGTGGTTTCGTACCCTACCATAATCTCTTCGTTTGTTCTATGCTATTAGTGGCTTTGGAGTGACTCTTTGTGGCATGTTGAGGGATTGTTATATGATCTATCTATGTTATTATTGTTGAGAGAACTTGCACTAGTGAAAGTATGAACCCTAGGCCTTGTTTCCTACCATTGCAATACCGTTTGTGCTCATTTTTATCATTAGTTACCTTGCTGTTTTTATATTTTCAGATTACAAAAACCTATATATACTATCCATATTGCACTTGTATCACCTTCTCCTCGCAGAACTAGTGCACCTATACAATTTGCCATTGTATTGGATGTGTTGGGGACACAAGAGACTCTTTGTTATTTGGTTGCAGGGTTGTTTGAGAGAGACCATTTTCATCCTACGCCTCCCACGGATTGATAAACCTTAGGTCATCTACTTGAGGGAAATTTGCTACTATCCTACAAACCTCTGCACTTGGAGGCCCAACAACGTCTACAAGAAGAAGGTTGCGTAGTAGACATCACCGGCAGCGGCGAGATATAGAGAAAATCTGACCGAAATTTGGGTTGGAAATGGGTGCGACATCCATCTGTTTGCTTCGCCACGTTGGGGTGTGGTTTTTGTCCATGCGGATGATAACGGACGCGAGTGGACAAATTCGTCGGCTTGTTGGAGTTGCCTGCCCTCATATGATTTGGATGTTTCGAAGCCCCCTGGGAAATGGCTGGTATGAGCAAGAGCGCTCTTACCGGACGTCATTGAACTCCATGGCCACCTTTGCATTTTTCTAAGTGCTGCGTACGATCGTCAGTACGAGCTGTCAAACGTTCTGATGTCTAAAAAATGGCTCTTTTTTCTTTCCCCCTTCTTATTCTTCAAGCTTTATCTTCTCATGGACTTCTTTTCTGCAAAACATGACCTCTTTGGTCCTTTTTGTTACATCATCAAGACAACGATCGTTAGCAAATTTCTAGGCTATTAAATTTAAATTTTGATGGAACGGTAGGTTGCCTCCCATTAAACACTGATTTTTAGGTTGCTAAGCTTAATTTCATATCTTAGCAATAGAGTTGCGACACACATCGGCGTTTGTGACAGGTTGCGGTAGCGAGTACTGAACTAAAATTGCGTTGTACCTTTTTCTAGGATAATTGAGTTATCCGTTTGTATGAAAATTTACATAAGCTTTGCGTATTAGAGAAACAAAAAGTAGCAAAAAGTTGACCCATTCGGACTTCTAATATCTTCACTATATGTCCAGGTTGTTCGTGAACCCTCATATCCATCTCAAATACGAGGAGGATATGAGGCCTCGTGAAAACGCCCGGGCACGTCCGGTCAATCTGCCATGTAGGACGCGGCCCCACCCCAGACTACCTTTTCTTTTTCTTTATTTATTCTTTTCTTTCTCCCTCTTCATCTCACCTATCACGTGCAACTGACCGAACATATGAGGAAGAAAATGAGGATTGTGGCTGCGCGGATGGACAAATCTCTACTATTAAAGGAGGATTGAATGTCGTGATGGTTCAACCAGCTTCCTCCTCTTCATCTCACCCCTCGCTCACGCACTTTTGAAAATTTCACGCACAAAAAACCAAAAAGAAAAAAAACAGACAGTACATAATCGGAAACCATCATTCACGCACGCAGTCAACCTCCACCCACAAGTTCACTACTCCACCCACATCCTGTGACCCGCCACCGTCGTCACCCGCGGCTGTCTTACTGGATGAACTATGGTTGGCCGCCACCACCGTCTTCCTGGTTGACGGCGAGGTCTCTTGTCCTCGCCGTCCGTGCCCATCCCTGCCTCCATATTCTCCATAGGAGCTCGACTTCTTCCCCTTCTCTCTTGCCGATTGGCGTCCTGGTGCGGCGGTACCCCAGCGGCGCACGGGCTTAATGCCTCACTCATGCTGCCACCCCGGTGACAGCACCGCCCTGGTGCGGTACAACCTCTCTGGGCACTCAGATCTAGCGCTACGAGCAGCCCAAGGCTTCCACGGCGAGTTGTAGGCAGAGAAGTGCACGCCCCCACTCCACTCAATTCAACACTGCATTCCATCGCCGATTGAGGAGTCGACCTGGAAGCCGTGGAAATTTCCTGGACGCCGCCGCCACCAACGACGAGGACGCTACTGCTCTCAGTACACCAGGCTCCAGGGTCCTCCCATCGCAGATGGCTTCCCTCGGTGCTATACTGCGCCTCCCTGACCTCTGCTTCTTCGTAGGACATGGGAGATGAGCAGGGTGTTCTGAACTGGCAGCTCCAGGTCTTCGGCAGAGCCATGATCAACAATGTGGTTTCCATACTCAGCTGTCTGTATGATTCTATATTCATGCCATCTGCACCAATATTTCCTTCCTATAGCACTGAGCACCACATGTTCCTTATGTATGAGGAGTTGCAACGGCCATTGGAAGTGTATAGGAATACAATATCGTCAATGACATACTCTCCAATAGCACATGTTTCTGTAGAGAGGATCTGTACAACCTTCTTCAATCTGGATCAAAGTATTGAGGTAACTTTATTGTCATTCAGGTTCACCCGGCTAGGTTGAAGAGCTCACAGAATGATGTGGTGATTTTAGTCCTAAAGCCAGGAACTGAAGATAGATTGGTCGCCAGTCTGAATTTTATCTACATTGCTTCATATGTTTTTGGCTCTGTGACCTATACGATTCCACCAAGCTAACTGACCATTCTGCTAGCTGCTACGATCTGACCGTCAGTTCAGTTGTTGCCACTAACCTCTACCCACCATGTTGATTGGCTGCAGATAGATGTCAAGGTGAGGGTCATTTCCGGCGTGGTGACCACCGAGTCAGGGCGAACACAGGCAACATTGGCAACATGGCGAACAGGTAATGTCACAACAACTCAATTTCTTCAGAATTGGCATATGTAGCCATATACTCATGTGCTGCTATTTCTAGAGGTAGCCCCTCTAATCAAATAAGTAAATATTTGGTGTCTAATTCATCATACAATATTTGTGCTTGGCGGAATGAACTTCACACATGACTTGATTTTGTTAGTCGAATGATTTATATGAGCAGGAGATAATCTTCTTAAACTAACCATAAAAAACACTTAGAATAGTTTGTTACTTGTTTGCTTAGTTGTGTTATCTACTCCATCTATTGTGCATGGAACATAACCTCAAAATCTGCACATAATATTCCAAGGTCTCTGAGGGATTCCTGGATAAGGGGGTATCCGAACAGCCGGATTGTTGGACTGTGAAGATACAAGATTGAAGACTTCGTCCCGTGTTCGGATGGGACTCTCCTTTGCGTGGAAGGCAAGCTTGGCAATTCGGATGTAGATCTCCTTCTTTGTAACCGACTCTACGTAACCCTAGCCCCCTCGGGTGTCTATATAAACCGGAGGGTTTAGTCCGTAGGACAACAACAATCATACCATAGGCTAGCTTCTAGGGTTTAGCCTCTACGATCTCGTGGTAGATCAACTCTTGTAATACTCATATCATCAAGATCAATCAAGCAGGAAGTAGGGTATTACCTCCATCGAGAGGGCCCGAACTTGGGTAAAACATCGTGTCCCCAGTCTCCTGTTACCATTAGCCTTAGACGCACAGTTCGGGACCCCCTACCCGAGATCCACCGGTTTTGACACCGACATTGGTGCTTTCATTGAGAGTTCCTCTGTGTCGTCGCTGTAAGGCTCAATGGCTCCCCCAACCTTCAACAACACAGTCTAGGGTGAGACTTTTCCCCTCGGACAAATATTCGTGTTCGGCGGCTTCGCACTACGGGCCAACTCACTTGGCCATCTGGAGCAGATCGACAGCTATGCCCCTGGCCATCAGGTCAGGTTTGGAACTTGAATTACACGGACGATATCCGCGGAGACTTGATCTTCGACGGATTCGGGCCTGCATCGGGAGTACCGAACACTCATGACGAACATGACTTAAATCTGCTATCGGACAGTGTTCGGGATATCGCCCCGGCAGCCGCTCCGGACCTAAATCTGGGGCAGATCGCGTCGACCGAGGACGGATGGATGGACCCCGCCATGGAGGCCGCATACTCTTCGGCGTAGAGCCGAACACAGACTCCGCCGTTAAGGATATCTGCGCCATCGGACCCCCGTACTTGTGTCCGAATGTGGGTTCCGAACCGCGCGCGCCCGGACCCATCGAGTCCAATTGGGCCCCAGTAATGGAGTTCACCGCCGCGGATATCTTTCAGCACTCCCCCTTGGGCGAAGCACTTAATTCATTAAAGCCTCTCTCCTTGACAGAAGACTCTTGGTCGAACTATGTCCGGCTCGAGTGGGACACATATGACGAAGAAAATTGCCTCCCACCCACCACCCACTTCATAGCCACTGTTGATGACCTAACAGACATGCTTGATTTCAACTCCGACGACATCGACGGTATGGACGTCGACGCAGGGGACGACCTAGAACCACTGCCCACGGGGCGCTGGACCGCCACTTCATCATATGACATCTACATGGTGGACACGCCTAAGAAAGACAACGGTGACAAAAAGGACACAACGGAGGATAAACCCCCCGGACAAAAACAAAAACAACGGCGCGGGCGCCGCTCTAAGTCCAGTCACAATAAATATAGCAATAACATCGCAAGGAAAAATGACACTCCGGTCGGCTCCGAAGGCAACAATATGAACCCAGCAATGGAGCAAGAAGAGCATGGCCACGCCGAACAAACGCCCAATCATAGCGATCCCGAGGGCCGAACTCATCAAACTGCCCACGGAGGAGAGGATAGTCCGGTTGATGATGCATTCATCATCCCGGAAAAATGCTTGGAACAAGATAACCTCCGCCGAAGGCTTATGGCCACGGCGAGGAGCCTAAAGAAGCAGAAGCAAAGGCTTAAAGCCGCGCAGGATACGCTCAACCGAAGATGGAATAAGGTGCTAGACACTGAAGGAAAATATGGCGACGATCGCCACACAAAGAGCTACCCAAAACGCAAGCTGCTGCCCTAATTTGACGATGAGGCCGCAGCGCCCATTCCGCCAAAGAACAATATGGCCATTCGGTCGGACCAACCACTTCATGGCCGCGATAGGGCAGCCACTGATACAGCACACGATTTATGTGAGCTCCTGGACAAAAAGGCCGGTGCGGCCAGGTCCATCTACGGATCCGGAGGACATGCTCCGACGCGGGATTATGGTCACCACAACGATCACACTAATCGAATACCAGTTAGGAATCAACACCAGACACAACAACAGCAGACAGCATGCCGTGACATGTCCAGATACAAAGGGGCTATGCACCCTCTGTGCTTCACCGATGAGGTGCTGGATCATGAATTTCCACAGGGATTCAAACCCGTGAACATAGAGGCATACGACTGAACGACAGACCCTGGGGTCTGGATTGAAGATTTTATCCTTCACATACACATGGCTCGTGGGGATGACCTCCACGCCATTAAATACCTTCCCCTCAAGTTGAAAGGACCAGCTCGGCATTGGCTGAAGAGCCTCTCCAAAAACTCAATTGGAAGTTGGGAGGAACTTGAGGATGCTTTCAGGGCCAATTTTCAAGGGACCTATGTCCGACCTCCGGATGCAGACGATTTAAGTCACATAATACAACAGCCCGGAGAGTCAGCCCATAAGCTTTGGAACAGATTTCTCACTAAGAAGAATCAAATTGTTGACTGCCCGGATGCTGAAGCCTTAGCGGCCTTCAAACATAGTATCTGGGACGAGTGGCTTGCCAGACACCTCGGCCAAGAAAAGCCAAGGATGATGGCGGCCTTAACAAGCCTTATGACCCGCTTTTGTGCGGGCAAAGACAGTTGGTTGGCCCGTAGAGGCACCAGTGACCCAGGCACATCCGAAATTTGAGATGGCAACGGGAAGCCACGACGCACTAAGCACAAGCGTCGGAACAATGACGATAGTCCGACAACACGGCGGTCAACGCCGGATTCAGGGGCTCTCGACCCGGTCAAGGAAAGAAGCCATTTAAGGCCAGTAAAGAGGGACCGACCGACCTGAATAAAGTCCTGGATAGATTGTGCCAAATCCACGGCACCTCCGAAAAGCCTGCAAATCATACTCACAGAGAATGTTGGGTCTTCAAGCAGGCCGGCAAGTTAAACGCCGAACACAAGGGAAGGGAAAGGCCAAGCGAAGACGAGGATGAGCCTCGCCCGCCAAACACGGGGGGACAGAAAAATTCCCACTAGAGGTCAAAACAGTAAACATGGTCCATGCAACTCACACAGAGTTCGTTGCCCCCAAATTCAACCCCTGGGTGGCCTGCCCGATCACTTTTGATCACAGGGACCGCCCGGCCAGTATCCGGCACGGCAGATCGACTGCCTTGGTGCTCGACCCAATAATTGATGGATACCATCTGACTGGAGTCCTAATGGACGGCGACAGTAGTCTTAATCTGATATATCAGGACACGTCCGCAAGATGGGGATAGACCCATCCAGAATAAGCCAAAGTAACACCACATTTAACGGAGTGATACCAGGCGTTGAGGCCCATTGCTGGGGCTCCCTCGTATTAGAGGTGACATTCGGTTCTCCCGACAACTTAAGAAGCGAGGAACTACTCTTCGACATCGCTCCCTTCAGAAGCGGTTATCATGCACTACTCAGAAGAACGGCCTTCGCTTGCTTTAATGCAATACCGAACTACGCCTGCCTTAAACTTAAGATGCCCGGTCCACGTGGCGTCATAACCGTTAGTGGAAACACAGAGCAGTATGCGGCGGCTCTTGTAGCCGGACATTAAGCGGCCTCTCCCACCAGAATGCATGATCGGTCGTCAAGACCGCGGACACGGTTAGACGAGTCCAGTACACCATCTTCAACAACAACCCGGATAAACCTTAGCTGGGTGCTATACATATATCCCTATAAATGATACCAGGGGCTGCAAATATGTAATAAAGCCCACAATTCGGCTTACCTCATTAATAGGCAAATATCTCGTATTTCTAACATCCATCAAGAATAACCAACTTTTCGCACGCTTACTCCTTTTTATGAGTTTTCGTTTTTACATACACTATTCGTGCGACACCCCTCCAGGATACGGCACAACGGAGACAAAGGCGCAGACGTGCAGCAGGGCCCCGCTCAAAGGATTCTCTTTAGATTAAGCCCCTCTGTAAACCTTCTTTACTGTCTTTTGTTGCTTGACATCCCATGGGTATTCAATACACCCACAGCGGATACTGGCTTTATAGGCATTTCGCCACGACAGATCAATGCACGTACCTGGAAATATAGGGTTCATAATTAGGGATGGCACCCACAGGGTTTGGGTACGGGTGGAGCTATCCCATACCCTTACCCGTCCCTTCTGAGATTACCCATTACCCATACCCATACCCGTCAATGGGTATAATTTTTTCCCATACCCGTTACCCGACAGGGTAGATGGGTACCCGTGGGTAAAATTACCCATGTTTGCAAAGCATCACTTTGAATAACTCATAGTCATAAGAAAGAACATATAATTATAATCTATAAACAACAATAGATTATTACAACAACACACATTTTTAAACAATGACACATCATAAACAACAACATATTTAATAAACAACATCACTTTCTCGTAAACAACAACACATAAAAACATCATCACATTGTCATATATTTTAAGTTCACAAATTCATAACAAAGTGTAGAGATAATTTTGAGTTCATATGAATCTTATATGGGCATGGGTACGTGGGTATGGGTTATATGATCCCATACCCGTACCCGCTCTACTCGATGGGTTTAACATTTCCCTATTTATATACCCATGGATATTTTTTTGTCTCATACCCTTACCCTAATAGGGTTTTAATTTACCCATAGGGTACGAGGGTAATGGGTACCCATTGCCATCCCTATTCATAATCAAGGGCGTTGCTCAGCCGAGTATATGTTATAAAGTTTGAATACCTTGGGGAGTGTTCGGCGTTGCGAGTTTGGCCTTATATGCATCAGCTCCGAATCATGTCTTTGGTCAAATGTTGGGTTTGCCCGGCTCCTGGGTTTGCTGCCTTATGTTCCGCTCTATCGGCTAAGGCGGCCAAAGGAGAACTACTGCGATTGTGCCCTAGTTATTCCGGATGAGCACCTCAGTAGAGAAGCCGAAAACGGACTGTCATGATGCAGCGAGAGACTGGTCAACCACTCGAAGACTCATTGGAATATATAGGATTCCTCCGCATTAACGAAGGACCATTTCCCGGTCAGGTACATACGCGCCCCTATACGGATGCATGCGGATGTACTAGGGGCTACTAAGTAGTCCCACCATTAAACTCCTATGGCTAAGTGAAAGTGTTACAGCTATATAGTCCGGTTGCCTGGTTCGATGTGCGATCACCTCCTTAATGGACCAAGACGTTGGATCAAGTGTGATTACGCATATATTTTTCGAACACCCCCGCATTATATGCGTGGGGGCTGAAGCCAACAACTGCTAACTTTCAAATTATATGAATACATAAACGGCTGCATAGGAGGCATTACAACACTTTCTGGCAAAAGTATAAACACAACCTCTATATTTCACACATAATTGTTTACAATTAATGGATTTGTCACTCGAACATGACATTCTTCAAGCACCGAGCCTCTATTCTACGGGCACCTTCTGTGACCTGCTCAAAATAGTGCTCGGCTAGGTCTTGGCTTCCTGCCGGACCCTGGGTTGCAACGCTGGTGGCCTCCATATATGCCCAATATGTCTTAACACGGGCAAGAGCCATCCGCGCACCCTCTATACACGCCAAACTCTTCACGGAATCGATTTGCGATCTGGCGCCAAATAGTTGTTGCACTAAACCAAAGTAATTGTCCGGCCTCGGTCCCTTCGGCTATAGGTGGTCTATTACAGACCTCATTGCAAGACCAGACAACCTATGGAGCTCGGCTATAGCAGCCATCTTCTCACTCAATGGCAATGAGCGCGTTGGAGCGCTAAATTGCGACCAGAATAGCCTTTCCATTCCGTTATCTTTATGATCCTTGAATAACTTGGTCGCATCAGCCGCACTTTTCGCCAAGTCCGCATACTCATCTGCAGCGCTACAAAGCTTATCCAATGGAGCATACTTTGGATCTAAGAACTTCATCCGCAACAAATAGGGGTTTCCAGCCGCAATTTCTCCGGCTTGTCGAAGTTCCTCCCGCGCGTCTCTAATTTCCGAGCGCGTCTCCTTAGCCGCATCCAGGGCCTTCTTCAGGTCAGCCGCCTTTTCCTGATTCTCCTTCTCGAGAAGCTCATACTAGCCGGCAGCGTCCCTCAGCTCCACAGCCATCTCGACTATCTTTTCTTCGCTTCGGCGATGAGCGGCTTGTTCAGCTCTCAAGTCTTCAGCTGCCTTTAGGGCAGCCGCATTGCTAACCCGGGCTTGTTCCTTGGCTAGGGCAAGTTCCGCCCTAAGAGCCTCAATGGCAGCAGCTCCGCCTGCAGCTACATCATATCATATTAATATTACAATCCTCTTCATATTCCCTAAACAAAACAAGGAAAAAACAAGCGCATACTCTGTGACTCGTCAAGCCGCTTGTTTACAAGCGTGATGTCAGTATCCACCACATCAATATGTCGCCTCAGTTTGGCGAATTCAGAGTTCTGGTCTATCGCCGGACTCCTAGCCACCTGCGCATGTATGTAGTACAATCATTACCTGATAGTGTGATCCTTCGTTTGCCGCCTAGGGCTGGCAACCAGATTCTCAGGGGCTACTATCTATACGGAGCACACCTAGTGCATGCGAAACAATCAAAAATTACGTATTGCGTACCTTGAAGCCTTTGAGCAAACTTCCAAAAGCTTCATTTAACCCTCTTTTGGCGGATGAAATCTTCTCCAACACCATACCCATTAGCGTACGGTGACCCTCTAAGAGAGCAGCTTGCTCCAGGAGGCCCGACGGCGTGTTTGGTCGGGCGCCGGACTGTTCTGGACCCTTCTCATCGCCCTCCAAGGGAGCCGCACGCACCGGGCTCGGGGCAGCCGAAGCTTCAGCTTCCGGCCTCAGCGGATCTGGACTCCTTCGTGACGACACCTCAGGGTCACCTGCCCCATGGGGCGGAGAGGCATGTGGGGTTTCACTCTCCATCATCTCCAGAAGAAGATCCCCCAAAGACGAACCCTATTGAGACGAGCTACTAGCTGGACTGGAAAAAACAGATCCTGGTTACTATCCTCAGAGGAAAAAGCAATAGCTTCTTGTTTATTATTAAATTACAGCTCGGTGGAGGGCTGGCCCGTTTGCGGGCATGATGCGGTGCGGACGCCCTTCGGGGCAGGTCCCCCTAGTGAAGCTTTATTCCCCTGCTTAGGCACCTCGGTCTCCAAATCTTCGGAGGCAACCCTTTTCTTCCCACGAGGGGAGGGAACCTTGGAAGAACCTCCCCGATTATGCTCCTTCACAGAGACAGTAATTCCCCCGGTTTGGATGTGCAACGTGTGGAGTTCGGCTCCTCTATTCTTCTCTTCCCCTTTTCCCGAGGGCACTTGGCTCAATGTGCGCTTAAGCATCCTAGCTATTGCAGGACTAGGCGAGCCTTCGGGAAGTGGGGCCGGACACCTGATTCTCTCCGCCTTGCTGAGCCAATCCTGGCCGCGGACAAGTTTTCAGAATAATGTTGTATCAAACATATGAGAAGTGTTCGGTTACAGGGTTACTTACTTGGGTATCTGGGCGGTGGCAGCTCAGGCCCGCATCCTCGGTGGTGTCCGGACACCTCACTTGTGGTCCGAAGAATAACTTATACATCCCTTCAAGCGTCATGCCAAAGAAGTGCTGAATGGTTCACAGACCTTCCGGATTGAACTCCCACATCCGGAGAGGCCGACGCTTGCACGGCAGGATCCGCCGAACCAGCATTACCTGAATGATTCTGACAAGATCGATATCCCTCTCAAGAAGCTCCCGAATACGGCTCTGCAATGTCGGTACGTCATTAGCAGGCCCCCAGTCCTGTCCCACATTGGTCCACGACGCCAGTTGAGGCGGAGGACCAGAGTGGAAGGCAGGGGCAGCCGCCCATGTTGTGCCTCGGGGAGCTGTGACGTAGAACCGCCTCCGTTGCCACAAATCCAACACCTCCGGGAAGGCACCTTCTGGCCATGTAACATCGGTGTTTCTGCTTATTACGGCGCCTCCGCACTCCGCATGTCACCCCTCAATCACCTTCGGCTTCACATTGAAGGTCTTGAGCCATAGGCCAAAGTGTGGGGTGATGTGGAGGAAGGCTTCACACACGATGATAAACGAGGAGATGTGGAGGATGGAATCCGGAGCTAGATCGTGAAAATCTAGCCCGTAGTAGAACATGAGCCCTCTCACGAAGGGATCAAGAGTCAAGCCCAAGCCTCGGAGGAAGTGAGAAACAAATACGACACTCTCGTTGGGTTCGGGAGTGGGGATGATCTGCTTAGGGGCAGGAAGCCTGTGCTTGACATCGGCGGTCAGATATCTGGCCTCCCTGAGCTTCGCAATGTCCTCCTCTATGACAGAGGAGGCCATCCATCGACCTTGAAGGTTGGATCCGGACATGATTGAAGATCCTAAGTACCTAAGCTTGAGCTTCGGGTGTTGGAACTCGAGAGGCGGAAAGGCGCAAGCGTGGTAAGAAAGGGATAGGCCTTGACCCCTCTATAAAGGGGGAGGAGATCAAGCGTCCCCAACGTGAACATTTGGGACTTGCCTAAAAACACGAAGTCACGCCAACAGGCGTGGTGGGGTTACCCATACCCATATTGATGATAATCCTGCGATAAGGGGGACACGATCTCTGCTTTGACAAGACGTGCCAAAGAAACCGCCTCACAATGTGTGCGGTAGCTGGTTATAAAAAACGGTTCGAATAAAAGTCGGGCCGTGGCATGATGTTACGCTACGAAGAGTTGTCAGGAGATTAGATTCATGGATTATTATTCTCTCTACGGCGGTATGTGAATTTTGTATTGCAGAGCCGGACACGGTCCTTATGTTTGGAATTTACCTTGGAGTATTCGGAGATGGAACCCGCCTTGCAATGCCGAAGACAATCTGCACGCCGGACTCATTGTCATTGAAGCCTGGTTCAGGGGCTACTAAGGGATTCCTGGATAAGGGGGTATCCGGACAGCCAGACTATGTACTTTGGCCGGACTGTTGGACTATGAAGATACAAGATTGAAGACTTTGTCCCGTATCCGGATGGGACTCTCCTTTGCGTGGAAGGAAAGCTTGGCGATTCGGATGTAGATCTCCTTCTCTGTAACCGACTCTGTGTAACCCTAGCCCCCTCTGGTGTCTATATAAACCGGAGGGTTTAGTCCGTAGGACAACAACAATCATACCATAGGCTAGCTTCTAGGGTTTAGCCTCTACAATCTCGTGGTAGATCAACTCTTGTAATACTCATATCATCAAGATCAATCAAGCAGGAAGTAGGGTATTACCTCCATCGAGAGGGCCCGAACCTGGGTAAAACATCGTGTCCCCAGTCTCCTGTTACCATTAGCCTTAGACGCACAGTTCGGGGCCCCCTACCCGAGATCCACCGGTTTTGACACCGACAGTCTCCATCATGATATGTCATGTAAATCTCAAAAAGTGAGTTGATTAATTTCCATGTGATGTGTAAGTTATTAGTGGCCATTTTTCTAACCATCCAGTTTGAGTTCACTTCGGGGCAGGTAGACTTGTAGAATATGACACTTTCAAGATGTTTTTGATTATGTGATGTAGCAACGTCAAATGTGGTAGAAAATGCATTCATGGTTCGTGCGAAAAAAGGCAAAAGCTTTGCCTCTGTTTATACTAACCATTAGTTTAGGATAGTATTCACATATCTATGTTGCATTAGGTTTTTTAAACTCTTTACGGCAGCTGGTTTGTGCATAATCTACAGTGATGGTTTTACTAATTGACTTACATGTTGTTTGTTCTAAAAAATAAACATGTGAATGGTGGGCATTTTTTTAAACAAGGAAAGGCACCAACCGGTGCCAACTTCATCATTCAACTCAAATGTGAAGTACAGCAGGTATTACAATGGCCTGAAGAAGCAAGTAAGAGAAGAAGAGCACATCCAATGCCTATGAGCTGAAGAAAGAGCCGAAAAGACAGGTTATACAGCGCAATAACCTGGAGAGCTACATGCCCTTAAGAAAACCTTGAAACTAATACATGAACAACAGACTACAAGGTGTCAAAGGAAAGAGATGGAGAAGAAGCTTGCAAAGTTGAAGTTGCCAGAAGCCAGACTGAAGATGTTGCCACTGCCATTGGAAGCAACAACTGGCTGCTCCATGCTCCTCCCTGAGAAACCAAATTAGCCAAGAGTAGCCAGACCAAATAGTAGAAACAAGAAGGAGCATAAACTTGAGGCCCATCAAAGAAATCAACAGCCTGCTGATTCGCAAGAGCTTGGCAAGCACCCCTGCATTCCTGCAAACATACTTAGTAGCAATGTACAACATGGATCCTAAATTCCTGCACCTTAAAATTAGAAAGAAGAGACACCACAGGATAGGAGGTATGCCTGTGAGCAGAAGCAAAACAACAGATTTGAGATTCATCATTCAAATGAAAGACCTGTTGTGCAAGATTATGAGCTATTCCATTAACTTCCCTAGAGATGTGAAACACACGTGGATGCAAATTAGTAGTACACTTGAAGAAATTAGGCAAAGACTTCCTAATGCTCCAAGGGGTGGTAGATTCTTGTATCTTACTAGAAGCAGTGACCAGCGCTAAAGATAGACAATCCATAAGAAAGGTTGGCTGAATAATATTGAGCTTCTGAGCCACTTTAGCAGCAAAAGAAAGAGCTAAAGCTTCTTCATGTAGAGGAGTAGAAGTAGGAGGAGTTGAAGCTTTAATTTGCACATTGATTTCTAGCTGATTAAGTGGCAAAGAAATATAGACGCCCACTCCTGTAGCAACATCTCCTTGCAATAAACCTGGAATTTTCGTACTTCTGAAAGCTGCGTCAGAATATATTTTTTGAGCTGAAATAAGCAAATCCGACTTAAGCGTTCGCCCCTGCATAGGAAGCTAATTATGAGAAAGTTGTGCTTGTGGATCTCCCTGCTTCTTGGATAAATTGGGAAAATTAACATAAGAATTTGATGACAAGGCCAGGGCATCAATATACACATGATGAGGGAGAGTTTTTTGCCTGTCAAAGAGGAAATCATTTCTAGCCTTCCAGAGACACCACAAAAATTGAGAATAGTAGAGATGGAACCATAAGGATGCCCCATACGAAGTAAGGCAATGAGAATAGAATGCATGGTGGAATGGCCTTGAACTAACACATCCAATCTAATAAACCAAGGAGAAGAAAACCAAGCAGCTCGAGCAAAATGACAGAGGAAAAATAAATGGAGCTCATTCTCCTACTGGCCACACCTACAACAATTTTGAGAGATATGGATAGAAAAATGACCAGCTCGCAAACCTGTAGGCAAAGCCTTCCTAAGCAATCTCCAGGCAAAGGTTTGAACCCTAGGAAGCATGTTCTTTAGTTTCCAAACCAATTTGAGTAGGTCCTTCAATTCCAAAGATAGTACAGAAGGCGCATTCCTAGGATTAGCATGAATTTCCTGCAAACAAAGCTTATAAGCAGATTTGGAAGAACAAATGCCATTAGGAGTAAGATCCCAACAAAGCAAATCTGGACCATCATCATCAATAATATCGGTTGGACAATAACATAGGCCATAGGTTGTTGGAAAAGTAAGCAAACTAGCTCATTATTCCAAACTTTTTGTCCAGGGAGCCAAAGATCTCTAACTAAAGAAGGATATCTAAACCAGGTTCTTGAGTAATAAGGTGATCATGAATGGAGTTCCAGAGAGTGCACCAAGATGTGCTCCAAATTGAAATATTACCTTGAGTTAATTGATAAAAAGAATGAGCTTTCAGTTTAGCTAACATTTTCAAAATAGAAGTCCAGAAAGATGATTTAGGAGGAGAAACATTAGCAGTCCAAATAGAAGAGTCATGAAAATACTTAGCCTTGAGCACTAAGTACAAGTGAGAAGAAGGGGATTTGGCTATCCTCCAAGCAGCAGCAAGAAGAAGACTCTCGTTGATAGCCTTTAAATTCCTAATGCCCAGACCACCTTCTTCTTTAGGATTGCAAATATCCTTCCATGCTCTAAGACAAAGACTCTTTTTAGAATCATTCTCTCGAACACCTATCCACCAAAAGTTCCTAATGACAGTAGTAAGCTTAGCAATGAATTTCTTAGTGAACAAGATGTTAGCCATATAATAAACTGGAATAGCAAAGAAAGCTGAACGAATCAATTCAATCCTAGCAGGATATGAAAGCATATTGGCTTTATAAGTAGGTAGCTTATTCATAAATTTGTCAAGAACAAAGTTGTAGGCAGCAGCTCTATTTTTAGCAGGAAGAATAAGCGGATGACCAAGATGTGTGAAATTGCTATCCAAAGTAGAAACAGGGAAAACATGCTTTATCTCCTGCATAGTAGTTTGACTAACATGGGAGCTAAAAAGAATGGCAGATTTGGCCCAATTTGGAGTTTGACCTGAGACATAGCAAAAATGATGGATAAGATGAGCCATAGCAGCCTCCTGCAGAGTGGCCTGACCACAAACCAACAAGTCATCTGCAAACAACAAGGAGTGAATAGAAGGACAATTTGGACCAAGTGAAATTCCCTGAAGATGATGAGCTACAAGAGCTTCATTGAGAGCAATGGATAATTCATTTATAGCAATAAGAAACAAATAAGGAGACATGGGGCAAACCTGGCGAATACCTCTGAAGCTTCTAAATTTATGAGAAGGCTGCCCGTTAATAAGCACTGATAAAGTAGGAGAAGAGATGCATGCATGTACCAAATTAATAAAATGACCATGCAGCCCTTTACGCGCAAGAGCAGACACAATAAAGTTCCATTCTAGTCGATCAAAAGCTTTAGCAAGGTCTATCTTAAGCATGAAAGCATTGTGAATCCACGATTTAAGAGAGAAAGAGTGAGTAATCTCTTGAGCAATAATGATGTTATCGCTAATTCTTCTACCCTCAATAAAAGCTTGCTGAGTAGGATCAATATAATCTGGAAGATGAGGCTTAATCCTATTAGCTAGCGATTTCGCAGTGATTTTGTAAACAACATTGCAAAGGCTAATGGGACGATAATCCATAGGAACCTGAGGGACTAACTTTTTTGGAATGAGAGCAATATTGGTGTCATTAATGTGAGGAGGCAAAATACCAGTTTCATAAAACTTAGCCACAAGTTGAGTGACCTCCTCTCCTATCCAATCCCAAGCCACCAAGTAAAATTCGACATTACACTACAAGAAATATGTCAACTAGTGACCTCCACTATTGGTCACTGAAAGGTCATAGTTTTCAATTTGTGACCTTTTTGTGACCAAAAACATAAGGTCAAAAGCTGGAGGTCGCTAATTGACTATAGCGACCTTCTCTGTGAGAAGGTCATAGACGTTTATGACCAAAACAGAAGGTCGTTGAACCCATGACCTTTCGTTTTGGTCACTAGCTGACTGCCTAGGCCACGTCGGATCCGATGTGGCAATCTGACGTGGCAAAATTGTGACCAATTCATAAGGTCGTTACTTAGAATCAGCCCAGTCCATTTTGGTGCTTTAGATGGGCCGAGCCCATTAATTATTATTTTTCTAGCAATTTGTGTCAACTACATGGGCCGAGACCAAGAATTTGGCCTTTTTATTTTCTAGGACACGGCCTTCTACAGTTCATTTCTTTGTTGGGCCTCAAACTATTTATAGTCCATTTCAATTTTGGGCCTCCATAACAAAATTGTTCCGGCGATAGTGAAATAGAGGGAATTCAAACAAGCATGTATCTTAAACAGCCACGGGTGATAATTTTATTTATTTCAACACAAAAAGATTCCTTAAACAGCCACGTGTACAACAGTAGGTACATTCAAGTACATTCAAGCACAGGAAGTACTACCAAGGAGCTAAAACACGTACTAACAACAAACATGTACATTCAAGCATCCACGTAGCTACCAAGTAGCTACCATTTCTACCAGCAACAGCAACAACCGCCTGAAAGACAAGGAGGTGCTACCACCACCAGCGGCAACCATCCATCACCACCAGTGGCGACATTTCAGAGACGCCCTCCCCTTGTTGTTGCTTGGCGTGCTGCATCACAAGTCCCCCTACACACACAAAATTCATATGTTCATCCAAGTAGTAGTGAAGTGGGTACTCTAACATTCATCGTGGTAATGCTGGAAGGAACCAATCAATCAGAAGCATCCAACCGACTGGAATATGGAGCGACAGGGGACAGAGGGAGCGGGAGTGGACCTGGATGGTGTTGCTGCTGAAGACGAACACGAGGCCCACACCGCTTGCAGGATGGCCGACCGCCACCGACCATGTCTGGAACTTGCGCGACTGCTTCGCGATGTACTGCCCCATCTTGCCGTCGTAGTACTCGGGGAAGTCGTCCTTGGCCAGACGCGTCTCCATCACCTCCACCGTGTTGCGGGCGATGTGGAGCCGCCCCAGCTTCATGCTCACCGCCACCAGGAGCCACAGCAGCACTGCAGTTTGCACACGCACGACAACTTAGAACACATGTGTAAAGCACATTGGCATATAGAAATGCAGTGCATATATGGAAAGAAGAGAATACAATGCATGGGCACAGATCCAAGGAGCTAATACTGAACCAACATAGATCTGGCGATAAACAACAGCGACATGCATCAAACAACTGAAGTTGTTCACTATAAGATCATCTGTATGAGCTAAACTACCAATTTCCTATGCTATGAGGGTTATCTGATTTCAGGACATTCATATATACACCATGGACATGTATAAAACCGAACAGAAAAGTAAAATACCACCACACAACACAGGTGTGCCCTCAAGTCCTGAACCAGTAAGTAGACTAACACTGACCACATGTATAAAGCAGAACAGCAAAGTGAATACTAACTATTCTGCAAAAATAAATAAAAAGTGAATACTAACAACTAACGCATGTGTGTCCTTAAGCCAAAAACCAGTAACCACGAAGGGGAAAAGGTAAAACAAATTCATGTCTTTTAGGGGGGCATGATAGCGCAGGGTGTCATAATCAGATTCCTGGAAATACTGATACTGTACACAACCCCCTTTTCTGAAGATAAATGCCTAAAAATTTAAGTTGCAAGGAGTAGATCAAAGATTCTGTAAGCAACTAGAACAACAGGAAGGTACTGAGCACATACAACTGGCTCTAGTATACCGCCATGCATGAGCACTTGTTAATATTTATATTCATCATAGCAACCTATAACCACCTATGCTTACAAATCATATCATAATGCCTATATAAGATGCAAAAAAGATATGCGCATCAAACTAAGAGACAACGCTGCATAACAGTTCTGATCTTCTGCCAAAACTGAACACAACATGTACCAAGGAAAATCAACACTTATAGATTCATATCACACTAACAGCCAACACTGCATAACAGTTCTGAACTTCTGCCAGAACTGAACACAACATATACCAAGAAAAATCAACGCTTCTGAATTAATATCAGACTAACAGCCAGTCAACACCGCATAACAATCCTAAACTTCTGTCAAACTGAACAAAACATACACTAAAGGAAACAATCAGCAAACAAGATGAAAAGTGTAACAACCTGAGGTTCTGTCAACAGGATTTCCTCCGACGCAAGTGCTCACTCCTCTTCCATGCTTCGGAGCCATCGCTTGAACTGTATTGGTGCCTCGTGCACCAACACCACGCGGGCAAGGTACGTTCTTCTCAGACCCGAGGTTATCAGAGGCTCCCTCTTGGAGCACATTGAGCCCATGGCCACTACCCACATGGATCATGCTCCTATCGGGAGTGGCGTGGTGGTGGTGCTGCTGCTGGCCACAGAGCTGCTGCATGAAGGACACCTCCATGGAGCAGATGTACATGTTGTGGGTCTCGTTCGTCCATCTGGCCGACATCAGCTCCCCAACCTGATCACCCTGCTGAAGAAGAAGAAGAAGTTAGAAACCAGTTTTAGTTTTATAGGCACAAAATCACACCAGATCTAGATTTACAGATGCAACCTTCAGAATTAATTATTCTATGATCAAACAAAAGCAGAGACTATATACTGGGTACTGATGCACTATTCTATGATCTGAGCTATCATTGTTTCAATAGCTTGGCAAACATTGACAGCAAAGAAACAAAAAATTTAAGTCAATATCTTTGTGAGCGTGTAGTAGATTGTTCACATCCTAATGAGATACATGGCAAAGAAGCTTGAACTATACTAGCAACAGAAAGCAGTCAGCAGTATCGGAGAGTGACTGATGGTTGTTTCAACAAACAATCAGTTTCTTGACATCTTAACACGGACCAAAGAATTGTTGTTACTTCACAATGCAGATAAATAGATCGACTCTAGCAAGCAAGGACCTGACCTCTCCTCTCGGAAGAAAGGAAGAGGGTGTCAATTTCCTTGTCACAAATTTGATGGCTAACTGACCAGTCACTACTAGCATACGAAGCTCATCCAGTCACTACTAGCATGCAGACGAAGCTCATCTAGCTAACTGACCATAAAAACATGGGAGATCACCCATACAAGCCGGAGACAAATATGTACACAAGCCGGAGGCACCGGGGGAGAGAGAGGGAGGGAGAGGGCTTACGAGGCGGGCGAGGAGCCTGAGGAGTGCGCGGATCCTGGGGCGGACGTGCGCGTTGGGCATACATGAAGACGAAGATGGCGCTGGGCACCCTCTTGGGCTTGTTGGGGTCCTTGCCGGCCTTGCCCTTCTTCCCTTGGCGGTCGGCTTCTTGGCCCACTTGCTCCTCACCGCCAACCTACAACACCACAGATCGTCAGAAACCTAATCACTGGAACAGATCTACCATGAGTGGAAGGGAGTACCTTGAGCTCGTGTCGTCGGGCTTGGATGAATGGGCAGGTGCGTGTGGGGCGAGGTAAGAGTCACCAGAGACGCACCATCGACGGAGGCGCCATCACATCCAAAACCCTAGCCATGGGGACGTTGTCGGGGAAGGACGCAGGGAAAAGGAGCAGCACGACCGGCCTTGAGGTCCGGCGCGTCGACGGCCTGCCTGGCGTCGGGCGCCCTCATGGAGACGCCAGGGGAGGAGGCTGGTGAAGCAGCGACGGCTGGGACCGACTGCTAGGGTGGAGTACGACGAACCCCTCCCTACAGCGAGGTGTACGGTGACCGTCTAAGGATCCCGCAAACCCTAGGTCGCATGCCGTCGTGGTCCGGCCAGCTCAACGGAGCGGCGCGCATCGAAGCACGTGCGCGCCGGCGAGCCAGCCGGCCACGACGCCGAGGCTGTAGGGCGCTGGATCTGCTGCGGGAGGTGGAGGGAGGGAGCGGAAGATGGGGAACGATGGGCAGCGTGCGGATCTGGCATCGTCAGGCTCGGATGAATGGGCGGCGCGAGGGAGTGAGGGATGGTGGTGGTGGCGGCGTGAGGGAAGGGGAGGTGGCGGCGGCGATCTGGAAGGGGAGGAGGAGAGCTCTCTCTCTCTCCCCGCATCGGGCACAGCGAGTGGGTGGGTGGGACACAGCGGGTGGGTGTGGGACTGTGGGTGGGTGGGTGGGTGGATGGATGGATGGATGGATCTGTGCCATGTCATCGATCCATGGCACACATGTTTCCACCAATGATGATTAAGCTTATGCAATTGTTTTTTTCTTTTTTTCTCTTACATATTTTCTCACCCATGTAAATAACCTATCCAATATTTACTGCAAAAGGGCACCATTTCATTTTCAAAAATATTATACAATATTGACTAACTCGGGGAGGCTTCGTTGCAACTCCGGCGACCCTCTACGATATTACATCACAACACTGTCGGCCTAACAATGCTTCATTGCAACTCCGTCGGTCCCGACAATGTTGGATCACAGCACCCGCGGTCTGCAGCGATGCTATGTTGCATCACTGGTGACTATTTGCAGCACCACCTTCTGTTGCAACCCCCGGCAACCTTGCGACACCAACAGTGTTCTCAGAAATGAGCTATCAAGCGTGAAGATTCATGGCTTTCAAGCCAAATGATCAATCTTATGGCCACATTCATGGCATAGTTTGTTCACATGATCTCATATTGTGCACAAGGGTGCATCTTGGAATTCCAAACAATGTTGCCTAAGGAAGTTTTCATTTTCTTTGCACAGAAAATTCATTTTTCATTTTCCGAGTGCCCAAAAGGAGGTTTTTTTGTGAAGGAGCTACCAAATAATTGTTGCAAAATTGGACCTAATAAATTTTATAAAATACTAGGCCATATATAATGCACAATTGACAAAATGGTTGGGTGAAAAAAGTTTCGATCCACCTCTGGTGAAAAAGACAAATTGTCGTCGATTCAACTGGAAACGGGTCAAATTTGAACTGTAGCTGCCACATAGTTTGCTCTTTATTTTTTTCCAAAAATCATTTCTAGGTACATAAGTATCTATTTAATCATAGAAACACCAAAAAATTCCAAGATTCAACCACTAGCTAGGAACGGTCAAGCCCGCCGTTTTGACCGCATTTTGAAACGGGCATAAAAAATTCAGAAAAAAATCAAAAAATTGGAAAACCTTCGCATTGTGTCATTATATGTGACCAAGTTTCCAGGAAAAATAATAAACTTGTAATACGGTAATTATTTTAAAAAAGTGTTCTCAGAAATGAGCTATCAAGCGTGAAGATTCATGGCTTTCAAGCCAAATGATCAATCTTATGGCCACATTCATGGCATAGTTTGTTCAAATGGTCTCATATTGTGCACAAGGGTGCATCTTGGAATTCCAAACAATGTTGCCTAAGGAAGTTTTCATTTTCTTTGCACGGAAAATTCATTTTTCATTTTCTGAGTGCCCAAAAGGAGGTTTTTTTGTGAAGGAACTACCAAATAATTGTTGCAAAATTGGACCTAATCAATTTTATAAAATACTAGGCCATATATAATGCACAATTGACAAAATGGTTGGGTGAAAAAAGTTTCGATCCACCTCTGGTGAAAAAGACAAATTGCCGTCGATTCAGTTGGAAACGGGTCAAATTTGAACTGTAGCTGCCTCATAGTTTGCTCTTTATTTTTTTCCAAAAATCATTTCTAGGTACATAAGTATCTATTTAATCATAGAAACACCAAAAAAATTCCAAGATTCAACCACTAGCTAGGAACGGTCAAGCCCGCCGTTTTGACCGCATTTTGAAACGGGCATAAAAAATTCAAAAAAAATCAAAAAATTGGAAAACCTTCGCATTGTGTCATTATATGTGACCAAGTTTCCAGGAAAAATAATAAACTTGTAATACGGTAATTATTTTAAAAAAGTGTTCTCAGAAATGAGCTATCAAGCGTAAAGATTCATGGCTTTCAAGCCAAATGATCAATCTTATGGCCACATTCATGGCATAGTTTGTTCAAATGGTCTCATATTGTGCACAAGGATGCATCTTGGAATTCGAAACAATGTTGCCTAAGTAAGTTTTCATTTTCTTTGCACGGAAAATTCATTTTTCATTTTCCGAGTGCCCAAAAGGAGGGTTTTTTGTGAAGGAACTACCAAATAATTGTTGCAAAATTGGACCTAATCAATTTTATAAAATACTAGGCCATATATAATGCACAATTGACAAAATGGTTGGGTGAAAAAAGTTTCGATCCACCTCTGGTGAAAAAGACAAATTGCCGTCGATTCAGTTGGAAACGGGTCAAATTTGAACTGTAGCTGCCTCATAGTTTGCTCTTTATTTTTTTCCAAAAATCATTTCTAGGTACATAAGTATCTATTTAATCATAGAAACACCAAAAAAATTCCAAGATTCAACCACTAGCTAGGAACGGTCAAGCCCGCCGTTTTGACCGCATTTGAAACGGGCATAAAAATTCAAAAAAATCAAAAAATTGGAAAACCTTCGCATTGTGTCATTATATGTGACCAAGTTTCCAGGAAAAATAATAAACTTGTAATACGGTAATTATTTTAAAAAAGTGTTCTCAGAAATGAGCTATCAAGCGTGAAGATTCATGGCTTTCAAGCCAAATGATCAATCTTATGGCCACATTCATGGCATAGTTTGTTCAAATGGTCTCATATTATGCACAAGGATGCATCTTGGAATTCCAAACAATGTTGCCTAAGTAAGTTTTCATTTTCTTTGCACGGAAAATTCATTTTTCATTTTCCGAGTGCCCAAAAGGAGGGTTTTTTGTGAAGGAACTACCAAATAATTGTTGCAAAATTGGACCTAATCAATTTTATAAAATACTAGGCCATATATAATGCACAATTGAAAAAATGGTTGGGTGAAAAAAGTTTCGATCCACCTCTGGTGAAAAAGACAAATTACCGTCGATTCAGTTGGAAACGGGTCAAATTTGAACTGTAGCTGCCTCATAGTTTGCTCTTTATTTTTTTTCAAAAAATCATTTCTAGGTAAATAAGTATCTATTTAATCATAGAAACACCAAAAAAACTCCAAGATTCAACCACTAGCTAGGAACGGTCAAGCCCGCCGTTTTGGCTGCATTATGAAACGGGCATAAAAATTCAAAAAAAATCAAAAAATTGGAAAACCTTAACATTGTGTCATTATATGCGACCAAGTTTCCAGGAAAAATAATAAACTTGTAATACGGTAATTATTTTAAAAAAGTGTTCTCAGAAATGAGCTATCAAGCGTGAAGATTCATGGCTTTCAAGCCAAATGATCAATCTTATGGCCACATTCATGGCATAGTTTGTTCAAATGGTCTCATATTGTGCACAAGGGTGCATCTTGGAATTCCAAACAATGTTGCCTAAGGAAGTTTTCATTTTCTTTGCACGGAAAATTCATTTTTCATTTTCCGAGTGCCCAAAAGGAGGGTTTTTTGTGAAGGAACTACCAAATAATTGTTGCAAAATTGGACCTAATCAATTTTATAAAATACTAGGCCATATATAATGCACAATTGACAAAATGGTTGGGTGTCAAAAAGTTTGATCCACCTCTGGTGAAAAAGACAAATTCCCGTCGATTCAGCTGGAAGCGGGTCAAATTTGAACTGCAGCTGCCTCATAGTTTGCTCTTTATTTTTTCCAAAAATCATTTCTAGGTAAATAAGTATCTATTTAATCAGAAATACATGGTTTGATGGCGAGACATCGAGGTTTGGACGGTGGCCGAGGGCCCCAACTCTAGAGCGCGTAAGCTCGCATGCCCGCCGCGTGGTCACCGCGTGACCGTGGCGTTGCCATGTGTTCTTGGCGGCCTAGGCATGTCTAGTGGGTTGGGCACTCCCCAGGTAGGTGCTAGGAAGAAAATCACAACATAAGATTCTCACGAGGAGACCGATCGATGCTCAAACATGAATTAACAACCAAGTGTTTGATTTGCGGTACAGGAAATGCACATGGCTAATGGGCGTGAGTTTTGGCTGAGGATGATCAATTACTAAGAAGACCGTCTTCACAAATTTTCACCTCAAAAGGAGGAGCCTAGGTGGTACTTGCTTTACAAACTACCACACTGGACATAAATACGAATGTTAAAGTTGGGCTCAAAATAATGAATGGATTGAGCTGGCATTTGGTGGAGGATGGTTATTTGGGCATAGGAAAGCACTGTAGAAAATGGATACCATTTGGACATGCCAAAGTGGTACTTCCTTCACAAAGTGCTGCTCTGATCAGAATAGGAAAATGAATATTTTTGAATTATTTTTGAACTAGGCAAGGAAGGTTTTTACATATTTGACAAAGATATGACCCAAAGAATTTATGAGATTTTTTTGGGAATTTTGGGAATAACAGAAATATAGGTTGCTTCACGACCTAGGGCAAAAACCGCCACATGGACATGACACATAGGCAAAACTAATGAGATGGCGCCTAGTCATCACAACCCACCACAATCTACAAGGCTATGACCATCTATATTGGCCATTAACAACTAGAAATAAGGCAGCAGACTAGCACTGTTTGCTTTGTGACCTTTTCGTGTAAGGAAATTACGACCTTTCTGACCAAAATGGTCGCAATGGTTTAGGGTTTGGAGCCCCTCGAACAGCTTTTGACCAATTGGTCTGAAATGTTCATAGATCTATGACCAATTCTTCCAGGGTCACTAACAAAAGGTCACTAGTTGACATATTTCTTGTAGTGTTAAAACCATCCGGACCCGGAGAAGCATTCAACTTCATCTCTTTGAGAATCTGCAAGACTTCATGTTTATCAGGAATGGAATAAGTAGGATCCAAAGAGTTAGTAGGCAACTAAGTAGTGAGAAAAGGCCTTCCAGTGTTATCATTAGGCGAAGAGAAGATGTATCTAAAATAGTTGACAAACGTATTGGTGACATCACTAGGTTTGAAATGGAGTATGCCATTTTCATCCTTAATGGAACAAATAGTATTCCTTTTCCTTCGCTTGATCACAGCTTGATGGAAAAACTTAGTATTACGATCGCCAGCAGTGGCCCAACCCTTCTTACTCCTCTGCTTGTAAAATTGATTAAGCTTAGAGAGAGTTTGTTCGTACCTAAGAATGACAGAGCTTTCCAAAGCATGGTTTTGCTGCTGTAGAGGAAGCTGCTGAATCTGATTGATATTTGACTCTATTTCCAAAAGTTCTTGATGTAATGGCTTTTTCTTCTTGCACCACATCTTTAAAGAACCTGCTAAACAAGAGGACTTTGCTTCAAAAGAGTGAACTGTAGAGTTATTCCAGGCAGATTTTGCAAAGTTAGTGAAATCATTCTCAAGTAACCACAAATTTTCAAACTTGAACGTCTGCTTAGGTTTTACAAAATTACCATCAGTAGACACAACAATGGGGGCATGATCACTAAGGATAATAGGCAAGTTTAGCACTTTAGTATTAGGATAGTACACACACCATGCCTGAATCTTGAATGGTAGGCATACCTGAATGTTTTCCCGCTAAAGAAACAAGATACAACTGAAACTTATGGAACCCTTTATCCAACTCCTAGCTCTTTGCCAGGGGCTGAGGTAGGAAATATACAAATCACAAGCAACCATATTGTACATCTTGATTAGGCCATCAAGAGAGCAAATTTCCTCAAATTCCAGTTCTCAAAAAAGTTGCTCACTTTCAGAAGTTTTAGATATTGGATAATGTTATGTGTCTCTCCGGAAGTCTTTATTTATTTTGGTCTGTGCATATGTGACAGGTCTAAACTCGAGGGGGGTGATTGATATTGTCATTTGAGTGAAGGTGTGCTTAACAAATGCCCTTCTGCTTGGGAACATAGAACTGCGTGATTTTCTTCCAATGTTTATGCCTTAGATAAAAGAAAGTGACACCCGGATAATGGAAGTCATTTTTTTCCTCTAAATTTGACAAATTATCAGTTATGTATGTGCTACTACAGTGTGCCTTGAAAATTGTGTTGTACAAAAGATTGGGATGATTTTCAGAAGATGCAATGATATACTCCCTCCATCCGGAAATACTTGTCGGAGGAATTGATGTATCTAGACGTATTTTAATTCTAGATACATTCATTTTTATGCATTTCTCCAACAAGTGTCTCTGGACGGAGGGAGTATATGTTTGTAGGATTAGAAGTAGATTGTGGATTGGTAGACACAATTATCCTTGATATTTTAATCACCATCCTAAGTTAAGGAAACAAATGCATGTATCCTCTCTTTTTGCTCTATGTCCATGTTTTATTGAAGATTGATAGAAACAAACAATATTTTTGATCATGATGTATGAAAAAAGGTCATCACGTCTCATGTGTATGTGACTAACTTGTATATCAAGACGAATAGCAAGATAATAAGGTCATGCTTGCACGCAGCCAAAAACATTCCCCGGCGTTTATGTGTGGCTACAACAAAAACAATATTTGTGTTCTCTATGTTTTTGGTGAAGTAGAGCAGGGCCAGGCAACGACAAGAGAGAGGGGGGGAGAGGGAGAGGGGAGGGAAGTGAAGATTTCCAGTGTGGGGTGGAGCCAAGTAGAAAGTAAAACCATGTATAGACGGGAAAAAAGCATGCCTTATTATGTGTGGTATCATTTGTTTTCCATAAGAGTGTGAGCAAACTAAGAAATGAGGGCCTATTCGCATTGGTTTCCATCTTTCACATTTCAAAAGACAAAAATATACTCCCTCCATCCCAAAATAAGTGTCTTAACTTTCTACTAGCATTAGTACAAAGTTGTACTAAAGTTGAGACACTTATTTTAGGACGGAGGGAGCATTACTTAAGACCTAATGAAAAGAAACATCACAATAGCTAAACATCAGTCGCCTGAATGGTCAGACGATTTTTGCTAGAAGGATGGAGGCACCGGAGGGAAGGAAGAAGCAGCTGCAGCGCGGGGATAGCCGGAGAAGCTTCCTCATGATCTATCATAGGGTGGGGGTGGGGGCGGTGGTGCAAGTTCGCTGGAGAAAAAACCGGTGAGGCTTGGGGCTAAGGGATGGTCGGGGACGGCGGCAAGACCGGTCGTGTGGGCGGTTGAGGGGAGGGCGGCTGCAGCAGGCGGCCTGGCTGGTGGCAGTAGGCAGCGGGAGGAAGAAGAAGACAGACACTACAACGACGTGCTCTGTAAAACGTTTGGAGGAAGAAGACATAATCTGGGCAGTCCGTTTTTCATCTAACGCTCCTAACTGATCCAGGTCAAATTGACTAGCCCAAATCAAATTCCTGTCGATTGACTCTTAGCCATTCTCAAATGACATCTTATTTTCTTACAGTATTTGAGATACATGACATCTTATTTCCTATAATTTTACTTTTTTCTAAGATAATCATATTCTATATGAGTCGAAGGGGCTTTCTTTTTCTGTGGCAACGCACGGGAAGCAAACTAGTAGAGGCTTAAAACAAACTAGAGGTATGTGACTGAAGATGCTCTAATACTCGTCTCGTAACGGATACACGGTGTCTCACTCTCACTCCATTCCTACAACCTCGTTTCGTCCAGCTTTCATGAATTAGAGTATCTACAGCCGTTCGGCCCCCTAGGGCGGCAAAAAAAGGCCGCCTGGGGGTGAACCGGCGCAAATTTGGCGCTTGGGAGCGGCTCGGTCCTCAGTCGTCGCCCTGAGTTCAGCGAAATTACGTAGATCTGGTACGAACTCGACAAAATTTTATTGAAATTTGTACAAAAAAGTAAAAACATGCAAACTACGCCAAACTAAGTCGAACTACACCGCTAGCCACTACCGCGCGTCCACCGCCCGCCATCTACATGCTCAGAAGCCTATAGAAGCGGGTGTAGTCGCCGCCGCCGTCATCGTCGTCGTCGTCGTGCGCCTCGCCGGAGCCACCATCCCTGCTGCAACCCTGCCCAGGGTCGCCGACGCGCGGCCGGGAGCGAGACGGCCCGGCCTCTTCCTCCTCGTCGCTGTTGAGGACGATGACGCCGCCCTCCTCGCGGTCGTGTCGCCGGGCCTGCAGTTCCGCGTACGCCTGGCGCTGGCGGCGCACCTGCTCATGGACTTAGTCCTCCTTCTCCCATTTTAGGGCGGACACGTCGTTGGGAGCCATGATGTCGGCGTGCTCCGGCTTCACGGGAAGCAGGCCCGGCTTGGGCTTCGGCCAGACCAGGCGAAGGGAGCGCCGGGAGGAGCGGGCACCCTCGTTGATGACGAGGGCGCCGCTGCAGCGTCTCCTCCGGCTCTGGCTTGACGGGGTGGAGAGCCGGCAAGCCGGAGGAGAGCGAGCCGGAGCCCGACGACGAGGACGTCGGCTCCATTCGCCGCGGCGTCCAGGAACTGGCGCGGCGGCGAGAGAAGGACGACCGCGTCGGGTACTCCAGGCGCGACACGTTGCCGATCTCGATGTGGTCGAGGACGGCCTCGAGGGTGCAGCCGGGACGCCCCACCACTCGCGCCGTCCTTCGGTGTTGAGGCGGCCGCAGGGAATGACACCGTTGATGGAGGCGATCTGCTCCTCGTGGCGGCGCTGGAAATACATCGTCCACAGCGTTTCACTGTCGGGCGCGTACCTTGGCTGGTTCCGCTGCTCCTCCGTCAGGGAGGAGCAGATGCAGGCGATCTCCACCCGCCGTGCCGCCCCTTCGGGCACCGGCGGCACCGGGACGCCGCCAGCGCTCAGCCTCCACGCCCCCGGTACACGCATGTCAGGGGGCGCCGGGTACTCGGCCTCGTAGAGGAGGCGCGCCTCCGGCTCTTGGAGGTGTCGTCCGCCGAAGCCGTTCGCCGCTGCGCCATAGCCTGGGAACCTCTCATCCATCTTTGCTTTGCTCGTCGGCGGGAAGGGGGGAGATGGCTTTTGCGAGAGGGAAAGGATGTGGCGTTCACCGGCGGGGAGTAGGCGCCTTTTATAGCCCAAGCGGAGCGGCGGGGAGGCGGCATGTCGGGCGACGCGTGGCGGGAGCGGGCGGGACGCGCGTCGGTGGTGCCTTCATTGCGCCGCCCGTGAGGCATCAATGGAGGCTGACCGACGCGGCAGCCTTGGCCAGCCTTGGCATTGATTTCCGCGTGAACCAAGGCGATGAGGGCAACGAAGCAGCGTCTCGCTGACTAGGCGGGCCCGCCCCCCATTTGCGCTAAAAATGCTCGCCCCGACGCCCCCGGACGCCCCCAGCGTGCCGGGTTCGGCCTGGATCCGCCGACACTAACTTCGGCTCAAACCGGCGAAATACGGGCTTTTGAAGACGTGTCTGGATCGTTTTTTCGGCGCCGGCGTAAAAAAAACGCCTTGGAACGCCGCGTTGGGGGCGTGGCTCGAGATGCTCTTAGCACCGCACTGATGGATCGCACCGCGCGGCTACACATGTTGCACCCTCGGTCGGCCAGAGATCAGTTGTACGTCAGCTCGATTGATCGCTTTGATGCTGCACGCAAAGGTATAGGGCTTAATTCAGCATGCATGCACCCAATCTTTCCGGCCGCTGCAAAATTGCTCACCACTTTCGATTCAGTTAAGCGTCCTCCTGTTGCTTTCGGTATGCATTAACTAATCTATGCGCTGTTCTGAAAAAAGCAGGGTACGTACCCGAGCACGCATCGATGAATATCACAATGGTCTGACTTGCATCCACCCAACTAAAATTTTGGGACTAATTAACTACACAAGCTATTTCAACAATTATGCGGTTAGCCTGTGGTCTGTGGATGCAGGCATACTACATGGTGTACAAGGCCGCACACGTTTTGCTCGTGTGCGTCACCCCTGAGCCTGAATTTTGTCATACCGTGAGGACTGATGAGGAGATGGTTGCAGTTGCACTGATGGGTGGCTAGGGTTAGAGCATCTACAACCAGACGTCCTATATTTATTTCAAACGTCGTCCGAGTGATCTGGCCGCTATCTATATAGAAAAAGGGTATCCAATAGGACCGAGCAAACAGGGCCCAAAACGTTTGGTTGACTGACACTCTCCATACCCGGCGCATCAGATGGATATGAGGACGTATGTACGTGCCTACTATGTAGGACTGATCGCAAGGGCCTGCGCCAAATCGTTTGAAGACGTCTCTCTTCTTAAGTGACCAGTCATGTTCCTTTCCTCTTTTCTACCTAGTCCGCACGACCGCCATCGTAGCTTCGTCGTCATTGTTGCTCCGCTGCCATCCCTAACCCACAACACTGCCACTGGAGGCCCCAACCCATAGCGCCTCGAGCCCTCGACCATGCCGTCACCGGACGCCGCCCCGGTAAGTCCAACTCTTTCGTACATGCACCTCACACTCTATGTGTTTGATGAAATGTTTGAGCTGTTTTTTTTTGGTATTTTGTAGGTCTTCGATGGATTCATTATCGAATGATGGCTATGGAAACATGGACCTTGGCGAATTCATATAGAGTTCATCGAATCGTCGGATACGAACGACGAAGATGTTGAAGTGATGATGATAATGATGAGCATCCAAAAACAAATGGATATAGAAGACAAGCATGTACTGAACTTCAGGGTTCGATAAAAGGGCCGGAGAGTAGTTCCCTGGGATAGGGTTGCCAGCGGATGGCTTCTGTAGTACGGACTACTTCACTGAACCCAACATACCATGAATGTTTCTATCGATGCCGCTTCCGGATGAGCAAAATTTTGTTCAATTTTTCTTGCGTGAAGTGACAATCACATATGCCACTTCTCAATGATCTTGTGAAGTATATGTCGATTCATGTTGAAAATAACTGAAATATGCTTCCTATGTCTCAATTATGCATGATAAACAAATCTTTTGTTTGGACTATGTATTCTTATATACGAATAGTTTGTATTCATGTGCGCTACTCATTTTTTGTGTATCATGATTGACGTGCATGTGTTTGCATGGATTTGAGTTTTTAGAAGTAGAGTTTTTTTTTTGAAACGGAGGCAAAAGTTTTGCCTCATCCATTAATTAAGAAGAAGAGAGCTGCCTAGTTAATTTATGGAAAACCAGGCAAAAACCATCACAACCATGCTCAAAAGCACGACCCCATTCACATGTGAACTACTCCCGAATCATGGAGCCACGGGACCGAAGCACCCAACACACTACTACTACAACCCACAACATATGGGTCCCTGTACTGTAAAAGAAAACCAATCGACATAATGCAACTCGAGGAAAACACATCGACGAAAACCACCCCCATGACCGAGCACACATCTGCAACTCAGAAAGCCGAGAACCATCCATCATGGAACCATTTGCGCCTCCCCTCTAGCGCTATCCTTCTTGCTTTTGCTCCTGCAAGATTTCTCTTTGAGGATGCCAGATCTAGAGTTAGCGCCACCCTTCATGTGCTTCTCCCTCAAAGCTTTTTCCTCCAAGAGGCATCCAATCGTCTTTCCAGAATTTTCAGAGTCCAGGTTGGCTAGGAATTCACAAATCTTGGTGGCTAAAAGGACACCAGGATTAGGCACCAACACTCCGGCCACAACAATTTTATCAGCCATAGGAACCACACCTCCAAAGGGTTCAAGCGATCACGTGTTAGCCATGTCTGGACCATCACCCTCCACACATGCATACTCCGACTGACTAGGCTCCAACCTGGAGCTCGAGCAACGGGGACATAAGAGGCACAGTCGGGAGCCTGCAAAGAGCAGCCTCCACGCATGCCACAGTCCCACCGGCTTCAGCTTGCTCCTCCATGGGCAGAGACGAGACCAGAACAGGGGTCGCATCCCTAAGGTGCACAACAGAAGCTAGGACCTCAGACGAGCAGCTAGCCACATCACTCTCGATAAAATCCTCAACACCAGCAACATTCCCAACAGAACCTGCAACATGCATCTCAGACGACTGTGGCGAGGCCGGCGAGTAGCCCAGCTGGCCAACAACAACCTCCATTCGCTCCAAGTATCCCAAAGTAGAGTCGTCCACCCCTCCAAAGCAGTCATCATGTCATGAAGGGGTCGGACCACCTCCTCCAAACGTGAGACGGTCAAGGCCTGCATCTCGGAGCGCAACACTTCCATCTGAGCAGCAAGGAGAGGTTCAAGCAATCCCAAATCAGCAACAACAGAATCGCTGGGATTCTCCACCGCCGGAGGGGCAACAACCGAGGCCCAGGTGCGTCGATGCGGATGTGGAGATCCATGAGTCGAGCTGCTGAAGTGGCGAGGAGCCTGGCAGCCCGGCAGGTCCCTCGAATGACACGGTGAAGCCGTAGGCGAGCGAGGACGGAGGCGGCGACCTTCCACTATTGGCTGGCGCGAGGGACAACCACGTTCACGATGGCCTGGGAGGCCACATGCCAGGCATCTGACAGGACCGCGACAATCAGCGACGAGATGCTCCGGCGCCAAGCAGCAAAAACAGAGGCCGTAGGTTCTTCTCTTGAACGCGAGGGAGCTGGCAGTCTCCATCCTGCGTGGCGGCCCTGGTGCCAACTCCTGCCGCGGCCGCTGGCACTGACGGCCCCCCACCTTCACCCATGGTTGCTCCAATGTCGCCTCAGGAGCAACAGCAGCCGAAACACACACACCGCTGGAGCATAGCGGCTGCTGCAGGGGGGGGGCACAACGGCGTTGATGGCACCGGCGGGAGGAGCCAGAGCGCCCAGCACGGCTGGAGCATCTGCTGCCGACGACGCGGAAGCTGGGCAAGGAGCCGGAGAGGTGGCCGTCCGGGCCAGGGAGTTCGCCGCGCCCGGCGCAGCCGTCGCAGCTCCCGCCGTCGATGACGCAGAAGTCGAACGAGGAGGAGCGCGAGAGGCGGATGGGGCTGGGGCGGCCGCGGCCGCCGCCGACGCAGAAGCCGGCATCGGGCGTGGCCGAGGAGCCACAGCGGAGGGAGCCGCCGAGAGAGGACGCCGAGGGGATTCTGGATCTGGTCGCGGCTGCCCAAGGGGAGGTCGGAGGAGGGAGATCGGGACAGCGCCGCCGCGCGCTCACCCTCCGCCCGCGAGGCCGCCTGCCATGCCCTTTTTAGAAGTAGAGTTGTGGTTGCAAATTGGAACATTAGAGGGCAGGACGATGCTGTCCGCGGTCGCATCGGACTCATATATAAAAATACATAGTCCAAACAAAAGATTTGTTTATCCTGCATAACTGAGACATAGGAAGCATATTAATCTCGCCACAGTGTGAAGTAGTCCAAACAAAAGATTTGTTTATCCTGAACATTATTTGCCCGATCGTAGATGCTCTTGTCTGAATTGTTCTTTTGCTCATTACAGTTTGAACCGTGCTATATGTACGACACTTCACGTACGAATTCTATCCGACAGAGCAGATCAAACCGTATGTCAGTTGGACTCTAAGTCCAGCAACGGTTGGATGTTGCATCGTACCAAATCGGACAAGTCATGCTTGTACGTGTAGTAGTTTCGTTACAGTTTCGTTTAAGTTTTGCGATCAGCTCGTTCAGTGAATCCTGGAAGAGCAACGACTAGTTTCATCCCCCGCAAAAATAAAAATAAAAATACGACTAGTTTTGTCGTTGAGCAAATTAATCTCGCCACCAACGACCCATCCAGGCAACCGATCGAGCTTGGCGCCCATGAAAATGGTTTGTAAGCGGGCAAAGAACATCGTAGTCGAAAGCAACGGAGCTTTGTTGACGTATAATGTGCTGCCTATTCTCTTCCATCAGATCGGTTTTTTGGTTGCATTGGCTAGAGCATGCATTTCTACATGGTATCGGAGCCAAGAGGTCTTGGGTTCAAGACCCGGCTGGCGCAATTAAATTGCAGCTCACTTTCGGTCCATATTTAGGCCTTGGGAAACCACACGTGAAGGGGAGTGTTGACGTATAATGTGCTGCCTAGTCTCTTCCATCAGATCGATCTTTTGGTTGCATTGGCTAGAGCATGCACGTCTACAAGCTTGAATCCTGCGGCGGGAGGGTGCAGAGGAAGAGGAGCGGGAGCAGAAGGATGGAGCAGCGAGAGACGGCCATCGTCGTTTCTTTTCTGTTCTTGCGGGTTGTGGATCCGTGTGCCTGACGACTGCTTATATACACGACCACCACGACCTGCCACGGTGCACAACACTCAGGGTCTACAACTACAAACCTCGGTGATCTTGTCAACTGACTTTATTGTGATCCGTACTTCTGCCACATCTGTGTAAGTCAGCTGGAGAGAGCTCGAGAGATTATTATGGGAAGGGCGTGGCTACGATCTCAGTAAATTGATATTTAATTAAGTCTTAATCAAGTGACATACCAAATACTTCTATATTTCTTTACGGAGGGAGTAAAAAAGAATAAAGAGATATGTGAAGAAAAAATTGCACAAATCTCAATGTAACATCTCATAAATATAGCATCCACTGAGACATATGCAAGTGTCATTCGACTGAAATTTAGCAAACAAGTTATGGGAACATATCTACACAGACGAAACAAAAGACCTACATTTTTAAGCAACAATGTCCTTACAAACATATTCATACCGAACAATAAAATTAATTCAAATCCTTGACTGCGCCGAAGTCTTCTTTCTTCCATATCCACCGGCAGGTGTGCCACGCACATAGCACGATGCCGCCTCTGAGGCTCCCGTCTCAGCGGAGTAAACTTTTTGAAACTCAGAAACTTGTAGAAGCAGTGGCCGGGAAGTCGTCGAAGCAAACCGGCGAACGCTGACGACTAAGATCTGCAAAGCACCGCTGGCCCGGAGAAGAAAATATCATTGAGAGCCTATAGAAACTCTGAGGACAACAGAAGGTGTCCGAATCAAAATGGACCCACTGAAACCTAAACCGAACGGGTCTTAGAAGACCTGTCACCCGTCAAAAATACGTTCCACACGCTCTCCGTCGAGGGTAAGCACATCAAAGGGACGGGAAAAAGAGAGGGGGATATTATTCCTACGCTAGGACAACACAGCCACTTTGTTGTACCAGCCGAACTCACAACATTTCAAAACAAAACCTGGGAAAAAATTTGAGCTATTTACCCAAAACCACCACACTTGGGGCTAGGGTAATAGTTCGGTACCAGATTTGAGTCAGGTCACAAAAAACCACCAAAATTGTGTCTAATCTGTAACGGAGAGCACTGATTGTCTGATTTGCTCGAGAAAACAGCAAAACTGACTGGTTGGGCCCACCTGTCAGGCTGAGTTGGCATGCCTATGTGGACAAAAAATCTGACGTGGACGGGGAACCCACCTGTCAGCGTCACATGTTTTCCCCTTTTCTTTTTTATTCCCCATCTCTAGCTTTCTCTTCCATGCCACATCTTTCTTTGCTCCGGCGAGCACACTGCCGTCCTCCTCCCCCCTCTTTCTCCTGGCCCTAGCGGCGGCGGCCACCTATCTCCCCCTCCCTCGTCGGCACTCCATGTAGAGGCAGACAAGTTGCGGCTGCCCTGATGATCCCCCGACGCCACCTCCCTGAGCTCGGGCGTGCGGGCTCACAACAATGGCCGGTGGCACGGCGTTGACCGCGGCAAGGTCACTGCGGTGGATAGAGGTGGACCATATGGATGCAAGCATCCCGACGGCGAGCTTGCTCTGGGCGCGGGCGACCTCGCATCGTCGTTGCCATTGCCGGCGGATCCGCGGGCCTCCTCCTATCCCGGCGCAAGAGCGCCCACCACGTCGGCGCTCCATGGCTGCTCCATGCCTGCCCCGCCGGTGCTCCATGGGGAGGTGGACGAGCTTCCGACGCTCCCCATGACCACCGGCACCACACCTCCCGGAGCTCGGGCACGTGGGCGCACGACCGTGGCTGCTGGCAGGATGGTGACTACGGCGAGTCGCCGCAGCAGAGGAGGAAGGACCACGTTGACGGGCACAGCTGACCTTGAACGGTGCGACGCGTGCGGCGGCGGCGCCGCGACCGGTGACTCCTGTTGACCAGCATGGAGCTTCTGCTGGTTCTGCGAGGAGAAAAGCGTCGTCCAGAACCTGTTTGACGAAATGCCCATACGAAAAAGGAGGTGTAAATAAAAATGAAAAATGAAAAATGGAGGCACCGACTCAATGACATGTGGGTCCCATGTCCACCTCGACGTATTTGTCCACATAGGCATGCCACGTCAGCCCGACAGGTGGGCCCAACCTGTCGGTTTCGCTGTTTTTGCGGCCAAATCAGCCTATCAGTGCTCCGCGTTACATGTTAGGCTTCGAACTGGTGGTTTTATGTGACCTGACTCAAATCTGGTACTGACCTGTTGTCCAAGCCCCAAGTGTGGTGGTTTTGAATAAATAACTCAAAATAATTACCCATTGTCGTTTGTATGAACAGATGTTTCGGAAAGCCGGGTAGACCTCTGGTTTATTGATAGAATTAGCACCGCACCGATCGATCGCACTACGTCAATTCGATTTATCGCTTGATGCTGCACACAAGGGATATGGCTTAATTTAGCATGCATGCACCTAATCTTTCAGGCCGCTGCAAAATTGATAAGAACTTTCGAGTCAGTTAAGCGTCCTCATGTTGCTTTCGTTACACATTAATTAATCTTTGCACTGTCCTGAAAAGGCACACACGCGTCCATCAAGATCAGAATGGTCTGATTTGCATCCACTCAGCTAAAATTAGGCCTAATGAACTACTCAAGGTATTCCAACATTTAAGCGGTTGGCCTGTGGATGCAGACATACTACATGGAGTTCAAGGACGTGCACGTTTTGCTCGTTTGCGTCACCCTGTGCCTAAGTTTTGGCCACTGTTTTCCAAAAATGGATAATAGGCGGTGCGACGGCGCCGCTCCTGGTTGGTGGCGGCGGACAGACGTAGAGCGCACTCTGAGAGAATCTTGACTTGATTTCACGGGCCAACACTACTTACATACATTTTGGCCAGTACACTACAAGCTCCAATGGTCATCGTTATCATACCGTGAGGACCGAGGAGTAGGGTCATTGACCGGACAGAAAAACGTTGTCCAATTGAACCGGACAAACACGGCTCCACGTTCAGGCCGACCGACGCTGTTATACAAAGCTCATACCTGGGGCAGATATAGGAACATCCGGACACGTCCAGTACATAGGACTCGCAGCAAGGACCCGTGTCAAATCGCTTGAAGATTACCCTCTCCTATCCAATCTATCCCGTTTCTCTCCTCTTGCACACCTCGTCCGCACAGTCGCCACCGTAGCTCTGCCATCATGCTTCGCCACCGCCCCTAACCCACAACACTTGCACCAGAGACCCCAAACCACAATGCCTCTATCCGTGCGGGCATCGGACGGCACCCCGATACGTCCAACTCCTCTGGACATACACTTTGCAGTCTATGTGTTCAATGAAATACCCGAACAGTTCTTTTATTCTTTTGATCATTTGTAGGTCGCCGATGGATTCATCGTCGGATGATGGCTATGTAAGTCACAGACCTTGGCGAATTCATATACAAAGAGTTCATCTAATCGTTGGATTGGACGATGAAGATGCTGAAATGATGATGCTAATGAGCATCAAAAAAGTAATTGAGAAGGAAGAGGAACACGTATTGAACTTCAAGGCTTCGATAAAAGGCCAAAGAGTTATTCCACGTGATAGGATCGTTGACGCACGACTTCTATATGTACTACTTCACATTGGATTGAACATATCATGAAGGCTTTTTTTCGACGCCGCTTCCGGATGAGCAAGCTTTGTTCTTGCGCATACTGACTACCGTGGAGAAGGCTAATGACAACTTTAAGCTGAGAGTAGATGCATCGACAACTTTGACATGAACATGCGCGCTTGCAACTTCTCAATGATTTTGTGGAGTATATATGGATCCATGCTGAAAATCACTGAACTACACTTTTTATGTTTCAATTATGCACTGTGAACAATTTTTATGCTTGGATATTTGGACTATTAATTTTATGTAAGAATAATTCGTAGTCACGTGCGTTACTCATTGTTTGTGTGTGATGCTCAGTGTGCATGTGTTTGCATGCATATGAGTTCCAGAAGTAAGGTTACAAATGCGAACATTTGAGGACCGGGCTGACGCTGTCTGCAGTCGTGTCCACGGTTTGCCCAGTCTGGTTGTGGATGCTCTTAAGAGAAATGTCTAACAACTCCCGGGTGCCTCTACACCCTCATGAACAGTAAATTCATATAAAATTCAAAAAAAAATTTAAAAAATCTAAAACTTTCAGGGATCAAAGACTGTCAAAGGTTTTGATGTTCCTGCAAATTTTCAGCAACAAATAACTTTCGTGGAGCCCTCACAAAAAAAAATCACTGCTCAAAAATATACATAAACTTTGAACAATGGGTTTGTTTTTTATTTGGGTGCTCTTTGAATGTTATTTTTGGCTAAAACTTTCAAGACCATCAAAAGTTTCATGATGTTCGATGTCCCAAAGTTTCAGATTTTTTGATTTTTTTTGAATTTGTTTTGAATTTACTGTTCATAGAAGGTGTAGGGGCACCCAGGTGCTGAAATCCTATCTCTGCTCCTAATGGTGCACCTAGTCACCAACTGTGCTCAGCTCAGTTCATACGTGTCTCAACTCTCAAGTGTGCTTATGCTCATTACAGTATTGCATTTTAAGTTTTGTGTTTAGCTTGTTCAGTGAATCCTGGAAGACCAACGACTAGTTTCGTCCGTCGTCCAACAAGTTAATCTCGCCACCAACGACCCATCCACCTGATGGAGCTCGGCGCCCATGATGAACGAAAATCGCTATGTCATCGAGCAAAGAACATCATTGCCGAAAGCAACGGAGCATGAATCCTGTGGCGCGCCGACTTGCGACGTTACCCATTTAGAAAAGCCACCGGATTTTGTAGTATTTTTTCGAGGCCATTTTTTTACGATCAAAGGATCTAAGCTCCCAATTTCATTTGCATAAACAACCACCAATTTCATTTGTAGCATTTTGTTCGAGCCTAGCCGTCATCTACTCATTATCACTTCATTGTTGCTACATATCTTTATTTGTAGTGTATATTTTGTACGCAGTACTTTGCAGGAGCCCCTAACCGTTCGTTCGATGCTCTTCCTCTTGGCTAGGCAGAGCGGTGTTGTTTGCTTGCCTCGTCACCCGTCACTTCCACTCCTGCGTGTCGCAGGGGGAGCAGGCTTCTTGGGCGATGTCGGTGATCTGGACGCCGGTGTCGTAGACCTCGCCGGCGTGCCACTGGCGCGGCAGGACTTCATGTTCGGCATAGACCCACGCCCCGTCGTACCCGCCGGTCACCACCGCCCTGAGCTGCAGCGGCCCCGGCGGCGCCAGCCTCGTGCTCCACGCCGGCCCGTGGTCGTGTGTCAGGGACGTCCAGCTCGACGGCGAACCGACCTGCGTGACGTCGACCTCGACGATGTCGGTCTGGCCGCCCTGGTAGAGGATCGTGACGGCCAGCTCGCTGGGCGCGCGGCTCCGCTCCTCCACCCGCAGTGAGAGGTTCTTGCCCTCGTACACGCACGGCACCCTGCACATTCGCGCCAGCGTTGACAATCTTGAGTCTAGCTCTTTCCAACCTCCATGCTCCGAGTCAAATGGAGTCTTGTATGAATTTATGACGGCAGGAATGCTCGGCGGGTGCTGTTTTTATTTGTTCTTACCTCTTGTACTCGACGTCGACGGCGCCGAGCTTGGCGAGCCGCCCAGCCATGCCGGGGCGGGCCATGGCGGCGAACGCCGGGCTGCTCAGCACGAGGTCGGTGTCGTTCGTCTTCGTGCTGGCGCGGTCGGTGACGACGACCTTCACGCCGGCGGTGCTGCAGAGCTCCTCGTCCTTGCACCGCACCTGGAAGCACGCGCCGCAGCCGACGCCTTGTCTGTACAGGGCCGGGCCCGCCCCGGCGAGCAGGTCGCCGTTGAGGGACGCGGCCGCCGCGCCGTACCCGCAGGAACCGGCTGCAAGACACGACAATCGAACAATCAGAATCATGCATGTGCCATGTCTAGGAGATATGTATGCGGGTGTATGAATCGTACCGGCGAGGGTGAGAGAGGGGGCGTAGTTGGCGGCTCTGGTGCGGTGCACGCAGCGGTCGCAGGCGGAGGCGGGCGGCGGGAAGGTGGAGAGGAAGAGGAGCGGGAGCACAAGGATGGAGCAGCGAGAGACGGCCATCGTCGTTTCCTTTCTTTTCTTGCGGGTGGTGGATCCGTGTGCCTGACGACTGCTTATATACACCACCACCACGACCTGCCACGGAGCACACCACTCAGGGTCTACAGCTACAACATCAGTGTTCTTGTTAACTGACTTAATTGTGATCCGTTACTTACCTTCAGGCACAACAGTATAATCAGGTCAGCTTAGAGAGCTCGAGAGATTATTATGGGAACATATCTACACAAACGAAACAAAGATTTTATTTATTCTTTTTGAGAAAAGGCCTACATATTTTAAGCATCATATGTCTATACAAACACATCCATAGAGGAAAAATAAAATTACATTCAATCCTTGGGTGTGCTGAAGTCTTCTTTCTTCTATATCCACCGGCAGGTGTGCTGCGAGCATAGCTCGATGTCGCCTGTGAGCCTCCGTCTCAGTGGAGCAAACTTTTTAAAACCCAGAAACTTGTAGAAGCGGCAGCCCGGAAGTCGTCAAAGCAAACTAGCAGACGCCGACGACTACGATCTGCAAAGCATCGCCACCCCGAAGAAGAAAACACCAATAAGAGCCTGTTAAAACTCTGAGGACCACAAAAGGTGGCTGAATCCACATGGATCCATCAAAATCTAAACCGGACGGATCTTGAAAGTCGAAACTACATTCCACACGGTCTCCGTCGAGGATAAGCACACAAAGGGATGGGAAAAGAGAGGGGAGATATCTTACACTCTTAAAAAGTTGATCCCAATTCTCTCAGCGTGCAAAGTGTCCACCTCAACATCCCCACTAAGCCATGCATTTAAATCTTTTCTCCAACTAAGCTATGCAAAATATGTCACATAAACAAACTTATAAATTACAATTATTTTTCTATTAGTCTATGCATGCAATGTTGCCACATCATACATGATGTAAGTCATTCTTCACATTTTTTGTTCTAAATTATATTTTAACAGTAATTCAAAAGCTTTTATTCTATTTTAGACACTTTTTTAATTGATTTTGAAGCTTATATTTGTTTACATTAGATTTAGTTATTTCTTAGCAACTACTCCCTCCGTCCCATAATGTAAGACGTTTTTTGACATTAGTGTACATTATGGGACGGAGGGAGTATTTATGTACTTTTCACAAAATTACTACAGCAATGCGGGGGCCATCATCTATTTATTCCTAGACTAGAACAACACCACCACTTTGCCGTACCAGCCAAACTCGAAAGCTTTCTAAAGAAAACCTGAAAAGAAACATACCCATGTCGTTTGCACGCACAGATGCCTCGGGAAGCCTGGTAAGACCATCTGGGTTATTGGCAGAATTAGCACCGCACCGATCGATCGCACTACGTCAATTCGATTTATCACTTGATGCTGCACGCAAGGTATAGGGCGCTTAATTTAGCATGCATGCACCTAATCTTTCAGGCCGCTGCAGAACTGCTCACAACTTTCGATTCAGTAAACCGTCCTCCTGTGTTGCTTTCCTTACGCATTAATTAATCTTTGCACTGTCCTGAAAGGGCACAGTTTGGACTGAACACGCGTAGAACAAGATCAGAATGCTCTGATTTGCATCCACCCAAATAAAATTAGGCCTAATGAACTACACAAGCTATTCCAACATTCATGCGATTAGCGTGTGGATGCAGCCATACTACATGGAGTTCAAGGACGTGCACATTTTGCTCATTTGCGTCACCCCTGTGCCTGAATTTTGGCCACGGTTTTCCAAATATGGAAAAATTGTTACGCGGTGCCACGGCGCCGCCCCTGGTTGGTGGCGGCGGGTATACGTAGAGCGCACTCCGAGAGAATCTTGGTTTGGTTTCACCGGCCAGCACTACTTACATACATTTTGGCCAGTATACTACAAGTTTCATTGGCCATCGTTATCATACCGTGAGGAGTAGATGGTTCAGTTGCATTGATGAGTGGCTAATGTTAGAGCATCTACATCCGGACATCTCATATACATTTTAGACGAACGAGCGGCCTAAGGGCATCTTCAACGTTGACCCGCAAGTTTTCTTCCGCATCCGTCCACAGCCAGGGAGACCAGTCTACGGACATGGATGCGGAAGCGGCCGTCAAACGCTGCCTGCTTACATTTCAACAACTTCATGAACCAACCGGACGAAATTCGTGCAAACACGGTCGATTTCATACAAACCGGACGACATTCATGCAAACACGGCGGATTTTCATTAGATTTCGAACATTTAGAACAAAAAAACCATTCTAACTTGACCCTAAACCTGTCGGACGGCGGTGGCCGGCGTCCAAGCCCTTCTCGTCTTGCATCTGCCGTCTCCATGAGCACCGGCAATAAGACCGATGAAGTGAAGGTGCGGTCTGCGGTGAGGAAGAGTAGAACATAGGAGATGGACTGGCCCGCATGGGACACAAGGCCTTGCCGCCTCCCTCTCCCTACTCATCCTTGGAGGAGTCCGCGCCTTGTCCGTTGCAGGTGGACGTGAGATCCATGATGGAAATGGCGGCGCCCGCGCTCTCATCGTTCCACGCGGCCGCCCGATCGTCGACAGTGCGTAGGAGGCGCAACTGGCGTTGTTCTCGTCCGCGGTCGCCTGAAACTGCCTCATAGATCACACATTGCTCCGTGACGCAGTTGGGGTTTGCCACAGATATGGCCGCCATGGCCTCCTCGCTCGCACGCTCGCCGTCGATTTGGCCCTCCGCCAGCATGTGCTGCTCTAGGAGGAACATGTTGTACCGATGTTCCTCCTACGCCCGCTGGAATGCCGACATAGGCAACGACGTTGGCTGCTCCTCCACCAAGGTGGCGTTGTAGTGCACCTGCGCCTGCTCCATGGTGAAGCCGACATGCATAGGCGCGGGCTCCGCTGCCGTGTCGTCAGAGCTCGTCTCCATCATGGGGTCATCCTCGTCGTCGGAGACCTGGAGCGAGCTGGCCGGCGCAATGGCCTCGATCCGCCTGGCACGACGGCTCTGCCAGGTGGCCACAATGGTGGTCACCTCGTGCTTCATCTCCGTCAAAAGGCTCTCCCACAGAGCGTTGCCGCCTACATTCATGATGGATGTGGTGCAAGGGAGGGGGATGTTGAGCAGCTTGTGTTGTTCTGTGGAGTTATCCGAGTGTGGCCGCCTTGAAATAGCGGATTCCAGTGAGGCTAGGCGTCCGGGTGGGTCAATGCGCGGCGCTGGAGTGTGTTTCTCGGCCAACGAGCCTTCTTACTGATAGCATATAGACGAACGGGGCATTGAACAGGCATGGTAGATATCCTTCCCGTCCTGTCCAATAACGTATCCCCAGCATTGGACAGGTGCGGACAACAGGGACGCGTCGCGGGCGGCGCCCTCGGTTGGCACACCGCTTCAACAGCGGGACGAGTGAGAGGTTGCGTCTGCTATGGGCCGACTTCAATGTGGAGTGGTCTCTCTACACGGCATGAATGCAGGCACCTAGCGCTGGGCGGGAGAGCATGCGGGTGAGGGACGGGGGGGGGGGGGGGGGGGGGGGGTTGGCCAGGCTGGTCAGAAGTAGGTGTGTCTATTATCCGGGCTCCCGCAAATCCCGCCAACGTTTGTCTCCTGTTTGTGGGAGAAAGTGCGTCTGGACCATCCTACAAACCGATGTAGGACCGTGTTGGATGACACAACACGTCCGGACCACATGGTTCAGACGTATGCAGGCGGTTTAAGGGTCGGCGTTGGAGATGCCTTGACGGGTCACTGACCGGAGCGTTATCCAATAGAAGCGAGAAAACACGGTTCAATGTTTGGACTGACCAACACTCTTATACATAGCTCATATCTAGGGCAGATATCAGGAAGCCCGGACGCGCCACCTATGTAGGACTGGCAGCAGGGGCCCGCGCCAAATCGCTTGAAGATGACCCTCTCCTTATCCAACCTGTCCTGTTTCTCTCCTCTTTCCCGCCTCATCAGCACAGTCGCCACCGTAGCTCTGCCGCCATCGTTGCTCCGTCACCGTCCCAAACCCACAACGCATGCACTGAAGACCCCAACCCACAATGCCTCCGAGCATTTGGCCATCGGACACCAGCCCAGTACGTCCAACTCCTCCGACATACACCTCGCACTCTAAGTGTTTGATGAAATGTCTGAACAATTTTTTTGTGCTTTTGATCATTTGTAGGTCACCGATGGATTCATCGTAGAATGATGGCTATGGAAACACGGACCTTGGCGAATTCATATACAAAGAGCTCATCAAATTGTGGGATTTGGACGACGAAGATGCTGGAATGATGATGATGATGAGCATCCAAAAAGAAATTGAGAAGGAAGAGGAACACGTATTGAACTTCAAGGGTAAGATAAAAGGGCCGGAGAGTTATTCCCCGGGATAGGATTGCCGACGCATGAATTCTTTACACGGACTACTTCACATTGGACCCAATATATCATGAAGGTTTCTTTCAACGTCGCTTCTGGATGAGCAAGCTTTGTTCTTGCGCATAGTGACTGCTGTGGAGAAGGCTAATGACAACCTTAAGCTGAGAATAGATGCATAGACAACTTCGAGATCAACATGCGCACATGCAACTTCTCAATGATCTTGTGAGTGTATATGGATCCATGCTTATAATCACTTACCTGCACTACTTATGTTTTAACTATGCACTATGAACAAATTTTACGCTTGGATTATATTTGGACTATTTATGTTTACGTAAGAATAATTTGTTTGTGTGATGCTCAATGTGCATGTACTTGAATGGATATGAATTTCAAAAGTAAGGATGCAAATGCGATCATTTGTGGACCGGGGCCAACCCTATCCAGAGTCATGTTCGCAGATGCATAGGTGTCTCCCAATTCGGTCGTAGATGCGCTTAATGACACACACGAGTCACTGTGCTTACCTTAGTTCATATGAGTCTCAATTGTGCTTATGCTCATTACAATATTACATTTTAAGTTTTGTATTGAGCTCGCTCATTTAATGGTAATCGCTATGTCATCCAGCAAAGAACATTGCTGAAAGCAATGAAGCATGAATCTTGCGGCACCCCAACATGCGATGTTATTCGTTGAGTATTTTGTACGTTCGGTGATTCAAGCCGCTGCCTCGCGCTCATTATCACTTCATGTTGGAGTACATACTAGTATCTCACACCTCAGCTGCAACTCATGCATGTTTGTCCACTATCACCCGTCACTTCCACTCCTGCGTGTCACAGGGGAAGCAGGCTTCTTGGGTGATGTCGGTGATATGGATGCCGGTGTCATAGACTGCGCCGACGTGCCACTGGCGCGGCAGGACTTCCTATTCGGCCAAGACCCATGCTCTGTCGTACCCGTTGGTCACCACCGCCCCGAGCTGCAGCGGCCTCGGCGGCGCCAGGCTTGTGCTCCACGTCAGCTCGTGGTCGTGTGTCATGAACATCCAGGAGAATGAGCCGGCCTGTGCGACATTGACCTCGACGATGTTGGTCTAGCCACCCTGGTAGAGGATCGTGATGGCTAGCTCGCTAGGCAAGCGACCCCGCTCCTCCACCCGCGCTAAGAGGTTCTTGCCCTCGTACTCGCACGGCTCCCTGCACATTCGCGACAGCATTGAGAATTGTGAGCCTAGCTATTTCCAACCTGGCGAGATGGCATACGATGCACGTCTCTCGAGGTTCACGGACCTCCCGTGCGTGTTCATCCCTGACCTCGATGCATCCCTACTGGTTTTCAAGCCGGGATGTCTGCTCCGGCGAGGGGAGGGGCTCGTGCTCTGCAATGCCGATGATCCGATGGTGAATGCCCGTGGATGTAAGGATGATGGTGGTTTTTACCCGGGCTAGCGGGTATATTTTCTGTGTCATATCGCCAGAACATTTCCGTCCGAGAGGGCGGCTCGTCACGTCGCGGTTTTCATGGAGAGTAATGGCTGCTGGCAAGTGGAAGAGAGGTTACTTAAGCCCACTCGCATTTCGACTCCCCACTCAGTTGCACTGCTATTCCCATCCTCCCCCGAAAACCTAGATCAGATCCCCATCGTGCGGGAGTAGCAGATGTGGGCGTTGGCCGACGGTAATGCGGTGAGGATGGGGAGGTTGAGCGAGATCGACAGGTGGTTCCCGACCAAGGAGGCCCTCAACAAGGCAGCGTTCATGGTGAAAGGGAGGATGGATGATGAGGAGCTGCTGAGATGCTTCCCCAACTATGTAATACGTCTCCAACATATCAATAATTTTTTATTATTCCATGCTATTATAGTATTAATCTTGAATGTTTTATATGCACTTAAAACCTAGTATTAAGTTAGTGCCCAATGCCAATTGTTGTTTTTGTGTTTGTTTTTGGTTTTCTGAATATAAGTACCAAACGAGGTCCAAATGCCACGTAACTTTTTGGAGACTTTTTTTGGACAAAAGAGAGACTACAAGCTTTGGGAGAGGGCCAGAAGACAAAGTAGGTGGCCACGAGCCACCAGGGCACGCCCAGGGGGTAGGCGTGCCCTGGTGCCTCGTGGGCCCAATTTTGCCTTGTTTGACCTAATTCCGCCTCTATAAATTCTCTAAAATCGGGAAACCAATAGAGGAGACCGTGAAATACTTATTCCGCCACCGCAAGTCTTTGTTCTCGCGATATGCCATCTGGAGACCTTTTCCGGCACTCTGCTGGAGGGGGAGTCAATCACGAAGGGGCTCTACATCGATCTTGCTGCCCTTCCGATGATGCATGAGTAGTTTATGACAGACCTATGGATCCATAGTTAGTAGCTAGTTTTTTTCATCTCTTTCTTTGATCTTCAATACAATGTTCTCCTCGATATTCTTGGAGTTCTATTTGATGTAATCACTTTTTGCGGTGTGTTTGTTGGGATCCGATGAATTATGATTTTATAATCGGATTATCCATGAATAGTATTTGAGTTTTTTCTGAACTCTTTTATGCATGATTGTTATAGCTTCATACTTCTCTCCAATCTATTGATTTGGTTTGGCCAAGAAGATTGATTTTTGTTGCAATGGGAGAGGTGCTTTGTAATGGGTTCGATCTTGTGGTGCTCAATCACAGTGACAGTAGGGGACATGACAATTATTGTATCATTGCTGTTAAGGATAAAAATATGGGGTTTATTCATGCGTGAGTTATTTTATCTACATCATGTCATCTTGCTTAAGGCGTTACTGCGTTCTTTGTGAACTTAATACTATAGATGCATGCTGGATAGCGGTCGATGTGTGAAGTAATAGTAGTAGATGCATAATCGTTTTGGTCTACTTGTCTGAGACGTGATGCCTAATGATCTTGACTTGGATATCGTCATGATTATTCGCTTTTCTATCAATTGCCCAACAGTAATTTGTTTACCTACCGTATTTTATCTTCAAGAAAGAAGCCTCTACTGAAAACTATGGCCACCGGGTCTACTTTTATCATAAATTAAAATCCAAAAATACCTTGCTGCAATTTTATTTACTTTTATTTATTTTGCGTTCGATCTATCTATCTACCACTACAAAATTTAATCTTGAAAATAACAATCGAGCGATTGACAACCCCTTGTTCGCATTGGGTGCAAATATTTGTTACTTTGTGTGCAGGTACAGCTAAAGAGTTGTTGCGTTAATCTCCTACTAGCTTTTTAACCTTGGTTCTTAACTGAGGGAAGCACTTATCTCTACTGTATTGCATCATCCTGTCCTCTTTAGGGAAATCCTGACGCGGATCACAAGTACCACTACGACGCACTGTCGGCCATGTTGGAGGTAGAATCTCTGATTCGGAGCAGAGGTTCAAATGGAGGGTGTTCAGATCCCTTCGCTAGAGGCAGGATCCGCCTCCAGAGGAGGCAGGGTGGTGGTGATGTGACTTGCGGTGCCGGGCTCGAGGGCGGCACCGATTGAAGTCGTTGACGACGACGGGGAGCTACCTCGCGAAAGAGGAAGGAGAGTGGTGGCAGCGCTGCCATGCTGCTCGCCTCGCTTCCCATGCTGCTCCCCCAGGTTACTAGCCCTCTCCCATGCCCACAAGGGATCTCCAAGGCTGAGAGTCGATTTTGGCTATTCGGTGGAGTAGATTCTAATAGGGAGGAGGGGGATTCATCATAAATTTCTTCTGGTAAGTGCTCCACTCCTTCCAAATATGTGGTTTCTACCCTATAAATTAGTGAAAATGAATCTATGGGGAGAAAGGGGGTTATATTTAGTTCAAATAAGCTTTGTCGATTGCACAAATCTCCACGATCTTGATATGTTTTTTTTTCACAGAAAGACTGCAAGGGAACCCCCTACAGTATAATTGGTGCAACAAACCCAAATTGCAAGTACCGTGCCTTGAACCTGGGTGGGTGGATTTTGAAGGGGATTTTAGGGGGGAAATTGGTCCTAACAGAAAGTTGTTGAATATAGCAGAACATAGAGAAGTTCATGAAGCAGAAGTTAGATATCACATGAGGAAGGGAAATGTCCCTCCCATAATGAGTTATTTCGATAAACAAATGTTGGATTTGGGAGAAATTAAATTAGTGGTAACCTAATTTGTGATGAGTATTATCACAAACATGAGGTTGACCAGGAAAAAAAGAAAATGGTAAAGTTCTCGTGGTGAGAGGCCCAATTGACAATTATAATGAAGAAACCTGAAGCTTTTGCCCAGGTGGGAAAGTGAGCACGTTCAGCCTGGAGCCCACACCCACTACCCTGGCCATGGGATCTATAAAAGCATCCTATCAAGAGTGAGGGGGAGATTGTGTGCCCCCAATCTTTAGGATTTGCAATTGGGGTGGCAATGGGGAGTTAGAGAGTATGGACAGAATTGCTACCTTATGAGATTCCCCAACAAAGCCAAGTTACTAGAGCTTGCAAAATTCAATGACTTCAATTTGCTTGATACTAGGGTGGTGATTAAAGTGCAAGGATGGACTCATAATCATCAAGCTATTGGGAAGTTACACACTGCTTGGGTGAGTTTTGAGGGAGTGCTTGACTATTTTAGACATTTTTTGGTATGTGTGAAGTAGCTGTTATTGTAGGACCTATATTGGAAATCGACATGGACACAATTAACCAAGAGTTATCAGAGCTAAATGTGGAGTGAGAGATATGAAAAAATACCTCCTCATGTGGAAATAACTTCTCTAGGCTTGGATCTAAGCTGGAAAACGTCATGGAGCTTGGATGGTACAAGGAAGATAAGAGAAAGGAAATGGATAGCAATGATTTAGAGGATAGAGTGGACTCTGAGGAAATTAGAAATAGAGCCAAAATGGAGGAGCACACCAGGAATCAAATTTCTCTTGACAGTTTGTCTCTAGCACAGGTTGAGGAAATCAATAAAAAGAATGAGATGCTGAGGACATCTTTGGAAGAACGTATGGATGTTGTTATAAAGAAGGAGCTGATGAGAGAACACAAATGTAGAAGGAGATAGATATCATGTATAGAAAATCCAAGTGCTAGAGAAAGACAAAATGAGACAAACTGCTTTCTGGGAAAGAATGAAAAAAAGGTTCCTGATTTGGAAGCTAAAAATCTGCATATGAAGAAAGAAATGAGCAAAAAATAGGAGATGATTCAACAAATTATTCATGATGCTGCAAACAAAGAGCAATATGAACTAGATCTGGCAAACATAGAGATGGAAGATATTGAAAAAGGAGTTGAGGAAAAAATGAGTGGATCTCATATAGGAGGTTACCTGGAACCCACTGATTATAATGCCAGTCAGGGATCAGAAACTTTGGTGGAGAAAGGGCAGTTGTTCACGGGGACACAATTAATGAATAACTAGAAGATGATACAGAAGAAGAGTTGAGGGGAATATTAATATAAAAGGAAAGGAAGGTCTTAAGGTGGAATAACTCGCAAAGAGTAGAGATGTAGAAAGAGACAACTATGGAAGCTCTCTTTTGAGGCCAATAGTTCTCTTTTGCATATGACTTCCTTGATAGGTAGACTTGGGATGTTCTATTGAAATGATTAATAAAAACATGGAAGTTATTAACAAAATGGAAATAGCTAGAAAGGAACTATATCTTACTAGTCTGACAAGACAGACATAGAGTCTAATATGACTTCCAGTACACCAGATCATATTGAGACTGGAGATACTGCTTTGGAAGAATTATGTTCAAATTTTGGGGGATCAGATGCTGAATTAGAAGAGGAAGAAGTTGAAAAAATTAGGAAATTATTTTCTAATGGTAAGTTAAATAGAAATTGCTCACCAATAATGAATTGTGTGAATTATTTTGTTTCTATTGGTTCTTTGAAGAAAAAAGGAAGAATGAAAAAGAATTCTTAGAAAGGAAAGGAGTTTTCTAGAATGCTAGAGGGACGGGGTATGACCCCAAGAAAAGATATGTTGGAGAGCTGAAATTTAGAAACTGTAAAAAAGAATTTCACTAAAAACGAGTTGTACAATCTATGTAATGGGAAAACTTTAAATGGCATTAGAACCTACCCAGGGGTCATTCTTGAGGGATTTTGGTCGGAGTTAATATAGATCATTCTGAGGTAGTTCATTCTGAGCTTGGAGAATATTTTGTTAGAATTATGGTGTACGACAGAATGGCTAAGTTCCACTGGAATCTTATATATGTTTATGAGGATGCACAATCTGATGGAATAGCTAGTTTTCTGGCAGAATTGGCTAGGGTCCATCATGATAATAGCATTCCATGTCTAGTGGGTGGGGATTTTAATATCATTAGAAAAGAAAGCAAAAAAAAGTATGAACGACAAGCCCTGGATCTTTGTGTTTAATTCTGCCATTGAAAATGTTGGGCTGAGAGAGTTTCCTTTAAATGGAAGAAAATTCAGTTGGGATAATAACTTACATGATCCTACTTATGAAAAACTTGACATAATTCTATGTTGTCCTATTTGGGAGAAAAAAATACCCCCTCAAAGTGTTGCAGGCATTTGCTAGAGAGGTTTCAGATCACACACCACTATTCATTGACTCAGGTGAACACAATAAAAATGGTCCTATCTTTAGATATGAAAATCACTGGAATATGAGAGAAATGTTTAGAGAATTTGTTTATAAAGTTTGGAATGAAGCATATAAAGGAAACACTCTAGAGAGGTGGCAAGCTCGGTGTAGAAACTTGAGGAAAAAAACTAAAGGTTGGAATAAAAATGTTGATGCTTCATACAAGAAGATTAAGACCGAGATTATCAAAGATTGGATGATGTTGATAAAGTAGATGAAAGGCAGGGGCTTATTGCTTGTGATAGAAAAGAGCAGAAAGATTTGAGAGAACAACTTAATAGATTACTGAAACAAGAAGAGGTGAAGTGGTTTCAAAGATACAAAGATAAAGAAATTACTGATGGTGATGGTAACACTATGTATTATACCTCCCTTGAATAGGAGGAAGAGGTGGTTGAAGGAGAGGAACAGTTATTAACCTACATTACAAAGTTTCATAAGGAATTATTTGGGTAGCCTAATGTGACTAATGTGTCCTTAAGTGATCAAAACCTCAAAAAAATCTAAGGAAGATGCGGATAAACTTGTGCAACCTTTCACTCTTCTGGAAATAAAAGAGGTAGTGCTTGGTATGAAAAGAAATAAAAGCTCAGGTCCTGATGGTTTCTCTGTTGATTTTTACCAAGACTTTTGGGACCTGGTGAAATGGGATTTAAAATAATTGGTTGATGGATTTGCCAAAGGAACATTAGATATATCTACACTGAACTATAGGATTATCACTTTGGTTCCGAAAACTGCTAATGCCAAGAAAATACAAAAATTTAGACCCATTCTCTATGGAATGTAAGCTTTAAAACCATTACCAAAATACTCATGAATAGATTAAGTAAATGTGTTTGCCCAGTCATATCTCCCACCTAGACAACATTTATAAATGGGATGTATTATGGAAGGAGTTGTGATCTTGCATGAAGCACTAAATACTATTCATGCCAAAAAAACAAGATGCTCTGATTTTAAAAATGAATATGACAAAAATAAGTGGCCATTTGTGATTAAAATGTTGAACATGAAAGGATTCCCTAACAAGTGGTGTGATTGAGTAATGAAGACCATGAGAGGGGGACATCTAGGAGTGAGAGCTAATGACATAATTGGACCTTACTTTACAACTTTCAAAGGATTGAGGTAGGGGAATGCCATGCCCTCCTTGCTGTTTGATTTGGCAGCTGATGCTCTAGCTGTAATTTTGAATAATCTAGTGAAAATGATATAGTTAAGGGGGTGTTAGGGGACAATAATAATGAAGGAGTGAATATGTTACAATATGCTCATGACACCATTTTATTAATTCAAGATGATATTGAAAGTGCTAAAATCTTAAGTTCATTCTTTGTGAATTTGAAGAAATGTCAGGTTTGAAAATAAATTTCCACAAAGGTGAACTTCTTCTTTTTGGAAAGCTAATTGAAAGGATCGATATGGTTGACTAGAGGGGGGTGAATAGGCAACTACCCATTTTTTGCTTTTCTTAACAAATTAGGGTTTACAACAAATAGGTTATCTAGATATGCAACCATGTGAGCAACCTATATGATGCAAGCAACACAAGCAAGTTAGAGATAATACACAAGTAAAGTTTGCACAAAGTAAAGGTGAGAAATAACCACAAGTGGGGCCGGTGGAGACGAGGCTGTGTTACCGAAGTTCCTTCCCTTTGAGAGGAAGTGCGTCCGTGTTGGAGCGGTGTGGAGGCACAATGCTCCCCAAGAAGCCACTAGGGCCACCGTATTCTCCTCACGCCCTCACACAATGCGAGATGTTGTGATTCCACTAGTGGTGGCCTTGAAGGCAGCAACCAGACCTTTACAAACAAGGTTGGAGCTCTCTCCACAACCGAATTGGAGGCTCCTAACAATGGAATGTGGCTCCGAGGTGACTCCACCATCTAGAGTGTTCAAACACCCAAGAGTAACAAAATCCACACAAGAAAGTATGGGGGAATAAAATTTCCATTGGTGGAAGTGTAGATCTAAGTCTCCTACTTCAATCCCTAGCAAATCAACAAGTTTGAGTGGCTAAGGAGGGAGATCAGGAAAAACGCTTGAAGGGCATTAATGGAGGAGAGAGAGGCAGCAGGTAAGAAGGTAGGTGGAAGGAACCCCCTTTATATAGGGACCCCCATTTTCTAACCGTTATAGCAGTTTTTACATTGCAGCGGTACAACCGCTCATGACCCCGGTACAACCGGGATTCACGGGTATGCTGCAAAACCCTAAAAAGAAGTACAACCAGACGAGTGAGCGGTAGTACCGTTTAACAATGAGTAACCGGACTAACCGCTTTCCTACCTCAACAACCGCCTCAAAATAGAAGGAAGTCACCCCTATAGGTGGTGGTCGAGCGGTAGTTGCCCCGGAACTACCGCCTACCCAAGAACCGGAGGCGACTAAGTCCCGAGCTGTAGAACTGCTCGGGCAACCGGTAGTACCGGTTAGCAGGGCATAACCGGGACAACTGGGCCACCACCGCCCAAGGACCGCCCCACCACGGAACCAAGTCCGGTGGTTGGGCACTACCTGGCCAGTACAACCGCACGTGAAGCTCCCCCTAGGTTTTCCCAGAGCTGAGGAGGTACCACCACCCGGGGGCAGCGATACAACCTGTGGGCATGTACCTGGGAGTGGCAACCCCAGGGTATCACCCCTGGGGCGGTGGTTGTGCTGGTTTTAACTGGACAGGCGGTACAACCGCCCAAATGGGTGGTACAAGCGCTTGGAGATAAAACCACTAGTTAGGAAGGAAATGAGGACCTCTCTCTACTCAAACGGAAGGGAATGGTGGGTGAAGAGAGATGTGTATGTGTAGTGTTCGCCCAATACTTTCCGATGTGGATTCCCTCTTAATACTACATGTTTCCTGTGAACAAAGAATAAACACGCAGAGAACACCGTCTTTGATCTTTTCCGTCCGGAGGGAAAGCCTAATCGTCTTTGTAGACAAGTGGAAAGGGAGTCCGATGCACCTTGGGTGCAGACTGCGTGTTGATCATCAATATATGGAGTTACAACAGGAGGTGCCGGAGCGCGCTGTACAGGGGCGCGACATGCGCGGGAGAGTGGAGATCGTGCAGGAGGTGCACGACACGGTCAGCTGCAGTTAGGCTGCTAAGACTACGGGTAGACTGCTAACACCCCGCCGCAGCTGCACCGAATGCACAAGCTGGCCTTGAACTCTTGGAACGCTGGAGTAGGAAGTCCCTTGGTCATCATGTCCGCAAATTGGTGCGAGGTCGGCACGTGGAGCACACGGAGCTGGCCGAGCGCAACCTTTTCGCGGACGAAGTGGATGTCGATTTCGATGTGCTTGGTACGGCGGTGGTGAACGGGGTTAGCCGCCATATACACCGAGGAGATGTTGTCGCAGTAGACCACAGTAGCTTGCCGGAGAGGGATGTGAAGCTCGCTGAGCAATTGCTGGAGCCAACAGCATTCTGCGACGGTGTTGGCAACCGCCCGGTACTCTGCCTCGGCGCTGGAGCGGGAGATCGTGGGCTGGCGCTGGGACGACCACGACACGAGAGAGTCACCAAGGAAGATGGCGTAGCCCAACGTCGAGCTACGGGTGTCGGGGCAGCCGACCCAGTCAGCATCGGAGTAGGCGACCAAGTCGAGCGAAGAGGAGCGCTGGAGGTGCAGTCCATGGGTGGAGGAGCCACGCACATAGCGCAGAATGCGCTTGACGAACGTCAGGTGCTGCTCCCGGGGGTCGTGCATGGATAAGCACGCGTGCTGAACCGCGTACGCGAGGTCCGGCCGCGTCATGGTGAGATACTGTAGAGCACCCACGATGCTGCGGTATTCCGAGGCATCAGCGCCGGGCGGTCCGGCGTCAGCACAGAGCTTGCACCGAGTGTCGACGGGCGTGGTCACCGCCTTGCACTGCACCATATTGGCACGGTCCAAGAGCTCATTGAAAGTGCTAGTTATCGACTAGAGGGGGGGGGTGAATAGGCGATTTTTATCAAAGTCTTCAAAACGTGGAAGTTTCAAAGACAAACAATAGAAATGACCTGATTGATATGTAGCGGAAGATAGACTACGACAAGCAAACCATAGTCATGTATGCAATAATGTGAAAGTACAAAGACTAATAGCAGCTTGGTAGTAAGGATCAGGATGGAAGATAGTATGAAGCCAACCAACAATAGTAGTCAAGCAATGAAGTCAAACAGGTATGACAAATAGGCAATGACTTCAAGAAGACAAACTCAATGTAAAGGGAGGGAAAGGATAGAACCAGTCACTTGTTGAAGACACATGATTTGTTGGACCAGTTCCAGTTGCTGTGACAACTGTACATATGGTTAGGGAGGATGAGATTCAACTCAGAAGACCGCGTCTTCACCTTATTCCCCTTGAGCTAAGGACACACAGTCCTCGCCCAATCACTCTGGTAAGTCTTCAAGGTAGACTTCCGAACCTTCACAGACTTCGTTCACCGGCGATCCACAATGACTCTTGGATGCTCAGAATGCGACGCCTGACCGGCTGGAGGATACACAGTCCTCAAGTGTAATAAGTCTTCAGGTCACTCAGACAGAAAGACTTCAGTGATGCCTAACACTCTTTGGCTCTGGGTGTTTGGGCTTTGTCCTCGCAAGGATTTCTCTCTCTCAAAGGCTTCGAGGTGGGTTGCTCTCAAACGACAAAAGCCGTAAACTAACTCTGAGCAGCCGCCAATTTATGGTGTAGGGGGTGGGATATTTATAGCCAAAAGGCAACCCGGCCTGATATGTCCAAAATGACCCTGGGTCACTAAGGAACTGACACGTGTTCAACCGGTCAGATTTCAAACACACACGGCAACTTTACTTGGGCTACAAGCAAAGCTGACTCATCCAGCTCTGGATAAGATTTGCTCTCATTGTCTTCTCTCGAAGACATAGGATTTGGGTTGAGCATCACTTCAGTCATTCTGACTTTGTTCACTTGGACTCCACTTAATAGTACAGTAGTTCCTATGACTCAACAAAGAAGAAAAGGAAACAACGAAACAACACAGTCTTCGCGCTTCATAGTCTTCACTCAATGTCTTCTCATGTCATAGTCTTCAATATGAATATCTTCACATACCACCATTGTCGTCAATGTCTTCATATATTTTTAGGGGTCATCTCCGGTAGGTAAACCGAATCAATGAGGGACACTACCTGCGTTATCCTGCAATTCTCACAAACGCATTAGTCCCTCAACCAACTTTGTCGTCAATACTCCAAAACCAACTAGGGGTGGCACTAGATGCACTTACAATCTCCCCTTTTTTGGTGATTGATGACAAACTGGTTGAAGTTTTCAACGGGGATAAAGTATGTGAAATTGTAAAGGATAGGGTATTATCTTCATAAGTGGCAAAGGCTCCCCCTGAATATGTGCATATAAGTAATTTGCTTTTGGAATGCAAATGCACATGGTAGGTTGTACTTGTGGAGATCCTCTTCGACTTATGAAGATAATTCATCATGCATGAAATGATATAACTAAGAGAGTGACATGCATAATGAAAAATGGACGTCTGCAGAATGATGTAAGTGCGGAAGTTATCATCGCACATGGAAAAGCAAATAAGTAGCAGACGACCATCGAGTTTAAGTGTTACAACTCAAAGAACCAAATGTATCAAAAGCAAGAGTTGTAATCACTAGGCAAAATATAAAGCAACCGACCATATGAACCCGCTTGAAGACTATCAAACTCATATGCTTCTCCCTCTTTTGTCAGTAAGGACCAAAAAGGTTTGAAGACATAGAGCATCTACTCATTCCCATGAGGAGTAGGTGAAGCAGCAGGGTTGTCGTTGTTGTTTGGCGGCGCAGACGAACTTGGTGCAGTGTCGATGCGTGCAGAAGTAGGGGGCGGTGAAGTAGCATCATCTTCATCATCGAGCACTTTGGCATTCACATTTGCCGCGGAGGAGGAATAGTCAGAGTCTTCAAGGGATGGAGTTCGACGTAGGACAACATTCCGTGGAGGAGTGGAGTCAAACTTGAATCTTTCAGTGAAGCCATCGTCTTGAAGATCTGCTTCAGCACTGAGCAGTGTCAAACTCTTTTGGGTATTCAGCGTCATGTGGCAAAGGCTTCATCATGCTCAACATCTGGCTCATGTTGGGTTCTGGCTTATGGAAGATGATCTCCAGTGCATTGCGGTGGAGTTGACAATCAGGTTCGTACAGCTCTCCAGGAGTGGATAAGCCTATAAGCTCAATGATGTCAAGAGCTCTGGCTTCATGATGAACATTTCCTGTCATCCACTCGAGAACCCATGTCTTTGTATCCCTGTTGTAGCCGCGAATGTGGAGGGCAGCATAGAATTGAAGCAAAAGTTCCTCATTCCAATGTTCTTTGTCTGTCACAAAGCTGAGCAGACCTGCATCACGAAAGCAACCCAGTGCTTCTTCTAAGCATGGCAGTCCAGTAATGGCTTCAGTGTCAAGACGCATATGAGGGAAAATGCGCCCTTGATCATACATAACGCAGGAGTAATAGCTTCGCTGCTGATGGCTCCAAAAACGATCAGATGATATTCTTTGCCTTGAGTAGGGGTTCTTTGGGCTGTCCAAGAAGGTGTTGTGGCTTTTGAAGCCATTTGCATTGAAGGACCCTGTAGAGGTGGCAGTACCTGGGAACCTTGGCAGTCTTGGCTTTGGTTTCTATACCTGAGGCCTATGCTCAATATGATAATCAAACTGAGGACCAGAGACATTAAGCGGAGGGACCAGAACGGGCCATTTGACAGTGATAAGCTGGTCATAGTCGTATGCTTTCTCAATTGTATGAGGCCTTGGTGGCGGAACAGGAGCAGTGGCAACAACAGAAGGTTCAGGCTGCTCAACAGAAGCTTCAGGAGCAGTTGCAGCATTGGCTTCTGGCATATTGGTTGGTGCAGGCTCCACACTTGCTTCAGCCATGACTACGTCACGGGCTTCATGTGTGTTGGTGGTGGCAGCCTCAAGATTTTCAACCTCCACTTGAGGAGCTGGAGGGTCTGGCACTGGCACGTTTACTTCAGGAACAACCTCTTCAATAATGGGGGGAGTAGGGACACGGTCTTCTTCTTGTTTTTCATCGACTGATGCAGCCAGATTGTCTTCAGCAGCTTTGGCTTCAGACATGGAGACATTCACAGTCGGAGTGGCTTCTGGAAACACTTGACGTGTAACAGATTGGTGATGCACTTCTCCTTCTGGAACGCTCGGAAGAGGGACTTGAGGCCTTGGTCCTTTGCAAAGCCTGTGTAATACTGGCGACGCCTTTGGAGATCGAGTAGGCTGGGCCTCATCCTCTTCTTCTTGCACAGGTGGTGTGACTTATTGTTGTTGGGGAGTACTTGGGGAGTCTTGTTGTTGTGGGAGATCAGCCCATGATGCATCCTGAGCAATTGGCGTTAGAGGACGACCAATGCTGATGAGTTCGCTGTTCGTGAGAACAGGCGATGATACCACGTTGTGTTCAATCTGAGGAAGAACTTCATCATCTTCAACATTGTCATGGTGACCAATGTCTTTAGCAGCGGTGGGATCAACTGCTGGAATTTCTTCAGCTTCATAAGCCTCTGTGGAAGCAGGCTCATGAACTATCATCCGTCGTTCTTGGTGTTCAGATGCAGGGCGAACCATTGAGATAGGCTCAACAACTAAGGGTTCTGTGGGAGCAGCCCGATTCTTCTTGGTTCTGCGCTTCTTCTTGGAGGGAGCAACATCAGAGGCTTTTGTGTTTTTTCTCTTTCTAGCTTCAGCCTTGGCAGCCCTCGTCTTCTTCAGTTCTGAAGCGGTTGACATGACCTTTTGCTTCGAGCCAGTCATGCTGCTTGGGAAGACTATACGAGGTTCATCGTGCCTTGAAGGTGCAGATTGGACAGTTGATAGCTTCTTCTTCTTTGCAGCCATTCTGGGGTCAATACCAGGACGATCAAGAGCCTTGCGTTTCTCAGCCTCATTGTAGGCTAGCACACACTTGTCAGCCAAATTCTTCATGCGCTCACGAGAGCCTCGAGCTTCTTCACGCTTCTTGTGAAAGGCTTCTTTGAGCTCGTGCAGCATGATCTTGAAGTTTTTGACATCTTGCACGCTGAGCTTGGCCACATGCTTCTTGAATTGGGCTTTTTCATAGTCGATCTTGTGCTTCAGTTCAACGATGCGCTGAGCAATAGCTAGCTCAGAAGCAATGGCGCCATTGAAGGTGACGCTGAGGCCAATGGGAAGTTGCAGATCATCCAAGCTGAGATTTGGGGTGTCAAACCACTCATCAATGAAGTTATGGATGATTGCACCATCAAAGAGAGGCAAATCATTGAAGATCTCTGCTTCTTCCTTGCTCTTGATCAGTTGCTCAAGAGCATCATCTACAAGATCTTCATCGCTGGACAGATCAATGTGCTCTTCACGCAGAATGTCAGCAGGAGTCAATGTCAGATCAGTATTCTTGATGATTTCCTTTTTCTTCTCCGTCTTCTTGGAGATGCGTGATAGATCTTCAGACTGCACACTGTCTTCAGGAGGTGCAGTGGCCAGTGGCTTCGCACGTGAAGCTTTTGGAGGTGTAGCTGATTGTGAAGCCCTAGTCTTCTTTAGCTTCCGCGGCTTTGGAGGAGGAGCTGGGGCTTCATCAGTGTCAGCATCATTATCAGAATGATCCACTTTGGCACCATGGACCAAGATGTAAGTGATGAGGCCATCAAGGTTGGAGAAGGGGCCGATGACATTGGGTTCTGCATCACGTGAGCCGTCAGCACGGGGAGCAGAGGGACCAGGGTTGAAGTCTAACCCCAATGACTTCTTGTTTTCCTTGGCCGATGCCTTTGCGTGCTGGAAGTTGCGCTTGAAGAGATTATCGTCACGACACCAGAGCAATGATGATGGGTCGGCATTTTCAGGCTGAGGTCCACGGACCATACAGGGATAGAAACCCTATGCAATAGCTTCAGCTTTGTTCTTGGGTGGAAGGCCTCGATAGAGAATATCACCCCAAGGACTTTTGATAGCATTCTTCTCAGCATATTCCTGGGTCACGAACTTGTATTTGAACCATTGTTCAGCCCAATATCGTCGAATCCATTGGATTCGTGTCTTGCGCTGATTATAATCCTCTTCAGGATCTGTCTTGTAAAGCTCTGCGAGGTCATCAGGCAAATCTTTTGATGTTCCCCCTCGACGCTGTCTGCCACCCTTCCTTACTGATTTCTCTGCAGCCATGATCTCCAAACTGAACGGCTTCAACACGTTCAAAGGCTTCAAGGGCTTTCGCTTGCTGGACAAACATGAACTGGCTTCGGGAGAGTTAATGTGTTGCTGTAAGAATTCTGCAAACGAATGCAGACTATGAGAACCAAGGGATTCTCCCACGGACATGTACCTGTGACAGCATTAGAGATGCGAGGGAAGGGGAAGAGGTCATATGCATTCTCAGAAGATTTTGAAGATAAATCAGTTTGAAGACATTGACCTCATTATGCTAAGACATTCACTTATATGTTGAGAGTTGGTTCCAGATTTGTACGAATCCGTGAATAAGTACAAGTGAGGAATCTAACTGGATATGAAGCTTAAGTGAATATACTAGGCAGTATGAGATGCAGACAGAATAGATCTAACATGCATAGGCAGAAACCAATTCTGGTAAATAGGATGAATCATTGAGGATCAAAAAGATGGTAAAATAGAGTTATATTTACCACACGAAGAACTGCTAGACAGGATGAATAGGAGACCGAGCAGTTCAATCCACCATGCCCTAACTTGGCGACGGAGTGTCGGTGTACTAGAGTAGGGGTACCCTAGTATCCCAAACTTGTGCACGGGCAGTTGCAGCACCCCGCGGCAAGGCTTGCCGGGTGACCGCCAAGGTCCTCCGTGGTTCCTGTGGAGCCATTCAAGAACAAAGTATTCAAGCCAAGGAGACAAGGCCCCGACAAGAGGAGCTTGCCGGGAAGGCCAACCAAGGCATCTCAAGGAACTTGCCGCGATGCGCCACGCGTCCCGGCGAGGCCCGGTGAGCGACAAGCTTCCGGACGCGACAAGACAACGACCGCGGCAAGGCGCTTGCCGCGGCAAAGCTACCACCCTGTACCCGCGCTCCAGCACATCCACCAACGTGTCGCCCTGGGGCCTTTCCAGGCGCGCGTGGCAAGAGACTGTGCAGCCAGCGGTGCGCGGTGGCAAGCGGCGCTGACAAGATTGCCATCGTGGCGAGCGGTGGCGTCCCTGACGGTCCCTTTTTGCACTATTTGGGCGACGTAGATGGGCATTTAATGCCTTTGTCCCCTGCTGTCAGGGTTAGGTATGATACACTGTACAGGTAGCTGTACCAACCCCAATTCCTTTTCCATTTTTACCCTTGTCTACGTTGCCACCTGTCGGTGACCCCTTTAGCATATAAAAGGAGGCCCATGCGCAACGTAGGGGGGTGGGGAAGGCAGAAAAACACTCACGCTCGGTCTCGTTAGCCGCTGGTGTGTACTGTAGCACTCAGTGCTCCCGAGCAAGAACTCAATACACTCAGACATGCAGCAGTAGGAGTATTATCTCTCTGGAGAGCTCCGAAGCTGGGTAAAACCGCTCGTGTGCTTCGCCTCGATCCGCTCTTCGTGCGATCTCCGCCCCCGCCGAACCGAAAGGGGCCCGGTCCGCCGGTCCCCATAGGTGTTCGTGGATCAGCCTCCCCGACATCTTTGGCGCGCCAGGTAGGGGGCGTTGAGGTTGTGTGAACCTGATCCAGCGTTCACACGAGCTAGATCTTCATCTTCTTCATCGACATGCCACTGAAGAAGAAGGCTTCGGCGGCAGCTGATCCGTCCACGTCGATCCCACCACCACCAGAGTAAACAGGTGGTGGGGTAGACACCGGCGGAAGAACGGACATCGACGAGGGAGCTCACGGTGCTGCCAGGTCCAAGGACAAGGCTGCGCAGACCTCGGCGTCCGTACATGCACCGCGCCCATCTCAGGAGGCGCAGGACCGACCGCGTCATGGTATTCGCAGGGCCATACGTTCGTTGAACCAAGATCGAGCTGGTGGATCTCGGGGTGCTCAAGACCAGCATGCACGCCAACATGCTGGCACGAGCGAGGCACGGTCGCCTGGACAGGATACTGCTCCTTCTAACATAGTTAGAAGTCCGGGCATATCCCGCTCCTGGCACCGTTCGCCACTGCCGCCCACCACTCCAACAGAAGCTTTGGCGTGAGCTCAACTGCTCCTGGATTACCCTCCAATGGCAGACAAGATCGATGAATGGAGGGCCACCATTCAGAGTCTCATCGGCTTCGCCAACAGCGACACTCCGCGTCAGCCGAGTACATCGCTACCGCGGCAGGACTGCCAGGCACGAGCTGGTGGCGACGAAACCGGTGGGGGTGCAACCACCATGCACTCTCCACCCCGAAGGCCAAGATCGCCGACTCGCCAGATCCACCTTGACAGCGACTCCACCGCATCATCAGATCCACGATCTCGTCGCGATCAGCGCCAAGTTCTTCACGAACGACAGCAAGAAGACGCTCGAACTCGCATCGAGCGCCGAAGAGAAGCGCGGCATCAATCGGACCAGCGCGCTGGGCCCTCTGTCGACATGCATGCACCAGGGGAACCAGGCGACTTGCCGTACGCGGTAGGTTGCCCTGCGTTCACTCGTGAGCTGCGGCAAGTCCAGTGGCCCAGCACGAAGAATTTCAAGCCAGACGTACCAGAGAAGTACGACGGCAAGTCGCATCCGTCGGAGTTCCTCAGCATCTACACCATCGCGGTGCAAGCTGCCGGGGGGCGGGACGACAAGATCCTGGCCAACTACTTCCCGCTGGTGCTCAAGCCCAATGTCAGATCCTGGCTCATGCACTTGCCGAACAACTCCATATCCTCCTGGGCAGACCTATGCCATCAGTTTGTCGGCGCCTTTACAGGCGGCCACAAGCCTCCTGGCCAAGAGAGCGACCTTCATCTGCTCGCCCAGAAGGAAGGAGAGCCCCTGCGCAAGTACATTCAGAGATTCAGCCGCGTACAGCACAACATCCCAGATGTCCACCCTGCCGCGGTAATCAGCGCGTTCCATCAGAACATGCGAAACCGCAGGATGCGGGAGGAGATGGCGATGTGCAAGATCAGAGACGTCAGTGAGCTATATGCCCTGGCCGACAAGTGTGCACGTGCTGATGAAGGGAGGAAACTCCCCGGAGAGAATACAGAAGCAGGAGGATCTGATAGTGAGGAGGTTGCCCCGGCAAAGAAAAACCGGCGGCGGAACAACAGGAAGAAGAAAGGCAAAGTTGTGCTAGTCGTTGAGCAGTCCGGCAATGGAGGTGGCGCCAAGAAAGCCAAGGCTACTAGCTCCGGCGAGGGGATTGTCGCAGGCACCAACTACCAGGCTGTGGCGGTCGCCGACAAGCAGGACGACACCAACAAGCAGTACTGCAAGATCCACCGCACCAAGGGCCATGACCTCCAGAGCTGCAAGAAGGTCGAGTAGCTTGTCGAGCTGCAAAAGGCTGAATACGAGCGACGAGACAAGGAGAAGGCCCAGGAAGGTGCTGGAGGAGCCGGCAAGAAACGCCCCGGCCGAGGAGGACGCCGCGGCAAGGCCAAGCAGCGGCAAGGAGATAGACCTCCCTGCGGCCGCGACAAGGAGATAGACCTCCCCGCGGCCACGACAAGGACGAAGATGACGACGATGATGAAGATATGGATGATGACGAGACCGATGAGCAGGAGTTCCAGAAAGCCATGGAGGTCCTGTGCGTTGACGGCGGTGCTTCTCTGCATACTTCACACCGCCAGCTCAAGCAGTGGGTGCGGGAAGTCAATGCGGCAGAACCACCCGTCGAGTCACGCAAGACTCTGAAATGGTCCAACACGCCTATCATCTTTGATATTGAGGACCACCCTGATCGCATAACTGCGGTCGGGTGCTTGCCGATGTTGGTTTCACCAACTATCCACAACCTCAAGGTCACTAAGATGCTAGTTGACGGCGGGGCCGACTTGAACCTGATCTCCTCCGCGGTACTCCAGAAACTCCAGATCCCTGATGGCGAGCTCGAAGAGACCGGCACATTCCAAGGAATCAATCCGGGAAGGAGCAAGCCGAAGGGAAAGATCACGTTGCCGGTGACATTTGGTAGCGAGTTGAACTTCAGGACTGAGAGGGTCACTTTTGACGTTGCTGACTTTCCATTGCCTTACAATGGGATACTCGGCCGTCCAGCACTCGCCAAATTCATGGCAGCCTCTCACTATGCATACAACATACTAAAGATGCCAGGCCCGATAAGTTTCATCTCTGTCCCTGGCGACAAGAAGGATGCTCTTATCTGCGCCGACAAGATCTACCGGGAAGCAGCAGCCGCAACAGATCGCAACTCACTTGCCGTTGAAGCTTCCGGGGCGAAGAAGAAGACCAAGTCCGGCAAGAGTTCTGATGCCCACTCCGGCAAGCGCACCTCTTCGGAGTGCTGCGCTACCATCGAGGACGCACCATCGAGCTCCACCGGCATGTGTAAGAAGACAATGGCAGCTCCACCAGAGACCAAGAAGGTGTCCACCAAGGAGGATGGCACAGGTGGTACCTTCACCATCAGTGCCACTCTCGACCCTAAATAGGAAAGCGCGCTCGTTGCTTTCCTGCGGGCGAACGTCGACGTATTTGCGTGGCAACCGTCTGACATCCCCGGTGTTCCCAGGAAAGTAATCGAGCACCATCTTGCCGTCTGTCCTCATGCGCGGCCCGTCAAGCAGAAAGTTAGGAAGCAGGCAGTGGAGCGCCAAGAATTCATCGCAGAAGAAATCAAGAAATTGGAAGCAGCAGGCCTTGTCAGAGGAGTGCTCCATCCTACGTGGTTAGCCAGCCCTGTAGTCGTGCGCAAGGCAAAAGGGAAATGGAGACTTTGTATCGACTTTACCGATGTCAATAAAGCTTGTCCCAAAGACCCATTTCCCTTGCCGCGCATCGACCAGATTGTTGACTCCACGGCCGGATGTGACTTGCTTTCATTTCTTGATGCATACTCAGGATACCATCAGATCTTCATGGCAGAAGAGGATGAGGAGAAGACCGCATTCATCACCCCATGTGGCACATACTGTTTCGTACGGATGCCTTTCGGTTTAAAGAATGCTGGTTCAACATTTGCAAGGGTAGTCCATCACGCTTTTGAGCCGCAAATGCACAGAAATGTGGAAGCCTACATGGATGACATAGTGGTCAAGAGCAAGGACAAGGCGACTCTGATTCAAGATTTAGACGAAACCTTTGCAAATCTGCGCAAGATCAACCTCAAGCTTAACCCCGAGAAGTGTGTGTTTGGAGTCCCCTCCGGCAAGCTTCTCGGGTTCTTCGTGTCTCAGCGGGGAATTGAGGCCAATCCCGACAAGATCAAGGCCATTGAGCAGATTGAAGCACCAAAGCGCGTCAAGGATGTACGAAGACTTGCCGGTTGCGTAGCTGCTCTCAGCAGGTTTATCTCTAGGTCTGCTGAGCGCGCCCTGCCATTTTTCAAAATATTGAAAAAGGCAGGTCCAATGAAATGGACTCCGGAAGCGGAGGCTGCACTGCAGGACTTAAAGAGATACCTGTCCTCCACTCCAACACTTGTCGCACCTAAGCCACAAGAGAAGTTGCTGCTATATATAGCGGCAACCAATCAAGTGGTTAGTGCTGCGTTAGTAGCGGAGAGGGAGGCGGACGATGAGCCAGCAACCACGGCAGATGCATCCAGCGACAAGCAGGGGACTTCACCGGCAAGCTCTGGTCCCGACAAAGATGGATCTGCGCAGGCGCGTGAGAAGATGCAGAAAAGAATGGTGCAGCGCCCAGTTTACTTTGTCAGTTCCCTTCTGCAGGGGGCTAGGTCAAGGTACTCTGGTGTGCAGAAATTGCTTTTCGGCCTTCTCATGGCCTCGAGAAAGCTGCGCCATTACTTCCAAGCACATGAGATCACAGTCGTCACTCGTTTTCCGCTGAAGAGGATACTGCAAAATCCAGAAGCAACAGGCAGGATTGTCGAGTGGGCACTGGAACTGTCAAGCTTTGGCCTCAAGTTTGAGAGCACTTCAACTATCCAAAGCAGAGCATTGGCGGAGTTCATAGCAGAATGGACGCCAACACAAGATGAAGAAATTCCAGAAACGAGCATCCCCGTCAAGGAAGCAAGCAAAGAGTGGCTGATGTACTTTGATGGTGCCTTTTCGCTGCAAGGCGCCGGTGCGGGCGTGCTACTTGTTGCACCCACCGGAGAGCACCTCAAGTACGTAGTCCAGATGCACTTTCCCAAGGAGCAAGCAACGAACAATACCGCAGAGTATGAGGGTTTGCTTGCCGGTCTCAGGATCGCAGCAGACCTTGGGATCAAGAAGCTCATTGTCAGGGGTGACTCACAGCTTGTCGTCCGCCAAGTGAACAAGAATTATCAGAGTCCGTTGATGGAAGCTTACGTTGATGAAGTGAGAAAGCTAGAAGAGCACTTTGACGGCCTACAGATGGAACATGTTCCAAGAGCTCAGAACGACATTGCCGATGGCCTGTCGAAGTGCGCCGCACTTAAGTTACCTGTGGAACCAGGGATCTTTGTGCTCAGACTGACTCAACCATCTGTAACGCCATCAACTGGACAGAGCAAGAAGAGGAAGTTGATTTCTGGTGACTATTTTCCGGCAGAGCTCCCCGAAGCCGCCGCCAAGAAGGTCCTCAAGATCAACACCAAGGGTGCTGAGGAGCAGTCTGCTCCGGCAAGCCTTAGGGTTTGTTCCGTTGAAGCAGACGCTCCTGACAAGTTTTGCTCCGGCAAGCTTGCCGGGGAACGTCAAGCTCCGGCTGAGCCACAGGTTCTCGCCATAGAAGCGGATGTTCCCGCAGCAGCAGATGTGCCTTTAGTCCTTGTTGTCGAGCCGCAAGCTCCAGCATGGGCACAGCAGATTGCCCGTTTCCTTCAGACAGGAGAACTTCCCGAAGAGCAAGAAAAAGCGGAAAGAGTAGCCCGGCAGTCAAGTATGTACCCGTTTGTCGACAACACACTGTACAGAAGAAGACTCAACGGCGTGAAATTGAAGTGTATTCACCGGGAAGACGGACAAAAGCTGTTGGCAGAGATACATGGAGGCATATGTGGTCACCACATTGGCGCAAGAGCACTTGCCGGCAAAGCGTTCCGGCAAGGTTTCTTTTGGCCGACAGCCCTCCAGGATGCAACTGCACAAGTAACCAAGTGTGAAGCGTACCAGTTCCATTCCAAGCAGATACACCAGCCAGCTCAAGCTCTCCAGACGATCCCTTTATCCTGGCCATTTTCGGTCTGGGGGCTCGACATCCTCGGCCCCTTTCCCCGAGCTGTCGGGGGCTTTGAGTACTTGTACGTTGCAATCGACAAGTTCACAAAGTGGCCGGAAGTGGAAGCAGTGAGGAAGGTGACAGCACAGTCAGCAGTCAAGTTCTTCAGGTCGATTGTTTGCCGCTTCGGGATCCCTAACAGGATCATCACCGACAACGGCACGCAATTCACGAGCCGCACCTTCATGCAGTACGTCCAAGATCTTGGCGCCAAGGTCTGCTTCGCTTCTGTTGCTCATCCGAGAAGTAACGGTCAAGCGGAGAGGGCGAATGCTGAAGTGCTGCGCGGGCTCAAGACCAGGACTTTCGACAGGCTGCGCAAGTGCGGAAAGAACTGGATTGAGGAGCTGCCGGTGGTTCTTTGGTCGGTCAGGACGACGCCAAATCGAGCCACTGGCCAGACACCTTTCGCTCTAGTCTATGGAGCAGAGGCAGTTCTCCCCACGGAACTCGTATACGGGTCACCTCGAGTGCTCGCTTATGATGAGCTTGAGCAAGAGCAGTTGCGACAAGATGACGCGCTGCTCCTTGAGGAGGACCGTCTTCAGGCCGCTGTACGAGCTGCTCGATACCAGCAAGCTTTGCACCGCTACCATAGCCGCAAAGTTAATGCTAGAAGTCTCGAGGAAGGCGACCTTGTTCTTCGGCGCGTTCAGTCCGCCAAGAATTCCAACAAGTTGACGCCGAAGTGGGAAGGCCCTTACCGGGTGAAACGAGTCACTAGGCCTGGCGTTGTCCGCCTTGAGACCGAAGATGGCATTCCGGTGAGCAACTCCTGGAACATTGAGCATCTTCGTAAGTTTTACCCGTAAGGCGCGGTTGCCGGAACCTGTTTCAACAACCACCTTTTGTACAAGTCTTGCCGATGTTGCATGTAATCCTTTGTACAAAGCCGGGTGCAGGCCCCGTGCATAAGTAAAGCTCATGTGCTCCGCACATCTTGTCAATTTCATGCTTTCTACTGTTCTTTGCATGCGTTATCTGACTTTTTGTGCAGCACCTACCCCCGGTAAGCAATAACGAGCCGTAAGGCTCCATATCTTTATTTTCTCTTCTTTCTCTTTCTCAAAGGAAGGAAGGTTCCCTCGCCCACAAGTTTGCCGGGGGGAAAGGAGAAGATAATGGTGTGGACCAGGCGTCGTTCAAGGAAGTTTCGCCTTACTGGAAAGCAAACGACAGAAAAGCTAAGTTGCCAAAGTTTGAGCAATCAGTTTTAAAATTTTTAAGTTATCTTCCTCGAACGACCGTGCTTTGTATGGAAAACCTGTGCGCGGAGGAACCAACTCGTAGCTAGTTGCGCCCTTACTTTGTTTCGAGTCCGCTCAACAACTTAAGTGAGCTGCGACTAGTTGCGACAAGGTTTCTTGTCGGTAGCGGCACCGCCAGCAGGCTGCTGACGTCCCGCACTCAGCGCTCGCGGCTAAGGTGCCTGCGCCGACAAGTTCCCTAAAAGCGTAGGGCAAAAACATACAAAGGAAGGAATCAAGTAAAGGAAATAACATAGCAATCGCTACCCAAAATAGAGTCATATTACAAGATAGCTTGTCGCAGCTCTAATAGATTGTTCTCATAACATGACCAGCAGCGACAAGAAAAAGAGAAAACGGGCAGCCTAATCTACACGATCGCCCTCAACCCTCTTGATCCCGCTCACCTTGTCCACAATGGGTGCGACAAGGGTCTTGAGCGCTTCCAGATCAGCATCCGGCGGCAAGGTCCTGAGGACGTTGGTGAGGTTGAGGCCTAGGTTGCGGAAGGCCACCTTCACCAGCACCTTTTGAAGAGCCCCCGCATAGATCTTGCGCGACTCGTCGGCCAGCTACTTTGGGATCTTCTCTCGGAGTCACTGGAGGGCCGTCGCCACGCCTTTGAAGAACAAGCTGAGCTTGGCGCTGGGTTGGAGGTGCTCGTCGGAGGAGTACCCGAGATCCTCCATCCCCAGCTGTGCCAGCTCCCCGTCGATGGCTGCGGCAACATCCACGAGACCCACGGTCCAGTGCTCCATGTTCTCCCTAAAGGTGTTCTGGGCGGCAGCAGCACTCGCCAGCAGCGCCTCGTCGGCCTTGATCTTCTCCGACAAGGCCACCTCCCGCTCCCTGGCGCCGTCCAGCGTCTGAGTCAAAGTAACCAGCTTCAACTCAAGATCCGCGTTGGAGTCCTTGGCGGCGCTAAGCTCTTTGCTCCTCTCAGCGAGACGACCTTGCAGCTCGCCATGAGCGGCGGCGTCCTTCTCGCGCTCACGCTTGAGCGCAGCAAGATCCTCGCCGCTCGCCTTGAGATCGGCCTCCAGCTGCGCCATCTTCGTCTCCAGCTTCTTATTGGCGGCCTCGGCAGTTGTGGCAGCATCCTTTGCTTCCTTGAGAGCCCTGCCGAATGTTTGCTCGCGCGCGGCAAGCTCCTCCTCGTGGCTGTCAAGGTTGACCTTGCGTTGCGCCAACTCGTCTTCCTGCGCAGATAGCTTCTCGGCAACAAGCCGCTGTTGCTCTTCAACTTCAGCCTTCTCGAGGAGGAAGGCTTTCCGCTCCTCGGCAACTTGCTCCCGCTCCTCTGCCAGGGACCAGAGAGTTTCCTGCCTGAAACTCCGGAGCTCCTCCGCGCGCTTCTCGATGTCCACTCCCGCCTTCGTGACAAGCGCTTCCCGGGACACCAGCTTGGCCTGTCGAGCGCGGTAGAGAGACAACAGCTTCCGTAACAGCTGCTCCTCCTCAGGCTCGTCGCTGCTGCTGCTTGGCACGTCGATCAGCGTCAGCCCAGCGGAGGCGAGCACCTCTCCATCCAAGAACTCTCCTTCCACCGGCGCCCTGGAGCTTGACGCCCAGGGGAGCTTGATGAAGATGCCGTCGCCGGCCTTCAAATAGGCGCCGGGTTGGGGCTCTTCGGAGCCTGGTGCTGCAGCAGTGGTGGAGGGATCGGCGGTCGGCATAGCGCTTGACGCTCCTGTGGCCTCGGGGCCATCAGTGCGATCACCGGATCCCTCGCCAGCTTCTGCGGCGGCAGCTTTGGCGGCCTCTTCGCCGGCGGGATCATCAGCGCCGGCTTCTCCTTCGATGGCAACGGCGTCGTCGATATTGCGGCGCGCGTTCTCCTCGCCGGCGACCTCGGTTTCCATCGGCTCCGTGGCAGATGGATCTGACGAACGGAAAAAGGAGAAAAATCAAGCAAATATCCAAGAAGAAAATCAGAAGAAGAAGAACCCAAGGGAAGTTTTCAAGCAAGAGGATTACCTGTACTAGGACCTGCAGTCGTGGCCTCAACCACCGGAGGGTCGCTGGTGCTGTCCCTTGCCGGAGAACTGTCCCTTGCTGGAGAATTCTCCCTTGCCGGAGAACGCTCCCTTGCCGGGGAATCCTCCCTTGGTGGTGTAGTTGAAGCAGATGGCATTTCGGGAGCGGCTTCCGGGCACTCCTGGTGAAGCTGCTCTGCTCCTACACAAACCAACAGTCAGATATCAGCAAAGAAAAAGCACCCATGCGCGCCTGACAGCAGGAAGTAAACCATATACTTACGCTGGGGGCTGCGCTGGGGGCTGCTTTGGGGAATAGTTGCCGGGTCCGGCAAGGTGGTCTCGGACACACCCCCTGCCGTCGCGGTGGGTTCGTCCTCGATGACAATCACCGGGACCTTGGCTCTCTTTGCCGCTCCCTGGGCCAGCGTCCTGAAAAGGAATGGGTTCAGAGTGAAGCAAATCAGATACAAGACAATGCAACAAAAATTGAAGAACTACAAGTACAGCAAAGAATCTTACTCTTCTTCTTCCTAGTCGGAGCTGAGCGCGGAGAGATCGAAGTCCGGCTCGCCTCCGGTGCGACGAGGTGGAGGAGTAGGTTCCCTTGTCCGCTTGGCAGGAGCAGCAGCGGTGGACCGGGAAGACCCCGCTCCAGTTGCTGCAGCGGCGTGAGGCGCTCCCGCGGCAACAGTGCTTGCCGTGGTAGAGCACGTCGCACGGCACGACGGCTGTTGACTCGTCTGCCGCCCCGCTACGTCCCCAGCCTTGCGGAGACGCCTTCTTGGTGGAGCTGGGGGCTCCGCTTGCGGCAAGCTAGCTGAAGGTGGGGAGGAGGAGGAGCCGATCTTCAACGAGTCGCTCGCGCCCTCGGCGGGCTCGCTCGACTCGGCTTCAGGCCCGACAAGCTCTTCCTCGCCGGCAAGCTCCTCTCGCTCGACAAGGCTTACCGCCTTTGCTGCCTTTGCCTCCTCCACGGTGAATCCGAATTCGCCCGCGGCAGCGGCTGCTGCCGCCTCTTCCAGCCTAGTGGCGATGCGCTGCATCTCCGCATCGATGGTGTCACGAGTGAGGCTCTTTTGTTCATCGGAGCGGACTGCCACTTCTACCAAGCCGTCAAAGAACTCCTGCACGACGTCGTCTGCGGGCTCTTGCCAAGTTGGAACAATTCCATGCGAATCGCAGAGCGGCATCATTGCACAGATGCGGTCGAGCGAGGAGTTGTTGCAGAGCGAAATGATATCCGCTGCATTCTGGAACTCCCAGGCGGGTCTCCTCCTCTCCTGCAGGGGGGCGATGCGGCGACGAAGAAAATCTGCGCCAACGGCGCCTACAGTGAGCCCGGCAAGCCTGAGGCATAGGATCCGGGTAACGGCAATCTTCAGCCTATCGTCTTCCGGGGCCACGTTGCTCCAATCGTTGCCGCACGCTATTGGGGCTTGGCGCTGGGCGGTAAATGGCTGCGGGTTCTCCTCGACAATCCAGCACTAGTCTGCTCTCCATTCCTCCCACTTGCTGCGGAGCTCTCCCTCCAGATAAGCTTCCTTCTTGCCGACTCTCGAGATCCAGGCGATTCCGCCGGATAAAGGCTCCCCTCTCTCAACTCGGGGCATAAAGAAGTGGCGGAAAAGAGCTACATTTGGATAGACTCCGACAAAGTTTTCGCAGAGATGTGCGAAAATTGCCATGGTCAGAACAGCATTGGGGGTGAAGTCAAGGAGGCGTAACCCGTAGGTGTTCATGATATCGCAGAAAAATTCAGAGAAAGGCGGGCAGAGCCCGCAGTAGAAGAACAACGCGAAGAAAGGGTATCCATTCGGAGCCAGTTCCGAAGCGGCAGCTAGGAGTACCTTCGTACGCGGATGCGCTCGCGTCTCCGTCGACCAGAAGAGGTAGTAGTACTCCCTCATCTCCTTCGCGGCGAGCTGGGGGGGGGGGGAGATTGCCCTCTCCTTTCGCAGCGCCGCGAGCCGCTGCGCCTCGGCCGACTTCACGACCTTCCCCTTGTCAGCTTTCGGAGCCATGGCGGAGGTGGTGGGGGAGATCGACGGCATTGGTGATGCTGGTGGCGATGGGGGGCGGAGCGCTGCTCTCTTTCAGCTTTGGGAAGAAGGGGGGAGCGGCGGAGATTTCTGAGATCGGAGTAGCAACCGGCGAGATGGGCGAACTGCCCCTGTTTCCCCTGCTTATAAAGAGGGAGGGGCGGGTATTCCGTCTTTCCAAATAAAGAAACCACCCACGATCTCTCCCACGATGCCGCATTCGACGCGTGCCGTTCGGGGAGGGCGCGGTGGATACAGTGAGATACGGCGTAACCTAGGCCGCGCGTGCCCGTGCCCTGTTTTGGGCCTGGCCCAACAGCGCTCGGCACCGTGTGTGGCCCAGGCCCGGGGGCTCCTGTCGGTGTACTAGAGTAGGGGTACCCTAGTATCCCGAACTTGTGCACGGGCAGTTGCAGCACCCCGCGGCAAGGCTTGTCGGGTGACCGCCAAGGTCCTCCGTGGTTCCTGTGGAGCCATTCAAGAACAAAGTATTCAAGCCAAGGAGACAAGGCCCCGACAAGAGGAGCTTGCCGGGAAGGCCAACCAAGGCATCTCAAGGAACTTGTCGCGACGCGCCACGCGTCCCGGCGAGGCCCGGTGAGCGACAAGCTTCCGGACGTGACAAGACAATGACCGCGGCAAGGCACTTGCCGCGGCAAAGCTACCACCCTGTACCCGCGCTCCAGCACATCCACCAACGTGTCGCCCTGTGGCCTTTCCAGGCGCGCGTGGCAAGAGGCTGTGCAGCCAGCGGTGCGCGGTGGCAAGCGGCGCTGACAAGATTGCCATCGTGGCGAGCGGTGGCGTCCCTAACGGTCCCTTTTTGCACTATTTGGGCGACGTAGACGGGCATTTAATGCCTTTGTCCCCTGCCGTCAGGGTTAGGTATGATACACTGTACAGGTAGCTGTACCAACCCCAATTCCTTTTCCATTTTTACCCTTGTCTACGTTGCCACCTGTCGGTGACCCCTTTAGCATATAAAAGGAGGCCCATGCGCAACGTAGGGGGGTGGGGAAGGCAGAAAAACACTCACGCTCGGTCTCGTTAGCAGCTGGTGTGTACTGTAGCACTCAGCGCTCCCGAGCAAGAACTCAATACACTCAGACATGCAGCAGTAGGAGTATTATCTCTCCGGAGAGCTCCGAAGCTGGGTAAAACCGCTCGTGTGCTTCGCCTCGATCCGCTCTTCATGCGATCGCCGCCCCCCGCCGAACCGAAAGGGGCCCGATCCGCCGGTCCCCATAGGTGTTCGTGGATCAGCCTCCCCGACACGGAGGACACCTACTGCGGTGGCGGAGAGGACGATGTCCACGGCCGGCGTGAGGACGGCGTCGGAGAAGTCGCGGCAGCTAAGCGCTTCGTCGCTGGCGTTGTCAAGAGCTAGTGGCGGCGCTAGGGTTTTGATGAGCTGGAGAGGTGGAAGAAGGTTTTCTTTACCACAGGGGACGTATATTTATAAGGAAGTGTGCGGCATAGCGCAATTACGCAGGTGCCCCTGGCGGTTCACATCTGAGGGGCACATGGCAAGCATGCAACATACTCAGAGTTGTCCCATGTTCCCACGCCCGCCAGGCTTGTCGGATGGTTGTTCCGGCTTCTCCGGATTTCAGTCAATAAGGATGAATCATTTAAAACAGACTTAATGTTTGTCTCTGTGTCTTCTGCTGACAAGGACGCAGAGAAGACATTCGACAGTTTCAATAGAATGCATATGGTTTGGACAGATAGAGTTTGAGATAGAAAGCATAGAGAGATTAGGGTCTGATCACATTCACTTAGTTCAAAAGATTCAACAAGGAAGACATAGCTATAAGCGAATGTTGTAGAGGACAAAACACTAATATATATCAGAAAGCAATCATATCAGCATAGTGAAGTAAATCATGAAGATAAGTTGAAATTGAAGACAAACCAAATGCGAAGACATTGCAAAAATAACGCCATGAGTGAAACACTTCAAACCATGAAATTTGGTGGTGGCGTTACCCACCGTATAGGAAGTATTAGACCCAGACACGACGCACAATTATCGTGGCGCTTCGAAGTCAAATTCCACGTTAATGAATTCACACTCAGAATGTAAGTCTTCATTGATTGAAGATATACTTTACTTATTGTGTTGCACATCTAAGTCATCAACATGCATAAGTGTTAGGATGTGTGCCTGATCACATGACATTTGAGGATTCCAAGATATTTAGCTCACACCATAACTTGCAAAACCTTTTCTCATCGAAGGGCTTTGTGAAGATATCTGCCAGTTGCTCTTCAGTGTTGACGTGAATGATGTCAATATCTTTCTTCATGACATGATCTCTGAGAAAGTGATGAGGAATTTCAATGTGCTTTGTCTTCGAGTGCTGGACTGGATTGTTGGCAATCTTGATGGCGCTTTCGTTGTCGCAGAAGAGTGGTACTTGTTTCAGATTGACGCCATAGTCCTTGAGAGTTTGCTTCATCCACAGAAGCTGAGCATAGCAAGATCCAGCAGCAATGTATTCAGATTCAGCAGTTGAGAGTGATACACAACTTTGCTTCTTTGAAGACCAACAGACAAGTGATCGTCCCAGAAAGTGACATGTGTCTGATGTAGACTTGCGATCTACCTTGTCACCAGCATAATCAGCATCCGAGAATCCAACCAGATCAAATTTTGAGCCCTTTGGATACCATAATCCGAGTGTTGGGGTGTAAGCCAAATATCGAAGAATTCGCTTCACAGCTAAGTGATGCGATTCCTTTGGTGCCGCATGGAATCGAGCACACATGCAAACACTAAGCATAATATCTAGCCTAGATGCACATAGGTAAAGTAAAGAACCAATCATGGAGCGGTATACCTTTTGATCGAACTCTTTACCATTGTCGTCGGGACCCAGATGGTGTTTGGCTGGCATTGGCATCGTGTAACCTTTGCAATCTTGCATTCCGAACTTCTTCAAACAATCTTTGAGATATTTTTCTTAAGATATGAAGATGCCATTCCTTTGCTGACGAATTTGATGACCAAGGAAGAACTTCAGCTCACCCATCATGGACATCTGATATTGCTCTTGCATCATGTATCCAAACTCATCACTATACTTCTGGTTGGTGCAGCCGCAGATAATGTCATCCACATATATTTGGCACACAAACAGTTCACCATCATAAGTCTTCGTGAAGAGTGTGGGATCGAGGGATCCGGGTTTGAAGCCTTTGCTCTTCAGGAAGTCTTTGATCGTATCATACCAAGCGCGAGGAGCTTGTTTGAGGCTATACAGTGCTTTGTTTAGCTTGTACACCATATCAGGATGTTTTGGATCTTCAAAGCCAGGTGGTTGAGCAACGTATACTTCTTCAATCTTGCCGTTGAGGAATGCACTCTTCACATCCATTTGATATAGTAAGATGTTGTGGTGGTGAGCATAGGCTAGCAGTATGCGAATAGCTTCAAGCCTAGCCACAGGAGAAAATGTTTCATCGAAGTCAATTCCTTCAACTTGAGTATATCCTTGAGCCACAAGACGTGCTTTGTTTCTGACGACTTGACCATGCTCATCTTGCTTGTTTCGATATATCCATTTTGTTCCAATAATGTTATGCTTGCGAGGGTCAGGACGCTTGACTTGTTCCCAAACATTGTTCAGCTTGAACTGTTGAAGTTCTTCTAGCATAGCTTGAATCCATTCAGGTTCCATAAAGGCTTCAGCAACTTTCTTGGGTTCTGATATTGACATAAATGAAAAGTGCCCACAGAAATTTGCTAATTGTGTTGCTCTTGAGCGAGTAAGTGGACCAGGTGCATTGATGCTATCAATTATCTTCTCAATTTGTACTTCATTTGCAACACGAGGATGAACTGGACGAAGACCTTGCTCTTGCTGATCATTGTCATCATTGGAAGGATTGTCTTCGGTCTGAGTATTGTCTTCAGGTTGGTTTGGTGTAGAAATGATAAGTTCCTCTTCAGGCTGTGCTTCAGAAGGCATGATTTCACCGGTTCCCATCATCTTGATAGATTCGCTGGGCGGAGCTTCATCTAAAGTACTTGGCAGGAGCTCTCTTTGTGAACCATTGGTTTCATCAAATCACACGTCCACAGTTTCAACGATTTTGTAGAGATAGAGGTTGAAGACTCTGTAAGAGTGCGAGTCCTTTCCGTAACCGAGCATGAAGCCTTCGTGAGCCTTAGGTGTAAATTTTGACTTGTGATGGGGATCCGTGATCCAGCACCTAGCACCAAATACTCTGAAGTAGCTGACATTTGGCTTCTTGCCAGTAAGGAGCTCATAGGATGTTTTGTTCAGAAGCTTATGGATGTAAACACGATTGATGATGTGACATGATGTATCAATAGCTTCAGGCCAGAACTTTCTTGGTGTCTTGTACTCGTCGAGCATTGTTCGAGCCATCTCAATGAGGGTTCTGTTTTTGCGCTCTACAATGCCATTTTGCTGAGGTGTGTATGGAGCAGAAAACTCATGAGTGATTCCCATTGTATCCAGATAAAGATCAAGCCTGGTGTTCTTGAACTCAGTGCCGTTGTCACTTCTGATATGCTTGATCTTGACGCCATAATTGTTCATGGCACGATTGGCGAAGCGTCTGAAGACATCTTGCACTTCAGTATTGTAGAGAATTATGTGCACCCATGTATATCTTGAGTAGTCATCAACAATGACGAAGCCATAGAGACAGGTAGTTGTTGTGAGGGTGGAGTAGTGAGTAGGGCCAAATAAGTCCATGTGCAACAGCTCAAAGGGTTGAGATGTCGTCATGATTGTCTTCGAGGGGTGCTTTACCCTAGTCATCTTTCTAGCTTCGCAGGCACCACACAAGTGATCCTTCTTGAACTTAACACCCTCGATGCCTATGGCATGCTTCTTCTTGATGAGTGTGTGTAAGTTCCTCATGCCAGTGTGCCCCAGCCTCCGATGCCAGAGCCAGCATTCTGAACCTTTTGCAAGAAGACATACGGCAAGCTGTGGACCTGCTGAGAAATCTACCATGTATAGATCATCTTTCCGATACCCTTCAAAGACTAGAGACTTGTCAGATTCCATTAGTACAAGGCAACGATATTTTCCGAATAGCACAATCATGTTCAAGTCACAAAGCATTGAGACAGACATTAAGTTGAACCCAAGGGATTCAACAAGCATCACTTTATCCATGTGTTGATCCTTTGAGATTGCAACTCTACCTAGACCCAATACCTTGCTTTTACCAGTGTCAGCAAATGTGATGTGACTCTTGTCTGATGGATGTAAGGTTGAGTCCATGAGAAGACTTCGATCACCAGTCATATGATTAGTGCATCCGCTGTCAATAATCCATTCTGAAGCATGAGGTGTCATACCCTACAGTGCAGTTAGGAGGATAGGCTTCACAAAGAGTGTTGTGAAGCATAAGCATTTAACGCACACAAGGATTATCATGGCTTAGATCAAGGTTAGGACTCATAGTATGACTGGTAAGCGATTCACATGTGAAATACATAGTAAGACCATTTTATCATGCGTCCCTTAATTTGTTTTAGGTCCCCAACAATAGTATCGGACGCCTTAGATAGCAGGCTGGAGACCTCATTCTGCAAAAGAAAGTTAATTCTTCTTCACCACCCACATCTTCAGGGGTGGCTTAGAAGCAATGAGTCTAAGTGCAACATCTGAGAACTTAGGCTTTGGAGCCCTAGCAAATAGCCTTGCAGGAGATGAATGATACTCATATGAATAAGCGGAAAAGTTCTTAGTTCTACGAACATAGCGGTTTGAGGACACACGCTCATATTCATAAGTTTGAGTATGATTTCCTTGCAAAACATTGGCGTTAGGGTGACTCAGGTGAGTCCTGTATCTGTATGAAGCCTTTGGGCCATATGAAGCCATAGGTCTGGGGTTTGTCTTCTTCCCTGGTGGTGGCATGATCACATTCACTAGAAGATTCTCAAGACAGCTTTTGGGAACCCAGATCTTCTTCATAGGTGGTCCATTCCTGCAGTTAGTACCAATATACCTGGCAAACACTTCACCATTCTGATTTTTGAACTGTTTATAGTTTGCATCAAAGGATTCATCAATGATAATAGGATTAGCACAGGTAAAGCCAGATAAGGTGGATGGATCCACTGAAGGTCCCTTTGCAGCAACCCATGTGGTTTTGGGATACTGCTCAGGCTCCCAGTAGGAACCATCAACATTCATTTTCCTCTCGAACCCAACACCCTCTTTCCTAGGGTTTCGGTTCAGAATTTGCTTTTTGAGGACATCGCAAAGTGTCTGATGTCCTTTCAGACTTTTATACATCCCTGTTTCAAGCAATGTCTTCAACCTAGCATTTTCATCAGCAATAGTAGTGGTATCCTCCACAGAGGGGTTAGTTACCACATCAGTAGTTGAAGACAATGCAACAGTAGCAGCAGTGGAACATTCAGCAACAGAGGTAGCATTATCATGCTCAATGCATTTTAGACATGGTGGTTCAAATCCATCCTGAGCGGAACTGATCTGTTGAGCGCAAAGTGACTCATTCTCCATTTGAAGATCTTCATGACCCGCTTTCAATTTCTCAAGATCTTGCTTCCTTTGAAGATAATCATAGGAGAGCTTTTCGTAAGTGGTTGAGAGCGTCTCATGAAGACTTTCAAGTTCTTGGTACTTAGCATGAAGATTTTTTATGTCTTCAACTAAGGACTGTGAACGTGTCATTTCCGCGTCCAACAGGTCATCGCTTTTGTCTAACAGTTTTTGAGTATGTTCCATAGCTTTTTGTTGTTTAGTTGCAATTTTAGCAAGTGTTTTGTAGCTGGGCTTGGATTCACAATCAGAGTCATCTTCACTTGATGTTTGAAAGTAAGCATCACATGATTTTACCTTGGCACCACGTGCCATGAAGCAGTAGGTGGGAGCAGGATCGTCCTTGTCATCAGCTTCAGCGTTGGTGTGGAAGTCATTATCTTCAGTGTTGAAGATGGACTTGGCAACATAGGCTGTGGCTAGAGACAGACTTGCAACGCCAAGGTCGGACTCCTCTTTAGACCCCACCTCCGCCTCCTCAGAAGCAGACTCCTCCTCTGAATCCATTTCCTTGCCAACAAAAGGACGAGCCTTGCCAGATGAGATCTTCTTATGAGATGAAGACCTTGATGAGGACTTGGAAGAAGACTTTGAAGATTTCTTCTTCTTCTTGTCATCAGAATCATATTCCTTGCTCTTCTTCTTCTTCTCATTGTCCCACTATGGACACTCAGAGATATAGTGTCCAGGTTTCTTGCACTTGTGACATGTTCTCTTCTTGTTGTCATGAGTGGAAGCTTCATCATTTATTGATCTAGATCGTGAAGACTTTCTGAAGCCCCTCTTCTTGGTGAACTTCTGGAACTTCTTCACAAGCATAGCAAGTTCCTTTCCAATGTCTTCAGGATCATCAGAACCGCAGTCAGATTCTTCTTCAGATGAGGAAACAACTTTTGCCTTCAAAGCGCGAGTTCGGCCATAGTTAGGACCATAGATATCTCTCTTTTCAGAAAGCTGGAACTCATGTGTGTTGAGCTTCTCAAGTATATCAGATGGATCGAGTGTCTTGAAGTCAGGGCGTTCTTGTATCATGAGGGCAAGGGTGTCAAAGGAGCTATCAAGTGATCTCAGTAGTGTCTTGATGATTTCATGCTTGGTAATCTCAGTGGCACCGAGAGCCTGAAGCTCATTTGTGATGTCGGTGAGGCGATCAAACGTGAGCTGGACATTTTCATTGTTGTTTCTCTTGAAGCGGTTGAAGAGGTTGCGAAGAACACTGATCCTTTGGTCTCTCTGAGTTGAGACGCCCTCGTTGACCTTGGATAGCAAGTCCCAGACTAGCTTTGACGTCTCCAGAGCACTCACACGGCCATACTGTCCTTTGGTCAGATGACCACAGATGATGTTCTTTGCAGTGGAGTCCAGTTGAATGAACTTCTTGACATCAGTAGGGTGACACCTTCACCAGTTTTGGGAACGCCGTTCTTGATGACATACCAGAGGTCGACATCAATGGCTTCAAGATGCATGCGCATCTTATTCTTCCAGTAGGGATATTCAGTTCCATCGAACACGGGGCAAGCAGCAGAGACCTTGATTATCCCTGCAGTCGACATAGCTAAACTCCAGGTGGTTAAACAGAATCACACAGAACAAGGGAGTACCTTGCTCTGATACCAATTGAAAGTGCTAGTTATCGACTAGAGGGGGGGTGAATAGGCGATTTTTATCAAAGTCTTCAAAACGTGGAAGTTTCGAAGACAAACAATAGAAATGACCTGATTGATATGCAGCGGAAGATAGACTACAACAAGCAAACCATAGTCATGTATGCAATAATGTGAAAGTACAAACACTAATAGCAGCTTGGTAGTAAGGATCAGGATGGAAGATAGTATGAAGCCAACCAACAATAGTAGTCAAGCAATGAAGTCAAACAGGTATGACAAATAGGCAATGACTTCAAGAAGACAAACTCAATGTAAAGGGAGGGAAAGGATAGAACCAGTCACTTGTTGAAGACACAAGATTTGTTGGACCAGTTCCAGTTGCTGTGACAACTGTACATCTGTTTAGGGAGGCTGAGATTCAACTCAGAAGACCGCGTCTTCACCGTATTCCCCTTGAGCTAAGGACACACAGTCCTCGCCCAATCACTCTGGTAAGTCTTCAAGGTAGACTTCCGAACCTTCACAGACTTCATTCACCGGCGATCCACAATGACTCTTGGATGCTCAGAACGCGACGCCTAACCGGCTGGAGGATACACAGTCCTCAAGTGTAATAAGTCTTCAGGTCACTCAGATAGCAAGACTTCAGTGATGCCTAACACTCTTTGGCTCTGGGTGTTTGGGCTTTGTCCTCGCAAGGATTTCTCTCTCTCTCAAAGGCTTCGAGGTGGGTTGCTGTCAAACAACAAAAGCCGTAAACCAACACTGAGAAGCCACCAATTTATGGTGTAGGGGGTGCGCTATTTATAGCCACAAGGCAACCCGACCTGATATGTCCGAAATGACCCTGGGTCACTAAGGAACTGACACGTGTTCCAACGGTCAGATTTCAAACACACATGTCAACTTTACTTGGGCTACAAGCAAAGCTGACTCATCCAGCTCTAGATAAGATTTGCTCTCATTGTCTTCGCTCGAAGACATAGGATTTGGGTTGAGCATCACTTCAGTCATCCTGACTTTGTTCACTTGGACCCCACTTAACAGTACGGTGGTTCCTATGACTCAACATAGAAGGAAAGGAAACAACGAAACAACACAGTCTTCGCGCTTCATAGTCTTCACTCAATGTCTTCTCATGTCATAGTCTTCAATATGAATATCTTCACATACCACCATTATCGTCAATGTCTTCATACATTTTTAGGGGTCATCTCCGGTAGGTAAACCGAATCAATGAGGGACACTACCTGCGTTATCCTGCAATTCTCACAAACGCATTAGTCCCTCAACTAACTTTGTCGTCAATACTCCAAAACCCACTAGGGGTGGCACTAGATGCACTTACACTCATCGGCGTACTTTCTCTGTGAGAGGAAGAAGCCGGTGGCGTCGTGGGTGACCCTGATCCCAAGGAAATAGTGTAGAGGGCCGAGGTCCTTCATCGAGAACTCGGACAAGAGCTGCTATTGTAGTTGTCGGAGGAGAGCAGGGCGCGACGCAGTGACAACGATATCATCCACGTACAACAGCAAGTAGGCTGTCTCACTAGAGCGTTGAAGCACGAATAAGGACGGGTCTGACCGTGCGGCCACGAAACCCATCCGTCGGAGGTGTGTCGCGAAGCGATCAAACCAAGCACGGGGTGCCTGCTTCAACCCGTACAGAGACCTGTCGAGGAGGCAGGCGTGCTGGGGGCGGCTGTCGTCGAGGAAGCCGGTCGGTTGCTGGCAGTAGACGCGCTCGGTGAGGTAACCCTGCAGGAACGCGTTGTTGACGTCCATTTGATGCACCGGCCAGTCTCGAGCAGCCGCAATGGCGAGAACCGCGCGAATGGTGGCGGACTTGACGACGGGGGAGAACGTCTCGTCGAAGTCAACACTCGGCCGTTGAGAGAAGCCGCGGACGACCCACCTGGCCTTGTAGCGTTCGAGCGATCCGTAAGCCTTGAATTTGTTCCTGAAGAGCCATTTGCCGGAGACGATATTGGCACCAGCGGGGCGCGGCACGAGCGTCCATGTCCTGTTCGCCATCAGGGCCCTGTATTCATCCTGCATCGCAGCTCACCAGTTTGGGTCACGCAAAGCGGTACGCACAGAGGTGGGAACAGGAGATATGGTGGAGGCAGTGTGACTCTCATGATACTTGGGGTTGGGACGAAAGACACCATGCTGCGCTCGTGTCGTCATTGGGTGGGTGGGTATGGGTGCTGGGCGGGGAGCGCGAGGACAACGGGGCGCCAGTGGCGAAGGCAACGTGACAGTGGGAGAGGTTGCCAGCGGGTTTGGTGGATCTGCGGCCATGGCAGCATTATCGCATGCGGGTGTGGCTGCATTGGCAGCGTTATCACATGTGGGTGGTGTCGGCAAGGTAGCAGGTGGAGTGACCACAGCGCCCGAGCTGGCTACTTCGGCAGCGTGATCAGTGAGGGTTAGGTATGGAGTCAGGCCCGGCGCGGGGCGTACGGTGGTGGCGCACTGTGGGATGAGGTGCGGGAAGGGAGGTGCCGGCTGCTCATCATCCGGAGTGAGGGGCGGCACGGTCACCGTGGGACGGAAGGGGAATTGGGTCTCGTCGAACACAACGTGACACAAGTTGATGACTCGATTGGTGGCTTGGTTTAGGCATTGATACCCCTTGTGATCCAGCGAGTACCCAAGGAAAACACAAGGGGCAGATCAAGGGGCAAGCTTGTGGGCAGCAGTGGCTGAGAGGTTTGGGTAACAGAGGCATCCGAACACTCGCATGGCTGAATAATCGGGATGGACACCGAAGAGTAGGTAGAAGGGGGTGTGGGACTGACGGGAACGACATGGACGGCGATTAAGCAAGAACGTGGCTTTGTTCAGCGCCTCGGCCCAGTACGTGAATGGCATGTTGGCATGTATTAGGATGGTGCAAACGATGTCATTAAGTGTTCTAAGGATGCGCTCTTCTCGTCCATTCTGGCGGGAAGTATATGGGTAGGACATACGAAGAAGGATGCCATGCATGGATAGGAACGCACGCGCTGCATGGTTGTCGAATTCCCGGCCGTTATCGGTTTGGATAGTGAGGATGTCGAGCTGGAAGTGAGTACGTACTAGGGCTTGGAATTGTTGTAGCGTGGGCAACACATCAGATTTGTGGCGGAGAGGTAAAGTCCACACAAAATGGCTGTAATCATCAAGCACAACTAGATAATACTGCAAACCAGAATTACTAGTTACAGGGGAGGTCCAGACATCACAATGCACTAACTGAAAAGGGAAATACGACAAATGTTCAGAGAAACTAAATGGCAGATGAGTGCTTTTTCCTAATTGGCATGCATGACAGATAGAGGAGGGCACGCCGTGAGCTGCTTCAGAGGAGTGCCGGAGCGCAAGTCGAAGAGCGTCGTGGTGCGGGTGCCGCAGGCGATGGTGCCACAGATCGGTGGAGACGGCAGTAAGTGCTTGGTGTGGTGCGGGCAGGGACACAGGGTAGAGGTCATCTTCAGGGTCTTTACATCGGAGGATCACCCTCTTCATCCTTCGATCCTTGACAAAAAAACCAATATCATCAAACTCAATGTTAACAGGGTTGTCGCGTGCAAGTTTCTTAACAGATATGAGGTTTTTGATTAGGTGCGGCGAAACAAGGACGTGGTTTAGAGAGAGGGGGGAACTGGTAGTGGGGATGGAGGCATGACCCATGTGCGTGACCGCAAGCGATGAACCATTGCCGAACACAATGCCTGAAGAATGACAGGGATGAGACGAAGAGAGCATACCTGACATGGACGCCATGTGTGATGTGCACCAGTGTCAAGGTACCAATCCGCACCCGAAGCAACGGTGTGCTGCTACTGCACTCCGAGGGCGTTGAGGGCCTACACAAGGGCCGCCCGATCCCACACGGGAGCGGATGGAGGGGCACTCGTTGTTGGTGCTCCGTACAGCAGGTGGGGGTGCACAACACCGGGCGTCCAGACGATGGGCGGGGCGCCGGGCGAGATCGTAGGTGGGACGCCGTGGTGCGAAGCGATGCCCGCAAACAACGCAGGAGCGCCAGGGCGTGGTCCGAGCACTCCGGATCCAGGAGCGTGCGGAAGCCAGGGCATGGGCCAGGCGTGCACCATGCCCGTCCAAGGTGGAGACAGAGCATGGGAGCGCGAGGAGGAGGCACCACCGGAGTGATCGACGGCCTTGCCCTTGCCCTTGCCACGACCCCCGTTGCGGCGGTTGCTACCGCCACCATGGGGGGGCCCACCGGAGTTGGAGCCGGAGGGAGCGCGGGTAGCATGAAGCGCCATGTCGGTGGAGTTCTCCGGTGCCTGGCGGCTTTCCTCAAGGAGGAGGAAGGCACGACAGCGGAGAAACGTCGAGAAGGGGGTTTGCATCGTCAGTATAGGTATGGCGTAGCGAAGACGAGGATGCCGGCCACGAAACATGTTCAGAACCTGGTCCCGATCGGTGACGAGCTCCCCGAGGTCTGCCAGGCGATCCGCGTATTCTTTGAGGTGCATGAAGTAGGACATGACGGAGCCTGATCCCTGATCTATGCGTCGAAACTCGGTGGCGAGGAAGACGGCTTGGTGCTCGTGGTTCTCCAGGAAGAGGGAGGCGATCGCTGCCCACAGCTCGGCGGCCGTGGCTCTGCACTGGTGAACCAGCCCGAAGATCTCCGGACTGATGCGGGTGTACAGCCACGAGACGATGTGCGCGTCATCTTGCACCCAAGCGGGGTCGGTGGGGTGAGGCGGCCCGGAGAGATGAGAGACCACCCCCGTCTTCTGGAAGGTCACCTCAAAAAGCGTCCGCCACTGGGAGAAGTTGGGCCGAGTGAGGTTGAGGACGAGCGGCACATGCTGGTTGATGAAGATGCCAGAGAGTAGCGAAGGGGATGCCACGATGGGCGCGACGGCGATCGGAGCGGAGCCGGCGCCGGGAAGGGCAGCCGCGAGAGCCGCAGGTGTGAGCAGGGCAGGGCGCCCGGAAGCGGGCGAGGCAGCAGCATCCATGGCGCCTGCAAGATCGCGGCGCGGTGGGGGAGGGGGTGGGGGCGGCGGTGGTGGTGCAGCCATGTCCGACGCCGGGAGGAAGAGTGGGAGCGGAAGGAGTTACAGGCGCAGGACGATGCCAGCGTCTGATACATGTAGACAAGTGGAAAGGGAGTCCAATGCACCTTGGGTGCAGACTGCGTGTTGATCATCAATATATGGAGTTACAACAGGAGGCGCCGAAGCGCGCTGTACAGGGGCGCGACATGCGCGGGAGAGTGGAGATCGTGCAGGAGGTGCACGACACAGTCAGCTGCAGTTAGGCTGCTAAGACTACGGGTAGACTGCTAACAGTCTTGTACCGAATCATAAAGTACCTGAAGAACTTGACACACGATTAGACCACAAAGAGGGTTGTCATCATCACCAAAACACCAAGACAGAAAATGCCGTAACAATCTCCCCCTTTTTGGTGGATGATGACAACAACAAGATTTGCACTGGAAGTCTAGAAAATGCAGACGGGCTCCCCCTAGATGTGTGCACTATTTTGATTTGCTTTTGGAATGCAAAGTCACACATTAGGATCAACGCTCCAACTAGGTTTTATAGACCAACCACTCTGAATAACTCAGAAGATAGACAATAAGCATACAAGTGGAGTGCAAGGAACTTAAAGACAATACGATAGGATAGAATGGGAATGCATGTCTCACACCATGCAAGTCTCACACCACAAGGTTCATACACTAAAGGAAAGCAAATAAAACCTCAAGTTCAACTATCAACCCGAAGCAAATGAAACACATCCCATACAAATCCCAGGACCTAATAGAACTCTCTCCCCCTTTGGCATCAAGACACCAAAAGGAAAAGAGCGATGCTAATGCCCTGTGGCACCCTGATACGTCTCCAACGTATCTACTTTTCCAAACACTTTTTCCCTTGTTTTGGACTCTAACTTGCATGATTTGAATGAAACTAACCCAGACTGACGCTGTTTTCAGCAGAACTGCCATGGTGTTGTTTATTGTGCAGAAAACAGAAGTTCTCGGAATGACCTGAAAATCCGCGGAGATAACTTTTGTAAAATATAAAAAATACTGGCAAAAGAATCAAGGCCAGGGGCCCACACCTAGTCCACGAGGGTGGGGGAGCGCCCCCTCCCCCTGGGCACGCCCCCCTGTCTCGTGGGTCCCCTGGAGCTCCACCGACCTCAAGTCCAACTCTATATATTCTGTTTCACGGAGAAAAAAATCAGAGAGAAAGTTTCATCGCGTTTTATGATATGGAGCCGCCGCCTGATAACCCACAAGTGTAGGGGATAATTGTAGCCTCTTTCGATAAGTAAGAGTGTCGAACCCAACGAGGAGCTAAAGGTAGAACAAATATTCTCTCAAGTCCTATCTGCCACTGATACGACTCTATGCATGCTTAGTGTTTGCTTTACCTAGAACAAGTATGAAATTAGAAGTACTTGGTAGGTGTTGTTGGATAGGTTTGCAAGATAATAAAGAACACGTAAATATAAACTAGGGGCTGTTTAGATAAAGAAACAATAAAGTAAATATAGCGAGTGTGGAAAAGTGGTGGTAGGAGTTGTGAAATTGTACCTAAGCAATTGACTACGTTACTAGACCGGTAATCACTATTGCAATTCTATTTGAGGGAGAGGCATAAGCTAACATACTTTATCTACTTGGATCATATGCACTTATGATTGGAACTCTAGCAAGCATCCGCAACTACTAAAGGTTCATTAAGGTAAAACCCAACCATAGCATTAAAGCATCAAGTCCCCTTTATCCCATACGCAAACAACCTACTTACTCGGGTCTGTTCTTCTATCACTCACGCCACCCACCATAAGCAAATCATAAATATATTGCAAACCCTACAGCGGGAATCCCTCACGCTTGCGCGACACGGAGGGCACCATAGGACAACACCAGTAATAAAACATGCAACTCAAACCAATCATAGCAATTCATCAATCACCGATAGGACAATGGAAATCTATTACTCAGACATCATAGGATGGCAACACATCATTGGATAATAATATGAAGCATAAAGCACCATGTTCAAGTAGAGAGTACAACGGGTTGCGGGAGAGTGGACCGTTGTAGATAGAGGGGGAAGGTGACGGAGGTGTTGGTGAAGATGGCAGAGGTGTTGGTGAAGATCGCGGTGATGATGATGGCCCCCAGCGGTGTTCCGACGCCACCGGAAGCAAGGGGGAGAGAGCCCCCCTTCTTCTTCTTCTTCCTTGACATTCTCCCTAGATGGGAGAAGGGTTTCCCCTCTGGTCCTTGGCTCCCATGGCTTGGGAGGGGCGAGAGCCCCTCCGAGTTTGGATCTATCTCTCTGTTTCTGTGTTCTCAGATTCTACCCCTTCACCGTTTCTTTTATATCTGGAGATCCGTAACTCCGATTGGGGTGAATCTTTCGCCCAGATTTTTCTCGTAAAATTAGCTTTCTTGTGGCAAAAGAAGAGCGTCAACCACCTTATGGGTGGCCCACGAGATTCCAGGGCGCGCCCAGGAGGGAGGGCGCGCCCCCCTGTCTCGTGGCCACCCCGGACACCGTTTCGCGTTGATTCTTACTCCGGAAAATCCCAAATATTCCAAAATAATTCTCCGTCCATTTTTATCCCGTTTGGATTCTGTTTGATATGAGTTTTCTGTGAAACATAAAACATGCAACAGACAGGAACTGGCACTGGGCACTGGATCAATATGTTAGTCCCAAAAAATAGTATAAAAAGTTGCCAAAAGTATATGAAAGTTGAATAATATTGGCATGGAACAATCAAAAATTATAGATACGACGGAGACGTATCAGCATCCCCATGCTTAATTCCTGCTCGTCCTCGAGTAGGTAAATGATAAAAAAGATAATTTTTGAAGTGGAATGCTACCTAGCATAATCTTGATCATATGTCTAATCATGGCATGAATATTAAGACATGAGTGATTCAAAGCAATAGTCTATCATTTGACAAACAATAATACTTCGAGCGTACCAATAAAGCAATCATGTCTTTTCAAAACAACAAGGAAAAAGCAAGCGTATCCCTACAAAATCATATAGTTTGGCCATGCTTCATTTCTGTCACACAAAATGCCCCCATCATGCACAACCCCGATGACAAGCCGAGCAATTGGTTCATACTTTTTAATGCACTTCAGCTTTTTCAACCCTCACGCAATACATGAGCGCAAGCCATGGATATAACACTATAGGTGGAATAGAATATAATGATGGAGGTTATGTGGAGAAGACAAAAAGGGAGAAAGTCTCACATCAACGCAGCTAATCAACGGGCTATGGAGATGCCCATCAATTGATGTCAATGTGAGGAGTAGGGGTTGCCATGCAACGGATGCACTAAGAGCTATAAGTGTATGGAAGCTCAACAAAAGAAACTAAGTGGGTGTGCATCCAACTTGCTTGCTCATGAAGACCTAGGGCATTTGAGGAAGCCCATCGTTGGAATATACAAGCCAAGTTCTATAATGAAAAATTCCCACTAGTATATGAAACTGACAACATAGGAGACGATCTATATGAAGAACATGGTGCTACTTTGAAGCACAAGTGTGGAAAAAAGGATAGTAGCATTGCCCCTTTTCTTTTCTTTCTTTTTTCTTTCTTTTTTTTTCTTTTTCGGTGTGCTTCTTTGGCCCCCTTTTTTATTTAGGCTTCTTTGGCCTTTCCTTTTTTTTCCTTTTTTTCCTTTTTCTTTTTTATGGGGCAATGCTCTATAATGATGATCATCACACTTTTATTTACTTACAACCCAATATTACAACTCGATACTGGAACAAAGATATGACTCTATATGAATGCTTCCGGCGGTGTACCGGGATGTGCAATGATCTAGCATAGCAATGACACCAAAAAACAGACAAGCCATGAAAACATCATGCTAGCTATCTTATGATCATGCAAAGCAATATGACAATGAATGCTCAAGTCATGTATATGATGATGATGAAAGTTGAATGTCAATATATCTCGGAATGGCTATGGAAATGCAATGATAGGTAGGCATGGTGGCTGTTTTGAGGAAGATATAAGGAGGCTTATGTGTGATAGAGCGTATCGTATCACGGGGTTTGGATGCACCGGCGAAGTTTGCACCAACTCTCGAGGTGAGAAAGGGTAATTCACGGTACGAAAGAGGCTAGCAATGATGGAAAGGTAAAAGTGCGTATAATCCATGGACTCAAATTAGTCATAAAGAACTCATATACTTATTGTAAAAGTTTATTAGCCCTCGAAGCAAATTACTACTACGCATGCCCCTAGGGGGATAGATTGGTAGGAAAATACCATCGCTCGTCCCTGTTCGCCACTCATAAGGAAGACAATCAAAGAAACACTCCATGCTTTAAATTTGTCACACAACGGTTACCATACGTGCATGCTACGGGACTTGCAAACCTCAACACAAGTGTCTCTACAATCCACAACCACCCACTAGCATGACTCTAATATCACCACCTTTATATCACAAAACTATTGCAGGGAATCAAACATATCATATTCAGCGATCTACAAGTTTATGTAGGATTTTATGACTAACCATGTGATTGACCAATTCCTGTCATCTCTCTACATAGATATAAGTGAAGCAAGAGAGTTTAATTCTTTCTACAAAATATATGCCCATGCGTAACAAATATAAGTGAAGCGAAAGAGCTTTCTACAAATGGCGGTTTTCTATGTGAAGAGAAACAGGCAATCCAAACTTCAAATGATATAAGTGAAGCATATGAAGCATTCTATAAAGCCACACTCAATAGATTTAAGTGAAGTGCAATGAGCATTCTATAAAACAACCAACGACTATCTCATACCAGCATGGTGCATAAAAGAAAAGTGAAAACTAAATGCAAAAGACGCTCCAAGACTTGCACATAATGCATAAACGAAACGAGTATGAAAATATACCGATACTAGTTGAAGAAAGAGGGGATGCCTTCTGGGGCATCCCCAAGCTTAGACACTTGAGTCTCCTTGAATATTTACTTGGGGTGCCTCGGGCATCCCCAAGCTTAAGCTTTTGCCTCTCTTCCTTTTCGTCATATCGAGACCTCCTCGTTTAGACACTTCATCCACACAAAACTTCAACAGAAAACTCGGTAAGATCCATTAGTATAATAAAGCAAATCACCACTCTAAGTACTGTTGCAAACCAATTCAAATTTTGTTTTCGCATTGTGTCTACTGTAATATAACTTTTCCATGGCTTAACCCACTGATATAAATTGATAGATTCATCAAAACAAGCAAACTATGCATCAAAAACAGAATCTGTCAAAAACAGAACAGTCTGTAGCAATCTGAACATCCACCATACTTCTGGTACCCCAAAACTTCTACCACAATTAGGAAAAATACAAAAGTTGTATAGAAAGACAGTGCCAAAAGAATCAGAACCAATTGACGTTCCAGTAAAAAATGTAAAATCACGCACTACAGCCAAAGTTTTTGTCCTGCACCGTACAAACCAACAAGCATTGTAAACATCCTAAAGGCAAACCTTGGCACATTATTTTTATAATACAATGGAATTGTACAAGGGGATAATTATTTTTGATGAAAAGTTTCTGTAATCAAGATTCACAAAGTTTCCGTGAGCATGAACAAAGTTCAAGGAGCTCTCCCACTTCAACAATGCTTGTCTCTCTTACTTTCACTTTCCTTTTTGAAAAGGTTTTTAGGTTCCCCTCTTTATTTTTTTGTTTTTAAACTATATAAAAGCACTCAACAGAAATAAATGACTCTCCAAAACTTTCGGGTTGTCTCCCTGGCAGCGCTTTCATTAAAGGCATTAAGCAAGGCATTTAGTGCTCAAGTAATGAATCCACCCGGATCCCAAGGTATATCAAATCCAATTTTAATTAACAATGATTTGTAATTTAGTAGTGAGCACAAAGTAACATAAATCATGCAACAACGAAGTCTAAGTCTCTTCCTATGCATCGGCATGTCATAAAAGAACAATTCATACACACCAAGTAAAGGCCAATGCATAGTATAAACTGTCTCTTGCAATTCTATCATGTTGGAAACATAGAGAGGTGGAAATGTAGTTCCTCTCTCATAATAATTGCAAGTAGGAGCAGCAAGCACATGCATATTATATCTATCAAAATCATCATGTGCAATGGTAAAAGGCAACCCATCAATATAATCCTTACTAAGCACAAACTTCTCTGATATAGTGTAGTTGGGAGAATTCAAAAAGATAATAGGACTATCATGCGTGGGTGCAATAGCAACAATTTCATGTTTAACATAAGGAACTATAGCAAGTTCATATCCATAAGCATAATTCATATTGGCATCTTGGCCACAAGCATAGCAAGCATCATCAAAAAGGGACATTTCAAACAAATTCAAGGGATCATAGCAATCATCCTTCGGTATGCATGAAGGGGAATTAAATAATTTATGAGTTGGAGGTTACTCTCATTAGAAGGTGGGCACGGGTAGCTAATCCGCTCTTCCTCCTTTTGTTTCGCTCTCCTCATCATCTTTTTCATCCAATGAGCTCATTGTTTCATCAATTTCTTCTTCCATAGCTTCCTGCGAAATATTAGTCTCTTCTTGGATAGCGGGGAAGTCCTCAATATATGGTTTAACATAGGCATTAGAAGCATAATTATCATAACAATATTGAAATATGGCAAAATTTTCAGATTTGTAAAGAGTAGCATCATACTTTTCAATAGAAGAGGCAATCTCATAAGCACCTTTAAAAGCAACAAATTCTTAAATTTGTTGAACATCATAGTAATTGTAAACACCCTTAGCATACGAAGATACAATTCCATTATCACTAAACAAGCATTGATAGGGTAGGTGTTTCTTAGGGTCTTCAGAACAACAAGTAAACTCATAAATTTCACATAAATTCCAAGCATAGCATTGCAAACGTTGAATTTGATCCCATAATAGTTTCCCTTTTTCAGATATACGTTGTCGCACAGAACAAGCATGCTCATCAAAAGATTTTCCCTCAGCCAAACTAGTGGGGGTTTCAGCACGAGCATAAAGGGATCGAAGATGATCCAAGTAAAAAGCTTCAGGAGTGTGATAGATTTTGAGTGGTTCTTCAACCACTGGTTCAGTAGGTACAACTAAATTTTTTTGGTATTTTGCATTTCCTACCCATAGCTAAAGAGAGAAAACAGCTAAGAACAACAGATAAAAATTACTTAGTGATAAAGCAAACAAGCACACACAAGAATATTCACCCCACGCTATGACTCCCCGGCAACGGCGCCAGAAAAAGGTCTTGATAACCCACAAGTGTAGGGGATAATTGAAGCCTCTTTCGATAAGTAAGAGTGTTGAACCCAACGAGGAGCTAAAGGTAGAACAAATATTCTCTCAAGTCCTATCTGCCACTAATACGACTCTACGCATGCTTAGTGTTCGCTTTACCTAGAACAAGTATGAAACTAGAAGTACTTGGTAGGTGTTGTTGGATAGGTTTGCAAGATAATAAAGAACACGTAAATATAAACTAGGGGCTGTTTAGATAGAGAAACAATAAAGTAAATATAGCGAGTGTGGAAAAGTGGTGGTAGGAGTTGTGAAATTGTCCCTAAGCAATTGATTACGTTACTAGACCGGTAATCACTATTGCAATTCTATTTGAGGGAGAGGCATAAGCTAACATACTTTCTCTACTTGGATCATATGCACTTATGATTGGAAATCTAGCAAGCATCCGCAACTACTAAAGGTTCATTAAGGTAAAAGCCAACCATAGCATTAAAGCATCAAGTCCCCTTTATCCCATACGCAAACAACCTACTTACTCGGGTCTGTTCTTCTGTCACTCATGCCACCCACCATAAGCAAATCATAAACATATTGCAAACCCTACAGCAGGAATCCCTCATGCTTGCGCGACACGGAGGGCACCATAGGACAACACTAATAATAAAACATGCAACTCAAACCAATCATAGCAATTCATCAATCACCGATAGGACAATGGAATTCTACTCAGACATCATAGGATGGCAACACATCATTGGATAATAATATGAAGCATAAAGCACCATGTTCAAGTAGAGAGTACAGCGGGTTGCGGGAGAGTGGACCGCTGTAGATAGAGGGGGAAGGTGATGGAGGTGTTGGTGAAGATGGCGGAGGTGTTGGTGAAGATCGCGGTGATGATGATGGCCCCCGGCGGCGTTCCGGCACCACCGGAAGCAAGGGAGAGAGAGCCCCCCTACTTCTTCTTCTTCCTTGACCTTCTCCCTAGATGGGAGAAGGGTTTCCCCTCTGGTCCTTGGTTCCCATGGCTTGGGAGGGGCGAGAGCCCCTCCGAGATTGGATCTATCTCTCTGTTTCTGCGTTCTCAGATTCTACCCCTTCACCGTTTCTTTTATATCTAGAGATCCGTAACTCCGATTGGGGTGAATCTTTTGCCTAGTTTTTTCTCGTAAAATTAGCTTTCTTGTGGCAAAAGAAGAGCGTCAAATGCCTTACGGGTGACCCACGAGAGTTCAGGGCGCGCCCAGGGGGGAGGGCACGCCCCCTGTCTTGTGGCCACTCCGGACACCGTTTCGCGTTGATTCTTCCTCTGAAAAATCACAAATATCCCAAAATAATTCTCCGTCCGTTTTTATCCCGTTTGGATTCCGTTTGATATGGGTTTTCTGCGAAACATAAGACATGCAACAGACAGGAACTGTCACTGGGCACTGGATCAATATGTTAGTCCCAAAAAATAGTATAAAGAGTTGCCAAAAGTATATGAAAGCTGAATAATATTGGCATGGAACAATAAAAAATTATAGATAGGACGGAGACGTATAACCGCCAAGCCCTAATCTCTCTCGGGAGGGCTGATCTGGAGTCCGTTCGGGGCTCCGGAGAGGGGGATTCGTGGCCGTCGTCATCATCGACCATCCTCCATCACTAATTTCATGATGCTCACCGCCGTGCGTGAGTAATTCCATTGTAGGCTTGCTGGACGGTGATGGGTTGGATGAGATTTACCATGTTTCAAGTTAGTTTTGTTAGGGTTTGAAAGCTAGTATCCACTATGTTCTGAGATTGATGTTGCTATGACTTTGCTATGCTTAATGCTTGTCACTAGGGCCCGAGTGCATGATTTCAGATCTGAATCTATTATGTTTTCATGAACATATGTGAGTTATTGATCCTATCTTGCAAGTCTATAGTCACCTATTATGTGTTATGATCCGACAACCCCGAAGTGACAATAATTGGGATACTTCTCGGTGATGACCGTAGTTTGAGGAGTTCATGTATTCACTAAGTGCTAATGCTTTGTTCCGGTTCTCTATTAAAAGGAGGCCTTAATATCCCTTAGTTTCCATTAGGACCCCGCTGTCACGATAGGGTAGGACAAAAGATGTCATGCAAGTTCTTTTCCATAAGCACGGATGACTATATTCGGAATACATGCCTACATTACATTGATGAATTGGAGCTAGTTCTGTGCCACCCTATGTTATAACTATTACATGAGGAATCGCATCCGACATAATTATCCATCACTGATCCAATGCCTACAAGATTTTCACATATTGTGCTTTGCTTATTTACTTTACCGTTGCTACTGTTACAATTACTATAAAACTGCTATCGTTACTTTTGCCACTATTACCATTACTATCATACTACTTTGCTACTAAATACTTTGCTGCAGATACTAAGTTATCCAGGTGTGGTTGAATTGACAACATAGCTCTATTCTTGTGGGTTATCAAGACTGTTACAATCCCCTATACTTGTGGGTTATCAAGACTATTTTCTGGCGCTATTGCCGGGGAGCATAGCTCTATTCTTTGAGTCACTTGGGATTTATATCTGCTGATCACTATGAGGAACTTGAAAGACGAAAGAACTAAGATTTTTCCCTCAACTACGAGGGGAGGTAAGGAACCGCCATCTAGCTCTGCACTAGATTCTCCTTCTGTTTTGAGTAAGCTTGCGACACCTAAACCTGCTACTGCTATGAATTCTGATATGTCGCATGTTATTGATGACGCCACTTCTGCTATGCATGATACTTATGATGAAACTACTTCTATGCTTGATACTACTTTGCCATTAGGTGAATTTCTATATGAACAACTTGCTAGGTTAGAGAGAATGAAATTATTGAAGATGAAATTATTGATGATAGTGATGATGAAGGTTCTCCCCCTAAGTATGAATTGCCTGTTGTTCTTGAGGGTTATGTTATGGATGAAGAAACCGCTAGAGATCTTCTTGCTTGCAATGATAGATCTGATCTTAAGAAGTTACTAGCTAAACTTAAATAGAAAACTCTAAATGCTAGAATGAAATATGACCTTGCTTTTGCTACTTCACCTATCTTTGTTGCTGATAAGGATTATGAATTCTCTGTTGATCCTGAGATAATTACTTTGGTTGAATTTGATCCTTTTTATGGCTATGAATCTGAAATTGTTGTGGCACATCTTACTAAGTTAAATGATATAGCCACCCTGTTCACTAATGATGAGAAATCTCACTATTATTATATCCTTAAGATATTTCCGTTCTCATTAAAGGGTGGTGCTAAAACTTGGTTTAACTCTCTTGATCCTGGTTGTGTGCGTAGTCCCGAGGATATGATTTATTACTTTTCTGCTAAATATTTCCCTGCTCATAAGAAACAAGCTGCCTTGCGGGAAATATATAATTTTGTGAAAATTGAAGAAGAGAGTCTCCCACAAGCTTGGGGGAGGCTTCTCCGATTACTTAATGCTTTGCCTGATCATCCTCTTAAGAAAAATGAAATACTTGATATCTTTTATAATGGACTAATCGATGCTTCCAAGGACCACTTGGATAGTTGTGCTGGTTGTGTTTTCAGGGAAAGAACAGTTGTCGGTGTCAAAACCAGTGGATCTCGGGTAGGGGGTCCCAAACTGTGCGTCTAGGCGGATGTTAACAGGAGACAAGGGACACGATGTTTTACCCAGGTTCGGGCCCTCTTGATGGAGGTAAAACCCTACGTCCTGCTTGATTGATATTGATGATGTGGATGTTACAAGAGTAGATCTACCACGAGATCAAGGAGGCTAAACCCTAGAAGCTAGCCTATGGTATGATTGTTGTCATTCTACGGACTAAACCATCCGGTTTATGTAGACACCGGAGAGGGCTAGGGTTACACAGAGTCAGTTACAATGGTAGTAGATCTACATATTCGTATCGCCAAGCTTGCCTTCCATGCCAAGGAAAGTCCCATCCGGACACGGGACGAAGTCTGCAATCTTGTATCTTCATAGTCTTGGAGTCCGGCCGATGATGATAGTTCGGCTATCCGGACACCCCCTAGTCCAGGACTCCCTCAGTAGCCCCCGAACCAGGCTTCAATGATGACGAGTCCGGCGCGTATATTGTCTTCGGCGTTGCAAGGCGGGTTCTCCTTCAAACTTCATGTACCTGCTGAGTAGTGTCCGGCTTCCTTATAAATGTTGCGCTCCTTGGCTTCTACTTCCAATAATGGCCCTCTTCCACGTGTCGTATGAATGCGAAAAGCTAGGGTATTTTTACATTTTACCCCCTAGCCGCGTGAACGAGCCGCCTATAAGAGAGGCGAGGATCTAGATCCAACTCACACCATCCTCCTTCCGCAAGTACTCATCGAAGCGCCTCTGACAAAAATCCATTCCATCATGGATAGTCGGCGCGGCTCCTCCTCTCGCTCTCCCAACCCTCAGCCAGGAGATTGGGGGAGATGCTCAGTTCCACACAGCGAGCTAGTGACGCTCCAAACCGAGGGATATCTTCCCCCAGCCTTCATGGTTCCGGTTCGAGCCGGACTGGCCACCTTCAGGGGTGGAAAGCAGGCGGAGAGCATCCCCAACCCTTCCAAAGGAGAGCGGGTATGCTTCGTCCCTTATCTAATAAGGGGACTCGGATTTTCCATACATCCGTTTCTCCGGGGGCTCCTGGAGTTCTACGGACTCCAGCTTCACCACCTTACACCTGCCTCCATTCTGCACATCGCAGGCTTTGTAGCTCTTTGCGAGCTGTTCTTGGGCATCGAGCCCCATTTTGCGCTGTGGAAGAGATTGTTTTGCCTCGTACCCCGTTCTCACGAGGGGTCGATATATCAAGTGGGCGGAGCCGAAATATGGCGCATCGCCGGGACCGGATATCTATCCGGTACCCCGAATAAGGCGTCCAAAAACTGGCCTTCGGAATGGTTCTACATGGAGGACGCCCCTCTGCCAGATCCAGTTCGGATCGGCCTCCCGGAGTTCAGCAATGCTCCCTTGAAGAAACGCCTGAGTTGGCGCCCGCGGAGCCCTCAACGGGAAGATGATGGGAGCGTCCATTATCTGATGGGCCGGATTAGGTTACTGGCCCACTCCGGATTGACCATGATTGGAATCATGGCCACGTGCATTATGCGAGGGGTGCAGCCGCTCCAATATAGGGGCCACCCCATGTGGGATTTCAACGGGGAAGATGACGCCACCCGTCATGGCCGCAGAGGGCCGGGATCGGCCGCCGATCTGGTAAAGATCCTGTCCGGCTTGTACAAGGGGGAGAAGGAGGACTTCCTCCGCACGAGTCCATTGAATGGATTCTCCATGAATAACCCTCGGAGCTGGGTAAGCGGACGTTTATCTATCCGATCCATATTTCCAAAGTCAAGTGTCTTACTTTGTGATTTTGACGCAGGAGCTGCGCCGGGACGTGGAGGGCATACAAAGCCTGACTCCACAGCCCGAGGATCCGGGACGATCCCTTGATCCGGCCTCCGAAGAGGATCCGGACATAAAGGTGGAGCTGATTGACGGGGTGTTCCACCAACTTAGCATGGACAATGCTCTAGTCGCCATTACGGCTGACTACCCCGGTTTATTTCCGGCTTCCCAGGTGACTACGACCGGAGTCCTGACACCATCATTTGATCCATGCTCATTTCTGACCATCCTATACCGATGGTGCATCGCAGGAGGCGTCTTTAAGGCGGGAAGCCGAACCCGCGGCGGCTGACCAGCAAGGGTCAGTTCGGCCCAGCAGGCGGAAGAGGAGTGCGACGCGAATTGAAACGTCGCCGCAACGGTACGGCGCACCGCTGTTTTTAAGGGAAGGATCCCTAGGAGGTATATTAACGCTCATGACTTTTCCAGGAGAAAGAGCGCTCGCCGGACAGTGTCCGGAGAGGTTGCCAATCAAGCCTCCGCCAGCCATGCTCCAACGCGTGGTCCGGAAGGGGAGGCGAACACAAGGCATGAGCCGGATGCTCCTCCAACGGAGGATGCCGACAGGCTGTCCGCCACCAGGTCTGAGGTGGAGAGCGCCATGAATCACAGGCGTCGCCGGACAGTTCTTCGTGACGCGTGTTTCTCCCCGGAGGCGTTGAATGCCTTTAATGAGGGAGACGCGCACCTCCGTGCCGCTCAAGATGGTTTAACCAGAGCCACGGAGCAGTATGTGAAGGACATACGGGTAAGCAATTTTAATAGTTATATATGCCAGTAGCCCCCGAGACTTAAAATAGTTAAAATAACTGATTTAAGGATCATTTGTTATGCAGGATCTTACGGAGAAGAATACCCACCTGTCCCAGGAGCTTCAAGAGTGCAAGGCCCAACTTGAGGCCGCACTGGCCGCCACAGGGGGAGCTACAGAGACCCCCGCTGGTAATACATACTTCGAAAAGATAAGTAGTTAATAAAGTGCGGCGTGTGCGTAAATCTGACAATAATATTGCAGAGGGTGCCGGACTAGATCCGGACAAGCAACAGCTACTGCGCCAGCTGAAGGCCGGCGAGAGGGTGCTTATGAAGGTGCAGCAGGAGAGGAACAAGCTCCAAGATGCCCACACCCAGCTAGGAGAAGAGCTGAAAGGTGTTCGGGCCCAGCTGTCTGGCTCCGTGAAGGAGAATCAGCGGCTTCGTCGCGGCATTTATAGTAAGTGCTTGAGCAAACTCCTTTGAAAAGAAGAGTTCGGCGAGGAAGTCGATTGACAGAAATGTGTCTTTAGGTGTGCTCACAGGTCGCCCTGCGGAGGGAATGCCCGGTTCAACGGGTGACCAACTCCCCGAGCTGATGCAACTGCACGAACGTGTTCGGCAAGCGATGAGTGGCGTCGCCCAGGCCTTATGGCCGTCCGTCTCCCTACCCGAAAGCCTTGAAGGGCTTGCCGAGAAGCTTCAGGGAGCACGGCAGCGCTTCCGTCTGTGGAAGATATCGGCCTGCCGTCAAGGCGCCAGGGAGGCCTGGGCCATGGTGAAGACGTGGTACAAGAAGGCGGATCCGAACCACATGGCCGAGGTCGGACCTGTGGGGCCCGATGGGAAGGAGATCCCTGTGAGCTTAATGTACGGCCAAGTAGAGTTGGCCGCTAAGTATTCCCAACAGGACTGTAAATTAGACAGCCTGTTAGACGGGATTGAAGAGGAGTACAATCAGTCAATTTGACGATGTATTTTAAAATGACATGTAAATGCCTTCTAGCCGGATTGTAGATCGTTTGTCTTTGCCGACCTTTTCGCTTCAACCTCGGGACCCTAGAGTCCGGAGTGTGTCCGAATACCTTCTCAGTTATGAAAAAACCGGGGCATGCATGGAAACCAGGCGTAGGGGTCATTAGTGCTTTATCAGACAGGTGCCCCACTAGTTATGTTATATTACATGGTTAGTAAGAAACATCTTCCAGGGAGAATAGTTCCGTTAGGGGTTCCTTTCCCTGGGAGGCATGCCCTAAAGTGCATGCCCACACTGCGAAGAGAGCAGAAAAAGCATCTGGGGGCAGATAAGTTAAATAAGTAATAAATCATCTTTCAAGTCACCGACCGAATATTCCCTTAAGAACGCTAGCTTTCGGCTTCACCCAGTCTGAGGTACACATCCGGCTGATCCGGCAATAACAATCGCAGAGGTGCTCCCTTTACCTCCTAGCCGAACAATCGGGAACGTAGGGGTAAGCACAGGAGCCAGGCAACCCAGCTTGGCCAAAACTTAAGTCATATCGATGCATATAATGGTGAATAAAAGGTACATGCGGAAGTATGACACATGTGTTGGGCATGAAGCCCGTATAAATAAGCTTCTGTTAAAGAAGCCCCCAGGTATAATGAGTGCTAGGAGCACATCAAGTGTGTGCGAACAATGCGCAAATCAGCCTATCAAAGGCTTTTACTAAAAAAAAGTGGGAAGAAGGAGGGGGACAAGAGACAGTGAAAATGTAAAAGGTGGACGGAGGAGGGAGACGAACTCTGAGTCCGGCGTTAGGCGTAGAATCTTCGGAGACGGGCTGCGTTCCATGGGTTCGGCTCGAGTCGGTTGTCAGATGCGTTACGTAGACGGTATGCTCCGCCGGTCAGGACTTGGTCGATGATGAAGGGACCTTCCCATTTGGGCTTAAGTTTGTCCTTTTTCTTGTCCGGCAGGCGTAGAACAAGTTCGCCAACATTGTAAGTTTTGGCCCGTACTTCTCTGCTTTGATATCTTCGAGCCTGCTGCTGATAGAATGCGGAACGAGCTTTTGCCACGTCCCGCTCCTCCTCTAAGGCGTCCAAACTGTCCTGCCGATCCAACTCGGCTTCTCTTTCTTCGTACATGCGCACGCGAGGTGAGTCATGAATTATATCGCAGGGCAGAACTGCCTCTGCGCCGTACACCATAAAAAATGGTGTGAATCCGGTAGTGCGGTTTGGCGTGGTCCGCAGCCCCCAGAGTACGGAGTCGAGCTCCTCTACCCAGTGCGTGTTAGATTCCTTGAGGGACCGCACTAGTCTGGGTTTGATGCCGCTCATGATTAGACCATTTGCTCGTTCGACTTGACCGTTAGTTTGGGGGTGATAGACTGAAGCGTAGTCGAGCTTGATGCCCATGTTTTTGCACCAGAGTTTAACCTCGTCGGCCGTGAAATTCGTGCCGTTATCAGTGATGATGCTGTGGGGGACACCATAACGGTGTACTACCCCGGATATGAAGTCTATCACGGGTCCGGATTCGGCCGTTTTAACTGGCTTGGCCTCTATCCATTTGGTGAATTTGTCCACCATGACCAATAGGTATTTTTGCTTGTGGGTTCCCCCTTTAAGGGGTCCAACCATATCAAGCCCCCAGACCGCGAACGGCCAGGTGATGGGTATAGTTTTGAGGGCGGTGGGTGGCATGTGGCTTTGATTAGCAAAGAGCTGGCAACCGACGCATCGTTGGACCAAGTCCTGAGCATCTGCCCGGGCAGTCGGCCAATAAAATCCTGTACGGAAGGCCTTGCCTACAAGGGCCCGGGCTGCCGCGTGGTGCCCACCGAGTCCGGCGTGAATTTCAGCCAGGAGATTTCGCCCTTCCACTTCGGAGATACACCTTTGAAGGACTCCGGTTGTGCTTTTCTTATAAAGTTCTCCCTCATGGACCCTGTAGGCTTTAGATCACCGAACTATGCAGCGGGCCTCATTTTGGTCTTCGGGGAGTTCCTGCCTAGTTAAGTAGGCTAGGAATGGTTCCGTCCATGGGGCGATTACTGCCATTATTTCATGGGCTGAGGGTGTTATTTCATTGGCTGAGCCACCGACTGTGTCAGAATGTTCCGTGTTGGGTGGCGCGGTTGGTTCCGGGTTGCTATTTCCGGACTCCTCTTCCAATAGTACGGATAGCTTAAAGAGCGGCTCCAGGAAGATGTTTGGAGGGACGGTGTCGCGTTTTGCGCCGATGCGTGCCAACACGTCGGCTGCCTGGTTGTTGTCCCGGGCTACGTGGTGGAATTCGAGTCCTTCGAACCGAGCTGACATTTTTAAGACGGCGTTACGGTAGGCTGCCATTTTCGGATCCTTGGCGTCAAAGTCTCCATTTACTTGGGATATTGCGAGGTTTGAATCCCCGCGGACCTCTAGGCATTGAATGCCCATGGAGATGGCCATCCGGAGACCATGTAGAAGGGCCTCGTATTCGGCTGCGTTGTTGGAGTCTGTGTACATTATTTGAAGTACGTATTGGACTGTATCTCCGGTTGGGGACGTCAAGACGACGCCAGCCCCCAAGCCGGCCAACATTTTAGAGCCGCCGAAGTGCATAATCCAATTGGAGTATGCGCCGTACTCTTTAGGGAGTTCGGCTTCAGTCCATTCAGCGATGAAGTCAGCCAAAACTTGCGACTTTATAGCTCGCCGCGGTTTGTAGGTTATATCGAATGGTAAAAGCTCAATGGCCCATTTTGCAATCCTGCCCGTCGCGTCGCGATTGTTTATGATGTCGTTGAGAGGTACTTCGGAGGCCACTGTTATCGAACACTCTTGAAAGTAGTGTCACAGCTTCCGGGATGCCATGAACACCGCATACACTATCTTTTGATAATGTGGGTACCGGGACTTGCATGGAGTTAGGACAGTGGGTACGTAGTACACTGGTTTTTGAAGAGGGAATTTGTGCCCTTCTGTTTCTCGTTCGACGACGAGCACCGCGCTTACAACTTGATGTGTTGCCGTGATATATAACAACATTGGTTCGCCCAAGTTGGGCGCGGCCAGGACCGGATTTGTTGCCAGTATGGCCTTTATTTCTTCGAGTCCGGCTGTGGCGGCATCCGTCCATTCGAAGTGTTCGGTGCGCCTGAGGAGGCGATAGAGGGGCAATGCTTTTTCTCCCAAACGGGAGATGAAGCGGCTTAGGGCCGCCACGCATCCGGTCAATTTTTGTATTTGTTTGAGGTCTTTTGGGATGTCCAATTGTGACAGAGCTCGGATCTTGGCTGGGTTTGCTTCAATTCCTCTACCGGATACAATGAAGCCCAAGAGCTTTCCAGCTGGTACGCTGAAAACGCATTTTTCCGGGTTAAGCTTGATGTCATATGCTCGGAGGTTGTCGAATGTGAGCCTCAAATTGTCTATTAGAGTTTCGACGTGTTTGGTCTTGACGACCACATCGTCTACATATGCCTCCATTGTTTTGCCGATCTGGGTAGCCAGACATGTCTGAATCATGCGCTGATATGTTGCGCCGGCGTTTTTAAGTCCGAAGGGCATTGTGTTGAAGCAGAATGGTCCGTATGGAGTAATGAATGCCGTTGCGGCCTGGTCTTTTTCCGCCATCTTGATTTGATGGTATCCGGAGTATGCGTCAAGGAAACACAATGAATCATGCCCCGCGGTAGCATCGATGATTTGGTCGATGCGGGGGAGGGGGAAAGGATCCTTTGGACAGGACTTATTAAGGTCTTTAAAATCCACACAAAGGCGCCAGGATTTGTCCTTTTTTGGTACCATTACCAGGTTTGCTAGCCAGTCCGGATGTTTTATATCTCTGATGAATCCGGCTTCCAATAGTTTGGCTAGCTCCTCAACCATTGCCTGTCTTTTGGGTTCAGAAAATCGTCGAAGAGCCTGTTTGACTGGCTTGAATCCTTTTAGGATATTTAGGCTGTGCTCTGCCAGCCTGCGTGGGATTCCTGGCATATCTGAAGGGTGCCAGGCAAAAATGTCCCAATTTTCCCGAAGGTATTCTCGTAGTGCGGCTTCTACATCAGGGTTTAATTGTGCCCCAATGGAGGCCGTCTTTGTGGGGTCCGTAGGATGGACCTGGAATTTGACTATTTCGTCTGCTAGTTTGAAAGACGTGGACTTAGATCTCTTGTCGAGTATCACATCATCCCTATTCACCGTGGAGCGTAGTGCCGTGAGTTCTTCTGCCGCTAGTGCTTCGGATAGTGCCTCTAGGGCTAGTGCGGCTATCTTGTTTTTGGCGCGGAGTGCTATGTCTGGATCACTGATCAGAGTGATGATTCCATTGGGCCCGGGCATTTTGAGCTTCATGTACCCGTAATTGGGTACGACTTGGAAAATTGTGAATGCCTCTCGCCCTAATAGAGCGTGATATCCGCTGCTGAACGGGGCCACTTGGAACATGACTTCCTTGGACCTGTAGTTGTCCGGCGAGCCGAACACCACATCTAGTGTGATTTTTCCTGTGCAGCGTACTTCCCGACTAGGGATTATTCCTCTAAAGGTTGTGCTGCTTCGCTCAATGCGGCTCCAGTGTATTTCCATTTTTTGGAGAGTTTCCTCGTAGATGAGGTTTAATCCGCTGCCACCATCCATGAGTACCTTGGTAAGATGAAAGCCGTCCACTATGGGACTGATGACCAATGCGGCTGGTGCTCGGGCTGTTCAGAATTTAGGTTCGTCGCTGGCATTGAAGGTGATAGCCGTGTCGCTCCATGGATTTGTTGTTGCTACTTGGTAGACTTCGGCGAGGCTGTGGATTGTTCGTTTCCGCATATTATTTGATGCGAAAGTCTCGAAGACTGTTGATACCGTACTGGTGCTATTGGGCTGGTTGTCCGGGGCTAGAAGCCCTTCGCCACTTTTGGCCACCTGTCGTAGTATCCAACATGCCCGGAGGCTATGTGTTGGAGTGGCGCCTTCTGCATTATGGATTTTGCTGGGTCCGCTGAGCCATCCCTCCAGTACGGTTCCGTACCCTTTGGGGTTTTTTTGCTTTTTGATTTTTGACCCAGGTGCTTTAGCATGGTGCACCCTTTTATTCCGGACTAAGGTTGTGTTTAGGGCCGGATTGTCCCAAAATCTAGTTTCGGTTTTCCAGGCACTCTCCATCGCACAGTATTTTCGTACTATGGTCGCCAGGCCGGTGAAGCGCGTGACCTTGCGACGACTTATGGCGTTCATAATTCCCTTGTCCTGCAATTATTGCAGAAAATAGAGATTGCGCTTTCCTCATGGCAGTCCTTTATCCTGTCCATAACCAAGAGGAATCTGGCCCAGAAATGATGTACTGTTTCATCTGGCTCTTGCCGTATTTGGGATAGATCGCTTGTGTTTGGGTGGGCGGGTGGAACTAAATTCGGAACCCCACCCAATCTGAGGCGGTCATAAGGAAACCACCTAGCCGGATAGCTTGATCGGCGGCCAAAGCTCCTTTGGCGACGGTACCGTCTTTAAAGATGGGAGGAGGCATCCTTCCTGATTGCGACGGCACAGAGGAACTCTCAATGAAAGCACCAATGTCAATGTCAAAACCGGCGGATCTCGGGTAGGGGGTCCCGAACTGTGCGTCTAGGCGGATGGTAACAGGAGACAAGGGACACGATGTTTTACCCAGGTTCGGGCCCTCTTGATGGAGGTAAAACCCTATGTCCTGCTTGATTGATATTGATGATGTGGATGTTACAAGAGTAGATCTACCACGAGATCAAGGAGGATAAACCCTAGAAGCTATCCTATGGTATGATTGTTGTCATTCTACGGACTAAACCATCTGGTTTATATAGACATCGGAGAGGGCTAGGGTTACACAGAGTCGGTTACAATGGTAGGAGATCTACATATCCGTATCGCCAAGCTTGCCTTCCATGCCAAGGAAAGTCCCATCCGGACACGGGACGAAGTCTTCAATCTTGTATCTTCATAGTCTTGGAGTCCGACCGATGATGATAGTTCGGCTATCCGGACACCCCGTAGTCCAGGACTCCCTCAACAGTCGACCAAGCTGAATTGTTATTAAATAATATGTTAACTAATGAAAATAATTGGACTATTCCCGAGCCAATTCCTGGGCCAGTTGAGCCAACTTCTGAGCCAGCTCCTGAGCCTATTCCTAAACCAACTCCGAAGAAGAGGGGTGTTCTATTTCTCAGTCCCGAAGATATGCAAGAGGCAAAGAAATCTATGAAAGAAAAAGGTATTAAAGCTAAAGATGTTAAGAATTTACCTCGTATTGAAGAAATACATGGTCTTAATATACCGCTTGTCAAAGAAACACATGGTCTTGATAACCCGACACAGGTAGTAAAGGTATATTCTCTCTATAGATATGATAAAGTTGAAATCCCGTCTACTAAATTTCATAGCCAATGTTTAGATGAATTTGATGACTTTATGGCTAGACAAGAAAGTTTTAATGCTTATGTTGGTAGAGAATTAAAGAGTAATGCTTTCATGATAGGACGCTTGAGTGATTATATGTCTAGAGTTAAAGGTAAACTTAAACTCATTAACAAATATGCTTCTATGGTTACCACTCAAGCATAACAAGTACTTAAAGCTCAAAGTGATTTGCTCGATGAATTAAATAATAAACATGATTTTGCTGTTAGAGTGGCTACTAGAACTGGTAGAATGACTCAGGAACCTTTGTATCCCGAAGGCCACCCTAAGAGAATTGAGCAAGATTCTCAGGGAAATAATGTAGATGCACCTAGTCCTTCTAAAAAGAAGAAAAAGAAAAACGATAGGACTTTGCATGCTTCTAGTGAACCTGTTGTAGACATACCTGAGAATCCCAATGATATTTCTATTTCTGTTGTTGAAACACAATCAGGTGATGAACATTAACCTAGTTATAATGTTCATGTTGATGCTCAACCTAGCAATAATAATGATGTAGAGATTAAACCTATTGTTGATCTTGATAACCCACAATGAAAGAATCAACGTTATGATAAGAGAGACTTTGTTGCTAGGAAGCACGGTAAAGAAAGAGAACCATGGGTTCAGAAACCCATGCCCTTTCCTCCTAAACCATCCAAGGCAAAGGATGATGAGGATTTTGAGCGCTTTGCTAAAATGATTAGAACTATCTTCTTACATATGCACTTAACTGATATGCTTAAAGTAAACCCTTATGCTAAGTACATTAAGGATATCATTAAAAATAAAAGAAAAATACTGGAAGCTGAAATTTCCACCATGCTTGCTAATTACACTTTTAAGGGTGGAATACCTAAGAAACTTGGAGATCGAGGAGTACCAACTATACCATGCTCCATTAAAAGAAAATATGTTAAAACTGCTTTATGTGATCTTGGAGCCGGTGTTGGTGTTATGCCTCTCTCTTTATATCATAGACTTGAGTTGAATAAGTTGACACCTACTGAAATATCTTTGCAAATGGCTGATAAATCAACTGCTATATCTGTCGGTATTTGTGAGGATGTGCCTGTTGTGGTTGCAAATGTCACTATCTTAACGGACTTTGTTATTCTTGATATTCCCGAGGACGATAGTATGTCGACTATCCTTGGTAGACCCTTTTTGAATACTGCAGGGGCTGTTGTTGATTGCAACAAAGGCAATGTCACTTTTCATGTTAATGGTAATGAGCATACGGTACACTTTCCGAGGAAACAACCTCAAGTTCATAGCATCAGTTCTATTAGAAAAGTTCCAACTATCATTATTGGAGGTTTTGAATTTCCTCTTCCTACTGTCAAGAAAAAATATGATATTCTTATTATTGGGGATGTGCATATCCCCGTTGAGGTAACCTAGTGTTATTCGAAATTTCTCTGCTTCCATGTTATTCTGAATGAGTTTGTTAACAAGAATTGATCAACCTTGTTAGTGGATTCCTTTTGATGATCATGAGATGGATGAAACTAGAAGGTACAACCTTCTGTACCCTCTTTTTACTTTCTGTTATTTAGAATAAATAAAGCAAAAATAATATTATCTGTCTGTCTTCTGAATTATCCGTGCAATAAAAAATATCCCAAAATTAAAAGTTCTCCAAATGCCCTGCAAATTTAGTATGATTTTTATGGAATATTTGAGGATTTTAGGCACTGAGAACACATCAGGGGGGCAAGAACCTGGCCACGAGGGTCCAGGGCACGCCCACTCCCCCTGGGCGCGCCCACTGCCTCGTGGGTGTAAGTGCATCTAGTGCCACCCCTAGTTGGTTTTGGAGTATTGACGACAAACCTGGTTGAGGGACTAATGTGTTTGTGAGAATTGTTGGATAACACAGGTAGTAGTCCCTCATTGATTCGGTTTACCTACCGAAGATGACCCCTAAAAATGTGTGAAGACACTGAAGAAAATGGTGGTCTGTGAAGCTTTTGACGTTGAAGACTATGACATGAGAAGACATCGCATGAAGACTATGGAGCACGAAGACTTAGTTGGTTCGTTGTTTCCTTTTCTTCTTTGTTGAGTCATAGGAACCACCTCACTATTAAGTGGGGTCCAAGTGAACAAAGTCAGAGTGACTGAAGTGATGCTCAACCAAATCCTATGTCTTCGAGCGAAGACAATGAGAGCAAATCCTATCCAAAGACGGATGAGTCAACTTTACTTGTAGCCCAAGTCAAGCTGCTACGTGTGTTTGAAATCTAACCATTGGGACACATGTCAGTTCCTTAGTGACCCAGGGTCATTTCGGACAAATTAGGTCGGGTTGCCCAGTGGCTATAAATAGCCCACCCCCTACACCATAAATTGGTGGCTGCTCAGAGTTAGTGCTTGGCTTTTGTCATTTGAGAGCAACCCACTGAGGGAGTCCTGGATTAAGGGGTCCTCGGACAGCCGGACAATATACTTTGGTCAGACTGTTGGACTATGAAGATGGAAGATTGAAGACTTCGTCCCGTGTCCGGATGGGACTCTCCTTTGCATGGAAGGCAAGCTTGGCAATTCAGATATGTAGATCTCCTTCTCTGTAACCGACTCTGCGTAACCCTAGCCCCCTCCGGTGTCTATATAAACCGGAGAGTTTAGTCCGTAGGACAACAACAATCAGAATCATAGGCTAGGTTCTAGGGTTTAGCCTCTACGATCTCGTGGTAGATCAACTCTTGTAATACTCATGTCATCAAGATCAATCAAGCAGGAAGTAGGGTATTACCTCCATCGAGAGGGCCTGAACCTGGGTAAAACATCGTGTCCCCTGCCTCCTATTACCATTAGCCTTAGACGCACAGTTTGGGACCCCCTACCCGAGATCCGCCAGTTTTGACACCAACATTGGTGCTTTCATTGAGAGTTCCACTGTGTGTCGCGATAAGGCTTGATGGCTCCTTCAATCATCTTCAACGACGCAGTCCAGGGGGAGGATTTCCTTCCCGGACAGATCTTTGAATTCGGCGGCTTTGCACTGCAGGCCAACTTGCTTGGCCACCTGGAGCAGATCGATAGCTACACCCCTGGCCATCAGGTCAGGTTTGGAAGCTTGAACTATACTGCCGATATCCGCGGAGACTTGATCTTTGACGGATTCGAGTTCATGTCAGGTACGCTGGACGGTCACGACGAGCATGACTTAGATCTGCCATCAGATAGTGTTTGGGAGATCGCACCTACAGCGGCCCCGGGAATCAATCCGGAGCAGATCGCGCCCTCCGAGGACGGGTGGATGGACCCCGCCACAAAGGCCGCACATTCATCGGTGTTGGAGTCGAACACTGATCCCACCTCCTATGAGGGTGGTGTCATCGGACCCTCGGACTCGTCTCCAGCTACAGGATCTGAACCGCGTACGTCCGTGCCTATCGAACCTGATTGGGCATCGGTCATGGAGTTCACCTCCGCGGACATTTTTCAGCACTCGCCCTTGGGTGATGTGCTAAATTCATTAAGGTTTCTCTTCATGTCAGGAGATTCCTGGGCGAACTATGTTCGGCTCGAGTGGGAAGCGGACGACGAAGAAATTTGTTCCCCACCCACCACCCACTTAATAGCCACTATGGATGACTTAACCGATGTGCTTGACTTCAACTCCGAAGACATCGACGGTATGGACGATGATGCAGGAGAAGAACATGAACCACCGCCTATAAGACGCTGGACAACCACCTCATCATATGATATATATATGGTGGACACCCCCAAAGAAAGCAATGGCGATGAGGCAACGGAAGATAACCCCTTGGAGAAGCAATCTAGGCACCGGCGTCACAGGCGCCGCTCCAAGCCCCACCATAGCAAAAATAGTGATACCGGCACAAGAGATAACAATCCGGATGGTGCCGAAGACGAAAACAATCCTGCCCAACCAGGCTTCCAGCAGGACGAGCAAGAGGACGGGCAAGCTAGCCCTAAAGAACAGGCAACAAATGGAGAATCAGAGGATGATAACTACATGCCTCTCTCCGAAGAAGAAGTGAGCCTTGGCGATGAAGAATTCATCGTGCCTGAGGATCCCGTCGAGCAGGAGCGCTTCAAGCGCCAGCTTATAGCCACTGCAAAAAGCCTGAAGAAAAAGTAGAAACATCTTCAAGCTGATCAAGATCTGCTAACTGATAGATGGACCGAGATCCTGGCTGCCGAGGAATACGGACTCGAGCGCCCTACAAAAAGTTACCCAAAGCGCAGGTTGCTACCCCAACTCGAGGAGGAGGCACAAAAACCCACACTACCAGCGCATGATGCAGCTGACCGGCCACTCCATGGCCGAGATAAGGCGGCGTACTAGCCCGAAGTCCAGACCGCACCCCGTCGCCAATCAAACAATAATACTAAAGCCCGAGGCTACATGAAGGACCTGCGAGATGTATTGCAAAATAAAGCAGGACAGTCAAGATCGATCTACGGATCACGGGGGCGCGCCACAACATGTGATGATGACCGTCACGCCGGATACAATATACAAAAGTCCGGCCGGGTCGATTACAACAGACCAGATTCATTTGAACTACGTCGGGATGTAGCCCGGCATAGAGGCACCGCACACCCCCTATGCTTCACTGATGAAGTTATGGATCATGAGTTCCCAGAAGGGTTTAAACCCGTAAACATTGAATCATATGACGGCACAACAGACCCTGCGGTATGGATTGAAGATTTTCTCCTACACATCCACATGGCCCGCGGCGATGACTTACATGCCATAAAGTACCTGCCACTTAAGCTCAAAGGACCATCTCGGCATTGGCTGAATAGCCTGCTAGCAAGCTCCATTGGCAGTTGGGAGGACCTAGAAGAAGCATTCCTTGACAACTTCCAGGGCACTTACGAGCGACCACCGGATGCTAATGACTTAGGTCACATAACCCAACAGCCCGAAGAATCAGCCAGGAAATTCTGGACTCGGTTCCTAACCAAAAAGAACCAAATTGTCAACCGTACGGATGCCGAAGCCTTAGCAGACTTCAAGCATAACATCCGTGATGAATGGCTCGCCCAACACCTCGGCCAAGAGAAGCAAAAATCCATGGCAGCCCTCACGACACTCATGACCCACTTTTGCACGGACGAGGACAGCTGGCTGGCTTGTAGCAACATCACACCCAAAAACTCCGGCGATTCTGACGCCAGAGATAGCAACGCCAAGCCACAACGCAATAGACACAAGCGTCGCAATAATGGCGACAACATCGAGGACACGACAGTCAATACCGGATTCAGAGGCTCTATTTCCAGACAACGGAAAAAATCATTCAAAAGAAACAATCCGGGCCCGTCCAGTTTGGACCGCATACTTGATCGCTCATGTCACATTCACGGCACCCCCGACAAGCCAGCCAACCACACCAACAGAGAATGCTGGGTGTTTGAACATGCCGACAAGTTGAATGCCGAAAACAAGGAAAAGGGGCTGCATAGCAATGACGAGAGGAACCCCGGCCGCCGAACACAGGAGGACAGAAGAAATTCCCTCCCTAGGTGAAAACAGTGAATATGATATACGCAACCCATATTCCCAAGCGGGAACGGAAGCGTGCACTAAGGGACGTCTATGTGATGGAGCCAGTCGCCCCAGATTTCAACCCATGGTCCTCTTGTCCGATCACTTTCGATCGCAGGGACCATCCTACCAGTATCCGTCATGGCAGTTCGGCCGCATTGGTCCTTGACCCCATCATCAACGGATTCCATCTCACACAAGTCCTCATGGACGGCGGCAGCAGCCTGAACCTGCTCTATCAGGATATAGTGCACAAAATGGGCATCGATCCCTCAAGGATCAAGCCCACAAAAACCACCTTCAAGGGTGTCATACCAGGTGTGGAGGCCTGTTGCACAGGCTCAATCACACTAGAAGTGGTCTTCAGATCTCCGACAATTTCCGAAGCGAGGAGTTAATCTTCGACATCGTCCCGTTCCATAGTGGTTATCATGCCCTACTAGGACGAACCACATTTGCTCGATTCAATGCGGTACCACACTACGCATACCTCAAGCTCAAGATGCCAGGACCTCGCGGGGTTATAATAGTCAATGGAAACACAGAACGCTCGCTCCGTATGGAGGAGCACACTTCAGCCCTCGCAGTAGAAGTACAAAGCAACCTTCTTAGGCAGACCGCCAATCCGGCGATAAAGCCCCCGGACACCGTCAAGCGAGTCCGGATTACCCTGCAACATGATCGTCCGGCACACTTAGAGCTCGACTAGCAATTCAGCCCCCGTCCTAGTCCCAACCAAGAAGTGAAATTTGTGCCGTGCGTACATAATTACGCACTCAAAATACCATGGGCATGGGCGGAGGCATGGCCACGACGCGGTCCACGAAGCAGCTCAACCGCCCCAGGACCCGTATTCCTTCATCATTTTCTTTCTTTTAGGACCCTACTTTCTGGAAGCCCTTTCAGGTATCCGGATTATCGGACTCATCACCAGAAGGAAAATCCAGGAAGACAAGAAGCTAGGGCGTATAAGGGAATACTCAGGTGGTCTCTGATAACGATCGTTATACCTGTTTTACATACCGACGTGCATCTTACCCTTGGCTAGGACATGCCAAATTGTCTCATTTTGCTTATTGCACTACTTGTATACATACGCTTAGACGTATTATTTAAATAACAATGGGAAAATACACAGTGTCAGCTTATTATTACACTTTCTATATGTTTTTCCTTGGCGGCTTATTTATGATAAACCGCACCTGTACACTTTGGTACGTTTAGTTCGCCAGGGGCCTCAGTGTACCCCATAACATGGCAAGAAAAGTCCGAACACTTTAGACAGTGCGGCACCCGAACTTATAGCATTATATGCATCAGCTCCGAATCATGTCTTGGGTCAATAGTTGGGTTTGCCCGGCTCCTATGTTTTGGTACCTTACGTTCCGCTATATCGGCTAAGGTAGCCCAGGGAGAACTACCGCGATTGTGTCCCGGTTCTTCCGAACGAGCACCTCAGTAGAGAAAGCCGAAAACTGACTGTCATGATAAGGCGAGAGCTGGTCGCTATTCGAGAGGTCTCAAATCCTTAAAGATTTTTTTTCTCTTCAGGCAAGGAATCGGCCTCGTCCGATTTAGGTGTGTATAGCGCCCCGAGTCTGGCCTTCTGGATACTAGGGGCTTCGCCAAAATTTAAAATTGTAGACTTCTATGGCCAAGTGAGAGTGATAAAGCTATATAGTCTGATTTCCTTGTTCGCTGCATTAAACACCTCCTTAAAAGGACCAAAAGTTTGGATAAAGAGTGTTTATATTTATCTCGAACACCCCACTACTAGTTACATGGGGGCAAAAGCCGACGACTGGCCAACTCTCAAGATTTTATAAACGGCCGCACAGAAGGTAATATTTTAAATTAACAAGCGCCATATAGCGCACATAAACTCATTTTCATATTACAGGATGGTATGAGTACATTCATTCAAATATTACATCCTTAGCACATTCATCAGCCACAAGGCGGGTACCCTTAATGACATTGTCATAGTACTGTTCGGGGTGGTGATGCTCCTTGCCCTTCGGCGGCCCCTCCGTTACCAGCTTCTCGGCATCCATCTTCGCCCAGTGCACTTTCGCACGGGGCAAGGCCCTGCATGCACCGTCAATGCAGACGGACCGCTTAATGACTTCAAGCCGTGGAGAGGCATTTACCATCCGCTTGATAAGGCCAAAGTAGCTGCCGGGCAGGGGCTCGCCAGGCCACAGCCGGGCTATGAGGTCCTTCATGGCCAGTTTGGCTGCCTTGTGAAGTTCGACCAGTTGCTTCAGCTGGTCGCTCAAGGGCATCGGATGTTCGGCCCCGATATACTGGGACCAATACAGCTTATCCGTCGACCTCCCTTCCTTAGCTCGGTAGAACTCTGCGGCATCAAAAATGCTGTGCGGCAGATCTGTGAATGCTCCTAGAGAGCTCCGAATTTGGGTAAGTAAAAGGAAAGTTTCCTTCACATGCTTGCTTTGCATAATGAAAGCCTTACCCGCCGCTATCTTCTTGGCTGCCTCAATCTCCTGGAGGGCCTTCTGGGCTTCGACCTTGGCGTCTTGCGCGCTCTGACGGGCCTTCGCAAGCTCTAACTCTTGCGTCTTGGAGTCATGCTCCAAGGACTCGAATTTTTTGACGAAATCCTGGAGCTCTTGCTGGACCTCATCAACCCGAGCCTCTTGTTTTTCACGCTCGGTGTGCTCCCTGGCCGCTTTGTCTTCAGCCTCGGACAACGTCTTCTTAAGGGCCAGTAGTTTGATCATGGCCCCTATTAAAATTCATCATGCTGCTATTAGCATCAACAATTTTTTCCTTTATATAACATTCAGACGGGGTATCACTTACCTTTGTTCTCCTCGAGCTGCTTCTTCACGAGGCCGAGCTCTTCTTCGGCCCACCACAGGTTCTGCCTCAGTCCGGAGACCTCCGCAGTGGCGGCGGCGGCGGACAGCAACGACGCCTGCTTATTCACATAGACATAATATGATTAGACTCCCGAGAATAATATTTGATCCTCTATTCAGCCTTTTTTCCTGAACACCAAACAGAGCATCAGGGGCTACTGTCTACACTATGATACTTTCTCATAATTTAATTACTTACCTCAAAGCCTGTCAGGAGGCTGGCGCAGGCATCGGTCAATCCGCTTTTGGCGGACTGAACCTTCGCAATCACCATACTCATAAGAGTATGGTGTTCTTCATCAAGGGAAGCGCTCTGAAGCGCTTCCACCAAGTTATTTGATGCCTATGGATGGACAAAGGTCATCGGCACAGGCGGCTCGTCCCCCTTAGCGAGGGGCCGCCTGCCTAAATCCAGAACCACTGGAGGTTCCGGCGCAGTATCCGGCTGGGGGCCAAGCTTACTGCGACCCCCATCACCAGAATCCATGGGGATCTCCCCCCCATGATCCCGGCATCGGGGGTTTCTCCTTGAGGTGCCTCCAGAACTATCTCTCCCTGGCCTGGTATCCTCTGAGACAACACTTCGGTGTCGTCCGCGGGCCGGGGAGTGGAGGCCGTCGGGAGCGAATAGCTATTCATCGCCGACGAGTTCAAGGACCCATCCGAGGAGGACAAGTCGATGCGGGCTTTGGACGGACTGCACAAATATATTTTGACATGATAAGAAGCCATAAAGCTAAACATGCCAGAGGTATTATGGTATCCGGATACTTACGACTTTGCCAGGGGCTTGTCCCTGGGTAGCCACTCCTCGTCGCTATAGGCGGCCGTGGTGGAGTGGTTCGGAGGGAGGGTCCTTCCCTTCTTGGACACTTCGGCCTCCCCGGAAGGGGCGACCTTCCTTTTCTTCTCCCCCCCCCCGGTTTGGGGGAGAGGGTTTTCCTCTTCCTCCTCCCCGTTGTCGTTGGAGGAGTGCGTGATACGTCTCCAACGTATCTATAATTTTTGATTGCTCCATGCTACTTTATCTACTGTTTTGGACTATATTGGGCTTTATTTTCCACTTTTATATTATTTTTGGGACTAACCTATTAACTGGAGGCCCAGCCTAAAATTGTTGTTTTTTGCTTATTTCGGTGTTTCGAAGAAACGGAATATCAAACGGAGTCCAAACGGAATAAAACCTTCAGGAACGTGATTTTCTCACTGAACGTGATCCAGGAGACTTGGACCCTACTCCAAGAAGTGCCAGAGGTGGTCACGAGGGTGGAGGGTGTGCCCCCCTGGGCGCGCCCCCCCTACCTCGTGGGCCCCCTACTGCTCCACCGACGTACTCCTTCCTCCTATATATACCTACGTATCCCCGAACGATCAGAACAGGAGCCAAAAACCTAATTCCATCGCCGCAACCTTCTGTATCCACGAGATCCCATCTTGGGGCCTGTTCCGGAGCTCCGCTGGAGGGGGCATCCACCATGGAGGGCTTCTACATCAACACCATAGCCCCTCCGATGAAGTGTGAGTAGTTTACTTCAGACCTTCGGGTCCATAGCTAGTAGCTAGATGGCTTCTTCTCTCTTTTTGGATCTCAATACAATCTTCTCCCCCTCTCTCGTGGAGATCTATTCAATCTAATCTTCTTTTTGCGGTGTGTTTGTTGAGATCGATGAATTGTGGGTTTATGATCCAGTATTATCTATGGAAAATATTTGATTCTTCTCTGAATTCTTTTATGTATGATTGAGTTATCTTTGCAAGTCTCTTCGAATTATCCTTTTTGGTTTGGCCAACTAGATTGGTAGTTCTTGCAATGGGAGAAGTGCTTAGCTTTGGGTTCAATCTTGCGGTGTCCTTACCCAGTGACAGAAAGGGTTGCAAGGCACGTATTGTATTGTTGCCATCGAGGATAACAAGATGGGTTTTTTATCATATTGCATGAATTTATCCCTCTACATCATGTCATCTTGCTTAAGGCGTTACTCTGTTTTTAACTTAATACTCTAGATGCATGCTGGATAGCGGTCGATGAGTGGAGTAATAGTAGTAGATGCAGAATCGTTTCGATCTACTTGTCTCAGACGTGATGCCTATATACATGATCATTACCTAGATATGCTCATAACTATGCTCAATTCTGTCAATTGCTCAACAGTAATTTGTTCACCCACCGTAGAATATCTATGCTCTTGAGAGAAGCCACTAGTGAAACCTATGGCCCCCGGGTCTATTCTCATCATATCAATCTCTATCACTTTATTTACTTGCTTTGTTTTTACTTTGCCTTTTACATTTTACTTTGCATCTATCTATCAAAAATACCAAAAATATTATTTATCATCTCTATCAGATCTCACTCTCGTAAGTGACCGTGAAGGGATTGACAACCCCTAATCGCGTTGGTTGCGAGTAGCTATCGTTTTGTGTAGGTACGAGGAACTTGTGCGTGGTCTCCTACTGGATTGATACCTTGGTTATCAAAAACTGAGGGAAATACTTATGCTACTTTGCTGCATCATCCTCTCCTCTTCAGGGAAATCCAACGCAGTGCTCAAGAGGTAGGAAGAGGAATTTCTGGCGCCGTTGTCGGGGAGGCTCACGCAAGCATGTCAACAATACCAAGTACCCATCGCAATCCCTATCTCTCGTATTACATTATTTGCCATTTGCCTCTCATTTTCCTCTCCCCCACTTCACCCTTGCCATTTTATTCGCCCTCTCTTTCTCAATCTCCTCCTCTCTTTCCCGTTTGCCTTTTCTCATTGCCTTTTCTGTTTGCTCGTGTGCTAGTTTACTTATTTGTCGCGATGGCTCTACCTAGATTTAGTGACCTTCACCTTAAAAGGCTAGAGGAGATCGAAAGCAATGTCAGAAAGTTTATGGTTTTGCAATTTGAGCACAATAATTTCTTTAGAAACGAGCTTAAGGAACAAAAGAGTTTTATGAGTTATATGAATAAAGAACTCAATGATATGTCTAAAGAATTTGATGGTATAAGGGCCCAAATTGCTCGTCTTGAAAAGATGACCGCTGAAATTTCGGATATGCAAGCTACCTTAGTCAATAAGATGGCCGCTAAACCGAATTCCTATGAAAATCAAGATGAAGATCTAAAAGTTATTGATGTGTCCCCAATTAAATCTTTGTTGTGCAATATGAATCTTGATGAAACTGAATATGATCTTCCTTTACCTAGAAGGCGTTCTAAGAATTCGGAGTTTCTAGATCTTGATTATGAAATTGATGAAAGTGGGATTGAAAGAAATAAAAACCTAGATGTTGCTAAACCCACTATTTTGGATCTCAAGGAATTTAATTATGAAAATTGCTCTTTGATTGGTTGTATTTCCTTGTTGCAATCCGTGCTAGATTCTCCTCATGCTTATAGTCAAAATAAGGCCTTTACCGAACACATTGTTGATGCCTTGATGCAATCTTATGAAGAAATACTTGAGTTGAAAGTTTCTATCCCTAGAAAACTCTATGATGAGTGGGAACCTACTATTAAAATTAAAATTAAAGATTATGAGTTTCATGCTTTGTGTGATTTGGGTGCTAGTGTCTCTACTATTCCCAAAGCTTTGTGTGATTTGCTAGATTTCCGTGACTTTGATGATTGCTCTCTAAACTTGCATCTTGCGGATTCCACTATTAAAAACCTATGGGAAGAATTAATGATGTTCTTATTGTTGCAAATAGGAATTATGTGCCCGTAGACTTTATCGTTCTTGATATAGATTGCAATCCTTCATGTCCTATTATTCTTGGTAGACATTTCCTTAGAACGATTGGTGCAATTATTGATATGAAGGAAGGGAATATTAGATTCCAATTTCCCTTAAAGTAGGGCATGGAACACTTCCCTAGAAATAAAATAAAATTACCATATGAATCTATCATGAGAGCCACTTATGGATTGCCTACCAAAGATGGCAATACCTAGATCTATCCTTGCTTTTATGCCTAGCTAGGGGCGTTAAACGATAGCGCTTGTTGGGAGGCAACCCAATTTTTTTTGTGTTTTTTTGTTTTTGCTTCTGTTTAGGAATAAATAATCCATCTAGCTTCTGTTTTGATGTGGTTTTATGTTTTAATTAGTGTTTGTGCCAAGTAGAAACTATAGGATAACCTACGATGATAGTTGATTTGATTCTGCTGAAAAACAGAAACTTTGCACGCACGAATATAATTTTGTTAAATCACAGGAACGTGCTTTTGCGTTGATTATTTTTTCTGCTGTTCAATAAACAAATGTCCAAGACTTTCTATTTTGGTACAATTTTTAGAGTTCCATAAGTTCGCGTTAGTTACATATTGCTACAGACTGTTCTGTTTTTGACAGATTCTGTTTTACGTGTGTTGTTTGCTTATTTTGATGAATCTATGGCTAGTAAAATAGTTTATAATCCATAGAGAAGTTGGAATACAGTAGGTTTAACACCAAAATAAATAAAGAATGAGTTCATTATAGTACCTTAAGTAGTTCTTTGTTTTCTTTCTCTAACGGAGCTCACGAGATTTCTGTTGAGTTTTGTGTTGTGAAGTTTTCAAGTTTTGGGTGAATTCTTTTGATGGATTATGGAACAAGGAGTGGCAAGAGCCTAAGCTTGGGGATGACCATGGAACCCCCAAAATAATCCAAGGACACCAAAAAGTCAAAGCTTGGGGATGCCCCGGAAGGCATCCCCTCTTTCGTCCACTTCCATCGGTAATTTACTTGGAGCTATATTTTTATTCACCACATGATATGTGTTTTGCTTGGAGCGTCTTGTATTATTTGTGTCTTTGCTTGTTAGTCTACCACAATCATCCTTGCTGTACACACCTTTTGAGAGAGCCATACATGAATTGGAATTTGTTAGAATACTCTATGTGCTTCACTTATATCTTTTGAGCTTGATAGTTTTTTGCTCATAGTACTTCACTTATATCTTTTGAGCATGATAACTTTTGCTCTAGTGCTTCACTTATATCTTTTAGAGCATGGTGGTGGATTTGTTTTAAAGAAACTATTGATCTCTCATGCTTCACTTAGATTATTTTGAGAGTCGTTAATAGCATGGTAATTTGCTTAATGTTAATATACTTGGTATTCAAGATATGTGAAACTTTCTTTTGAGTGAATTGAATACTAAGATAAGTTTGATGCTTGATAATTGTTTTGAAATATGGAGGTGATAATATCAAAGTCGTGATAGTTGGGTGATTATGAATTTGAGAAATACTTGTGTTGAAGTTTGCAAGTCCCGTAGCATGCACGTATGGTTAAAGTTGTGTAAAGAATTTGAAACATGAAGTGTACCTGGCTTGTGCATCCTTATGAGTGGCGGTCGGGGACGAGCGATGGTCTTTTCCTACCAATCTATCCCCCTAGGAGCATGCGCGTAGTACTTGATTTTTGATGACTTCTAAATTTTTGCAATAAGTATATGAGTTCTTTTGACTAATGTTGAGTCCATGGATTATACGCACTCTCACCTTTCCGCCTTTGCTAGCCTCTTTGGTACCGTGCATTGCCCTTTCTCACCTTGAGAGTTGGTGCAAACTTCGCCGGTGCATCCAAACCCCGTGATACGATACGCTCTATCACACATAAACCTCCTTATATCTTCCTCAAAACAGCCACCATACCTACCTATTATGGCATTTCCATAGCCATTCCGAGATATATTGCCATGCAACTTCCACCACCATCATCATCATGACATACATTACTTTTGTCATATTGCCATTGCATGATCATGTAGTTGACATCGTATTTGTGGCAAGGCCACCATGCACTATTTTCCATACATGTCACTCTTGATTCATTGCACCATCCCGGTACACTGCCGGAGGCATTCATGTAGAGTCATATCTTGTTCTAAGTTTCAAGTTGTAATCCTTATGTTGTAATCAATAGAAGTGTGATGATCATCATTATTAGAGCATTGCCCAAACAAAAAAAGAAGAAGAGAAAGGCCAAAAAAAGGCCCAAAAAAAGAAAAGGGCAATGCTACTATCTCTTTTTCCACACTTGTGCTTCAAAATAGCACCTTGTTCTTCATGTAGTGAGTCTCATATATTGTGGTTCAAAGTAGCACCTTGTTCTTCATGTAGTGAGTCTCGTAAGTTGTCTTTTATACTAGTGGGAATCTTTCATTATAGAACTTGGCTTGTATATTCCTACAATGGGCTTCCTCAAATTCCCTAGGTCTTCATGAGCAAGCGAGTTGGATGCACACCCACTAGTTTTCTTTTGTTGAGCATTCATAGCTCTAGTGCATCCGTTACATGGCAATCCCTACTCCTCATGTTGACATCAATTGATGGGCATCTCCATAGCCCGTTGATTAGCCTCGTCAATGTGAGACTTTCTCCTTTTTTTGTCTTCTCCACACAATCCCCATCATCATATTCTATTCCACCCATAGTGCTATATCCATGGCTCACGCTCATGTATTGCGTGAAGGTTGAAAAAGTTTGAGATTATTTAAGTATGAAACAATTGCTTGGCTTGTCATCGGGGGTATAGAAGTTGGGAACATCTTTGTGTGACGAAAATGAAGCATAGCCTAACTATATGATTTTGTAGGGATGAACTTTCTTTTGCCATGTTATTTTGAGAAGACATGATTGCTTTGATTAGTATGCTTGAAGTATTTTTATTTTTGTGTCAATATGAATTTTTGTCTTGAATCTTTCGGATCTGAATATTCATATCACAATTAAGAAGATTTACATTGAAATTATGCCAAAGTATCACTCCGCATCAAAAATTCTTTTTATCATTTACCTACTCGAGGACGAGCAGGAATTAAGCTTGGGGATGCCTGATACGTCTCCAACGTATCTATAATTTTTGATTGCTCCATGCTACTTTATCTACTGTTTTGGACTATATTGGGCTTTATTTTCCACTTTTATATTATTTTTTGGACTAACCTATTAACCGGAGGCCCAGCCCAGAATTGCTGTTTTTTGCCTATTTCAGTGTTTCGAAGAAACGGAATATCAAACGGAGTCCAAATGGAATAAAACCTTCGGGAACGTGATTTTCTCACCGAACATGATCCAGGAGACTTGGACCCTACTCCAAGAAGTGCTAGAGGAGGTCACAAGGGTGGAGGGCGCCCCCCTGGGCGCGCCCCCTACCTCGTGGGCCACCTGCTGCTCCACCGACGTACTCCTTCCTCCTATATATACCTATGTATCCCCGAACGATCCGAACAGGAGCCAAAAACCTAATTCCACCACCGCAACCTTCTGTATCCACGAGATCCCATCTTGGGGCCTGTTCTGGAGCTCCGCCGGAGGGGGCATCCACCACGGAGGGCTTCTACATCAACACCATAGCCCCTCCGATGAAGTGTGAGTAGTTTACTTCAGAACTTCGGGTCCATATCTAGTAGCTAGATGGCTTCTTCTCTCTTTTTGGATCTCAATACAATGTTCTTCCCCTCTCTCATGGAGATCTATTCAATGTAATCTTCTTTTTGCGGTGTGTTTGTTGAGACCGATGAATTGTGGGTTTATGATCCAGGATTATCTATGGAAAATATTTGATTCTTCTCTGAATTCTTTTATGTATGATTGAGTTATTTTTGCAAGTCTCTTCGAATTATCCTTTTTGGTTTGGCCAACTAGATTGGTAGTTCTTGCAATGGGAGAAGTGCTTAGCTTTGGGTTCAATCTTGCGGTGTCCTTACCCAGTGACAGAAAGGGTTGCAAGGCACGTATTGTATTGTTGCCATCGAGGATAACAAGATGGGGTTTTTATCATATTGCATGAATTTATCCCTCTATATCATGTCATCTTGCTTAAGGCGTTACTCTGTTTTTAACTTAATACTCTAGATGCATGCTGGATAGCGGTCGATGAGTGGAGTAATAGTAGTAGATGCAGAATCGTTTCGATCTACTTGTCTCGGACGTGATGCCTATATACATGATCATTACCTAGATATGCTCATAACTATGCTCAATTCTGTCAATTGCTCAACAGTAATTTGTTCACCCACCGTAGAATATCTATGCTCTTGAGAGAAGCCACTAGTGAAACCTATGGCCCCCGGGTCTATTCTCATCATATCAATCTCTATCGCTTTATGTACTTGCTTTGTTTTTACTTTGCCTTTTACTTTTTACTTTGCATATATCTATCAAAAATACCAAAAATATTATTTATCATCTCTATCAGATCTCACTCTCGTAAGTGACCGTGAAGGGATAGACAACCTCTAATCGCGTTGGTTGCGAGTAGCTATCGTTTTGTGTAGGTACGAGGGACTTGTGCGTGGTCTCCTACTGGATTGATACCTTGGTTCTCAAAAACTGAGGGAAATACTTACGCTACTTTGCTGCATCATCCTCTCCTCTTCGGGGAAATCCAACGCAGTGCTCAAGAGGTAGCAGTGCGCCTTGGTGTCTTCGGACGATGAGTCCGACACAACCTTGCGCCGGAGACCTTTCCTGGTCCCCGTGGCCTTCTTCTTGGCCTTCTTCTCCGGCACCTCATAGGGCACCGGAAACAGCATCTCCGTCAGGAGAGCGGTTGCTGTATCTTCAGGCAACGGAGCTGGACAGTCGATCCGTTCGGCTGTCGCCACATAGTCCTGTTAAATCAGTATGATGGCTTAGATTTATCCCATGAACATACTGAGGAAAGGCACATCTTGTGAAATATAGAGAGCTTACCAGATTGGCGGGGCGCTTTGCGCTAAGTCCGCGGTCCTCGGTGGTTGGAGGAGGTACTTCGGTGGCCTTGAACAACACCTTCCAGACGTCTTTGTGCGTCGTGTCGAAGAGCTCTCGTAGCGTCTGGTGTTTGGCCGAATCAAACTCCCACAGGTTGAATGCCCATTTTTGACACAGGAGGATCCGGCGGAAGAGCATGACCTGGACCACATTGACAAGCTTGATCTTCTTGCCTATCATATTTTTGATGTAGTTCTGGAGTCCGATCAGCTCCGCAGGCGCACCCCAGGCTAAGCCCTTCCTTTTCCAAGAGGTAAGCCGCATGGGGATGCCGAATCTAAATTCGGGGGCCGCCGCCCAGTTGGAGTCGCGCGGATCGGTGATGTAGAACCACCCTGATTGCCACCCCTTCACGGGCTCCACGTAGGAGCCCTCAAGCCAGGTGACGTTGGGCATCTTGCCCACCATGGCGCCTCTGCACTCTGCTTGCTGGCCGACCACTATCTTCAGCTTCACGTTGAAGATCTTCAGCCACAGGCCGAAGTGGGGCTTGATGCGGAGGAAGGCCTCGCACACGACAATAAACACCGAGATGTTGAGGATGAAATTAGGGGCCAGATCATGAAAATCTAGCCCATAGTAAAACATGAGCCCGCAGACAAATGGGTGGAGGGGGAATCCCAGTCCGCGGACGAAGTGGGTGAGGAACACAACCCTCTCATGGAGTTCCGGAGTCGGAACGATCTGCCCTGCGTCCGGGAGCCGGTGCGTGATGTCTGCGGCCAAATATGCGGCCTCCCAGAGCTTCGTAATGTCCTCCTCCGTGACGGAGGAGGCCATCCACTTGCCTCCCACTCCGGACATGTTTGGAATGGTTGTACGGAGAAGGTGAGAACTGGGGCGCTGGAGCTCGAGCGTGCGAGAATGGATGAGCGAAGGAAGAAGAAGGCGTGGGTGAAAAAGTGGAATCCCTATCTCTTTATAAAGCCGGTAGAAACTGTGTGCCTCCCCACTTGCCCGTTAAAATCACTTATTCCCCAAGCGCCATGATTGATGGCACGGTTGGGTTACCCATGCCCATATTGATGAGAATCCCGTGATAAGGGGACATGATCTCTGCTTCGACAAGACGTGTCAAGGAAACCGCCTCGCATTATGTGCAGTAGCTGGTTCTGAAAAACGGTTCGAATAAAGACCGGGTCGTGGCGTGACGTCACGCTATGAAAAGTTGTCAGCAGATTAGAATTATGGAATATTGTGCTCTCTACGGTGGGATGTGGAATTTTTTTGCAGAGCCGGACACGATTCTTGTGTTCAAAATCTTCTATGGGGTATTCGGAGAAGGAACCCTCCTTGCAATGTCGAAGACAATCTGCGTGCCAGACACATCGTCATTGAAGCCTGGTTCAGGGTCTACTGAGGGAGTCCTGGATTAAGGGGTACTTGGATAGCCGGACTATATACTTTGGCCGGACTGTTGGAGTATGAAGATGCAAGATAGAGGACTTCGTCCCGTGTCCGGATGGGACTCTCCTTTGCGTGGAAGGCAAGCTTGGCAATTCGGATATGTAGATCTCCTTCTCTGTAACCGACTCTGTGTAACCCTAGCCCCCTCCGGTGTCTATATAAACTGGAGGGTTTAGTCCGTAGGACAACAACAATAAGAATCATAGGCTAGCTTCTAGGGTTTAGCCTCTACGATCTCATGGTAGATCAACTCTTGTAATACTCATATCATCAAGATCAATCAAGCAAGAAGTAGGGTATTACCTCCATCAAGAGGGCCCGAACCTGGGTAAAACATCATGTCCCCTGCCTCCTGTTACCATTAGCCTTAGATGCACAGTTCGGGACCCCCTACCCGAGATCCGCCGGTTTTGACACCGACACCCACCTCCGAAGTATTTGAGAGAGAATCCTTGCGAGGACAAAGCCCAAACCACCCAAAGCCCAAAGAGTGTTTGGCATCACTGAAGTATTTCTGTCCGCGTGATCTGAATACTTGTTACACTTGAGGACTGTGAATCCTCCAGCCGGTTAGGCGTCGCGTTCTGAGCATCCAAGAGTCATTGTGGATTGCCGGAGAACGAAGTCTGTAAAGGTTTGGAAGTCTACCTTGAAGACTTACCAGAGTGATTGGGTGGGGACTAAGTGTCCTTAGCTCAAGGGGAATAAGGTGAAGACGCGGTCTTCTGAGTTGAATCTCAGCCTCCCTAACCAGACGTACAATTGTCACAGCAACTGGAACTGGTCAAACAAATCACTGTCCTCTCGAATCTATTGGTTCTATCACTCACTTCTCTTTACTTACAGTTTGTCTATCTGAGTGGGAGTTCATAAGATGAACTTAATTATCCTGAACATAGTCAAAAGCCTTTTGCAAATTATGTCGTAGCTCACGCTATAGTTCTACTGTTTTAGATATGTTCCTAGAGAAAATATAGTTGAAAGTTGATAGTAGCGATTATGCGATCAGTAGAAAGCTTATGTCCCTAATACACTGCTTAGTGTGCTGAACCCCAAACGTCGTTTGTGGATGTTTCGAACATCGAACATACACGTTTTGATTACTACGTGATAGTTCAGTTAAATGGTTTAAGTAGAGGCACCAAAGACGTTTTCGAAACGTCGCGGAACATATGAGATGTTTCGAGGGCTGAAATTGGGATTTCAGGCTCGTGCCCACGTCAAGAGGTATGAGACCTCCGACAATTTTCTTAGCCTACAAACTAAGGGAGAAAAGCTCAATCGTTGAGCTTGTGCTCAAATTGTCTGAGTACAACAATCACTTGAATCAAGTGGGAGTTGATCTTCCATATGAAATAGTGATAGTTTCTCCGAAGTCATTACCACCAAGCTGCTAGAGCTTCGTGATGAACTATAACATATCAGGGATAGATATGATGATCCTTAAGGTATTCGCGTTGTTTGACATCGCGAAAGTAGAAATCAAGAAGGAGCATCAATTGTTGATGGTTGATGAAACCACTAGTTTCAAGAAGGGCAAGGGAAAGAAGGGATACTTCATGAAACGGCAAATCAGCTGCTGCACCAATGAAGAAACCCGAGGTTGAACCCAAACCCGAGACTAAGTGCTTCTGTAATAAGAGGAACAACCACTGGAGCAGGATTACCCTAGATACTTGGTAGATGAGAAGGCTGGCAAGGTCGATAGAAGTATATTGGATGTACATTATGTTAATGTGTACTTTACTAGTACTCCTAGTAGCACCAGGGTATTAGATACCGGTTCGGTTGCTAAGTGTTAGTAACTCGAAATAAAAGCTACGGAATAAACGGAGACTAGCTAAAGGTGAGCTGACGATATGTGTTGGAAGTGTTTCCAAGTTTGATATGATCAAGCATCGCACGCTCCCTCTACCACCGAGATTGGTGTTTGCGTTGAGCATAGACATGATTGGATTATGTCTATCGCAATACGGTTATTCATTTAAGGAGAATAATGGTTACTCTATTTATTTGAATAATACCTTCAATGGTCTTACACCTAAAATGAATGGTTTATTGAATCTCGATCGTAGTGATACACATTTCATGCCAAAAGATATAAGATAGTAATGATAGTACCACTTACTTGTGGCACTGCCATGTAAGTCATAATGGTATAAAACGCATGAAGAAGCTCCATGTTGATGGATCTTTGGACTCACTCATTTTTGAAAAGTTTGATACATGCGAACCATGTCTATTGGTGTATATGCATGAAGAAACTCCATGCAAATGGATCGTTCAGACTCACTTGATTTTGAATCACTTGAGATATGCAAATCATACCACTTAGGCAAGATGACTGAAAAGCCTCGGTTTCAGTAAAATGGAACAAGATAGCAACTTATTGGAAGCAACACATTTTGATGTGTGCAGTCCAATGAGTGCTGAGGCATGCAGTGAATATCGTTATGTTCTTACTTCACAGATGATTCGAGTAGATGTTGAGAATATTTACTTGATGAAACACAAGTCTGAATTATTGAATGGTTCAAGTAATTTCAGAGTGAAGTAGCAGATCATTGTGACAAGAGGATAAAATGTCTATGATATGATCATAGAGATGAATATCTGAGTTACGAGTTTTGGCACACAATTAAGACATTGTGGAAATTGTTTCGCAATTAATACCGCCTGGAACACCATAATGTGATGGTGTGTCCGAACATCATAGTTGCACCCTATTGGATATGGTGCGTACCATGATGTCTCTTATCGAATTACCACTATCGTTCATGGGTTAGGCATTAGAGACAACCACATTCACTTTAAATAGGGCACCACGTAATTCCGTTGAGATGACACCGTATGAATTATGGTTTAGAGAAACCTAAGTTGTCGTTTCTTAAAAGTTTGGGGCTGCGACGCTTATATGAAAAAGTTTCAGGTTGATAAGCTCGAACCCAAAGCGGATAAAATGCATCTTCATAGGAAACCCAAAACAGTTGGGTATACCTCCTAATTCAGATCCGAAAGCAATATGGATTGTTTCTAGAATCGGGTCCTTTCTCGAGGAAAAGTTTCTCTCGAAAGAATTGAGTGGGAGGATGGTGGAGACTTGATGAGGTTATTGAACCGTCTCTTCAACTAGTGTGTGGCAGGGCACAGGAAGTTGTTCCTGTGGCACCTACACCAATTGAAGTGGAAGCTTATGATATTGATCATGAAACTTCGGATCAAGTCACTACCAAACCTCGTAGGATGACAAGGATGCGTACTACTTAGAGTGGTACGGTAATCCTGTCTTGAAGGTCATGTTGCTAGACAACAATGAACCTACGAGCTATGGAGAAGCGATGGTGGGCCCGGATTCCGACAAATGGTTAGAGCCATAAAATCCGAGAACGGATCCATGGACTTTGGTGGACTTGCCCGATGATCGGCAAGCCATTAAGATAAATGGATTTTTAAGAAGAAGACGGACGTGGACGGTAATGTCACCATCTATGAAGCTCGACTTGTGGCGAAGAGTTTTTCACAAGTTCAAGGAGTTGACTACGATGAGATTTTCTCATCCGTAGCGATGCTTAAGTCCGTCGGAATCATGTTAGCATTAGCTTCATTTATGAAATCTGGCAGATGGATGTCAAGACAAGTTTCCTTACTAGTTTTCGTAAGGAAAGGTTGTATGCAATACAATCAGAAAAGTTTTGTCAATCCTAAGGATGCTAAAAGGTATGCTAGCTCCAGCGATCCTTCTAAGGACTGGAGTAAGCATCTCGGAGTTGGAATGTACGCTTTGATGATGATCAAAGATTTTGGGTTTATACAAAGTTTATGAGAAACTTGTATTTCCAAAGAAGTGAGTGGGAGCACTATAGAATTTCTGATGAGTATATGTTGTTGACATATTGTTGATCAGAAATGATGTAGAATTTCTGGAAAGCATATAGGGTTATTTTGAAAGTGTTTTTCAATGGAAAGCCTGGATTAAGCTACTTGAACATTGAGCATCAAGATCTATAAGGATAGATCAAAATGCTTAATAATACTTTCAAATGAGCACATACCTTGACATGATCTTGAAGGTGTTCAAGATGGACCAGTCAAAGAAGGAGTTCTTGCCTGAGTTGTAAGGTACGAAGTTAAGACTTAAAGCTCGACCACGGCAGAATAGAGAGAAAGGACGAAGGTCGTCCCCTATGCTTAAGACGTAGGCTCTTCAGTATGCTATGCTGTGTACCGCACCTGAAGTGTGCCTTGCCATGAGTCAGTCAAGGGGTACAAGAGTGATCCAAGAATGGCTCACAGGACAGCGGTCAAAGTTATCCTTAGTAACTAGTGGACTAAGGAATTTTCTCGATTATGGAGGTGGTAAAAGAGTTCGTCGTAAAGGTTACGACGATGCAAGCTTGACACCTATCCGGATAGCTCTGAGTAGAGAGACCGGATACATATAATGGAGCAATAATTTAGAATAGCTCCAAGTAGAACAGTTGTTTGGAATAGCTCCAAATAGAGCGTGGTAGCTGCATCTAGGAGATGACATAGAGATTTGTAAAGCACACACGGATCTGAAAGGTTCAGACCCGTTGACTAAAACCTCTCTCACAAGCAACATGATCAAACATAAAACTCATTGAGTGTTAATCACATAGTGATGTGAACTAGACTACTGACTCTAGTAAACTCTTGGGTATTAGTCACATGGCGATGTGACCTGTGAGTGTTAATCACATGGCGATGTGAACTAGATTATTGACTCTAGTGCAAGTGGGAGACTGTTGGAAATATGCCCTAGAGGCAATAATAAAAGTATTATTATTATATTTCCTTGTTCATGATAATTGTCTTTTATTCATGCTATAACTGTATTATCCGGAAATCGTAATACACGTGTGAATACATAGACCACAATATGTCCCTAGTGAGCCTCTAGTTGACTAGCTCGTTGTGATCAACAGATAGTCATGGTTTCCTGGCTATGGACATTGGATGTCGTTGATAACGGGATCACATCATTAGGAGAATGATGTGATGGACAAGACCCAATCCTAAGACTAGCACAAAAGATCGTGTAGTTCATTTGCTAGAGCTTTGCCAATGTCAAGTATCTCTTCCTTTGACCATGAGATCGTGTAACTCCTGGATACCGTAGGAGTGCTTTGGGTGTATCAAACGTCACAACGTAACTGGGTGACTATAAAGGTGCACTACAGGTATCTCCGAAAGTGTCTGTTGGTTTGGCACGAATCGAGACTGGGATTTGTCACTCCGTGTAAACGGAGAGGTATCTCTGGGCCCACTCGGTAGGACATCATCATATGCGCAATGTGACCAAGGAGTTGATCACGGGATGATGTGTTACGGAACGAGTAAAGTGACTTGCCGGTAACGAGATTGAACAAGGTATCGGTATACCGACGATCGAATCTCGGGCAAGTAAATACCGCTAGACAAAGGGAATTGTATACGGGATCGATTGAGTCCTTGACATCGTGGTTCATCCGATGAGATCATCGTGGAACATGTGGGAGCCAACATGGGTATCCAGATCCCGCTGTTGGTTATTGACCGGAGAACGTCTCGGTCATGTCTGCATGTCTCCCGAACCCGTAGGGTCTACACACTTAAGGTTCGATGACGCTAGGGTTATAAAGGAAGCTTGTATGTGGTTACCGAATGTTGTTCGGAGTCCCGGATGAGATCCCGGACGTCACGAGGAGTTCCGGAATGGTCCGGAGGTAAAGATTTATATATAGGAAGTCCTGTTTCGGCCATCGGGACAAGTTTCGGGGTCATCGGTATTGTACCGGGACCACCGGAAGGGTCCCGGGGGCCCACCGGGTGGGGCCACCTGCCCCGGGGGGCCACATGGGCTGTAGGGGGTGCGCCTTGGCCTACATGGGCCAAGGGCACCAGCCCCTAGAGGCCCATGCGCCAAGATAAAGGAAAAAGGGGAGAGTCCTAAAGGGGGAAGGCACCTCCGAGGTGCCTTGGGGAGGATGGACTCCTCCCCCCTCCTTAGCCGCACCCCTTCCTTGGAGGAGGGGGCAAGGCTGCGCCTCCCCCCTCTCCCCTGCCCCTATATATAGTGGAGGGGAGGGAGGGCATCCACACCTGAGCCCTTGGCGCCTCCCTCCCTCCCGTGACACCTCCTCCTCTCCCGTAGGTGCTTGGCGAAGCCCTGCAGGATTGCCACGCTCCTCCACCACCACCACGCCGTTGTGCTGCTGTTGGATGGAGTCTTCCTCAACCTCTCCCTCTCTCCTTGCTGGATCAAGGCGTGGGAGACGTCACCGGGCTGTACGTGTGTTGAACGCGGAGGTGCCGTCCGTTCGGCACTTGATCATCGGTGATCTGAATCACGACGAGTACGACTCCATCAACCCCGTTCACTTGAACGCTTCCGCTTAGCGATCTACAAGGGTATGTAGATGCACTCTCCCTTTCTACTCGTTGCTGGTCTCTCCATAGATAGATCTTGGTGTTACGTAGGAAATTTTTTGAATTTCTGCTACGTTCCCCAACAGTGGCATCATGAGCTAGGTCTATTGCGTAGATTCTTTGCACGAGTAGAACACAAAGTAGTTGTGGGCGTTGATGTTGTTCAATATGCTTACCGTTACTAGTCCAATCTTGTTTCGACGGTATTGTGGGATGAAGCGGCCCGGACCGACCTTACACGTACTCTTACGTGAGACAGGTTCCACCGATTGACATGCACTTGGTGCATAAGGTGGCTAGCGGGTGCCAGTCTCTCCCACTTTAGTCGGAACGGATTCGATGAAAAGGGTCCTTATGAAGGGTAAATAGCAATTGGCATATCACGTTGTGGTCTTGCGTAGGTAAGAAACGTTCTTGCTAGAAACCCATAGCAGCCACGTAAAACATGCAACAACAATTAGAGGACGTCTAACTTGTTTTTGCAGGGTATGCTATGTGATGTGATATGGCCAAAAGGATGTGATGAATGATATGTGATGTATGAGATTGATCATGTTCTTGTAATAGGATTCACGACTTGCATGTCGATGAGTATGACAACCGGCAGGAGCCATAGGAGTTGTCTTTATTTTTTGTATGACCTGCGTGTCATTGAAGAACGCCATGTAAACTACTTTACTTTATTGCTAAACGCGTTAGTCATAGAAGTAGAAGTAGTCGTTGGCGTGACAACTTCATGAAGACACGATGATGGAGATCATGATGATGGAGATCATGGTGTCATGCCGGTGACGATGATGATCATGGAGCCCCGAAGATGAAGATCAAAGGAGCAAAATGATATTGGCCATATCATGTCACTATTTGATTGCATGTGATGTTTATCATGTTTATGCATCTTGTTTACTTAGGACGACGGTAGTAAATAAGATGATCCCTTACAAAATTTCAAGAAGTGTTCTCCCCTAACTGTGCACCGTTGCTACAGTTCGTCGCTTCTAAGCACCACGTGATGATCGGGTGTGATGGATTCTTACGTTCACATACAACGGGTGTAAGACAGTTTTACACAGCGAAAACACTTAGGGTTAACTTGACGAGCCTAGCATGTGCAGACATGGCCTCGGAACACGGAGACCGAAAGGTCGAGCATGAGTCGTATAGTAGATACGATCAACATGAAGATGTTCACCGATGATGACTAGTCCGTCTCACGTGATGATCGGACACGGCCTAGTTGACTCGGATCATGTAATCACTTAGATGACCAGAGGGATGTCTATCTGAGTGGGAGTTCATAAGATGAACTTAATTATCCTGAACATAGTCAAAAGACCTTTTGCAAATTATGTCGTAGCTCACGCTATAGTTCTACTGTTTTAGATATGTTCCTAGAGAAAATATAGTTGAAAGTTGATAGTAGCGATTATGCGATCAGTAGAAAGCTTATGTCCTTAATGCACTGCTTAGTGTGCTGAACCCCAAACGTCGTTTGTGGATGTTTCGAACATCGAACATACACGTTTTGATAACTACGTGATAGTTCAGTTAAATGGTTTAAGTAGAGGCACCAAAGACGTTTTCGAAACGTCGCGGAACATATGAGATGTTTCGAGGGCTGAAATTGGGATTTCAGGCTCGTGCCCACGTCAAGAGGTATGAGACCTCCGACGATTTTCTTAGCCTGCAAACTAAGGGAGAAAAGCTCAATCGTTGAGCTTGTGCTCAGATTGTCTGAGTACAACAATCACTTGAATCAAGTGGGAGTTGATCTTCCAGATGAAATAGTGATAGTTTCTCCGAAGTCATTGCCACCAAGCTGCTAGAGCTTCGTGATGAACTATAACATATCAGGGATAGATATGATGATCCTTGAGGTATTCGCGTTGTTTGACATCGCGAAAGTAGAAATCAAGAAGGAGCATCAATTGTTGATGGTTGATGAAACCACTAGTTTCAAGAAGGGCAAGGGAAAGAAGGGATACTTCATGAAACGGCAAATCAGCTGCTGCACCAATGAAGAAACCCGAGGTTGAACCCAAACCCGAGACTAAGTGCTTCTGTAATAAGGGGAACAACCACTGGAGCAGGATTACCCTAGATACTTGGTAGATGAGAAGGCTGGCAAGGTCGATAGAAGTATATTGGATATACATTATGTTAATGTGTACTTTACTAGTACTCCTAGTAGCACCAGGGTATTAGATACCGGTTCGGTTGCTAAGTGTTAGTAACTCGAAATAAAAGCTACGGAATAAACGGAGACTAGCTAAAGGTGAGCTGACGATATGTGTTGGAAGTGTTTCCAAGTTTGATATGATCAAGCATCGCACGCTCCCTCTACCACCGAGATTGGTGTTTGCGTTGAGCATAGACATGATTGGATTATGTCTATCGCAATACGGTTATTCATTTAAGGAGAATAATGGTTACTCTATTTATTTGAATAATACCTTCAATGGTCTTACACCTAAATGAATGGTTTATTGAATCTCGATCGTAGTGATACACATTTTCATGCCAAAAGATATAAGATAGTAATGATAGTACCACTTACTTGTGGCACTGCCATGTAAGTCATAATGGTATAAAACGCATGAAGAAGCTCCATGTTGATGGATCTTTGGACTCACTCATTTTTGAAAAGTTTGAGACATGCGAACCATGTCTATTGGTGTATATGCATGAAGAAACTCCATGCAAATGGATCGTTCGGACTCACTTGATTTTGAATCACTTGAGATATGCAAATCATACCACATAGGCAAGATGACTGAAAAGCCTCGGTTTCAGTAAGATGGAACAAGATAGCAACTTGTTGGAAGTAACACATTTTGATGTGTGCAGTCCAATGAGTGCTGAGGCATGCAGTGAATATCGTTATGTTCTTACTTCACAGATGATTCGAGTAGATGTTGAGAATATTTACTTGATGAAACACAAGTCTGAATTATTGAATGGTTCAAGTAATTTCAGAGTGAAGTAGCAGATCATTGTGACAAGAGGATAAAATGTCTATGATATGATCATAGAGATGAATATCTGAGTTACGAGTTTTGGCACACAATTAAGACATTGTGGAAATTGTTTCGCAATTAATACCGCCTGGAACACCATAGTGTGATGGTGTGTCCGAACATCATAGTTGCACCCTATTGGATATGGTGCGTACCATGATGTCTCTTATCGAATTACCACTATCGTTCATGGGTTAGGCATTAGAGACAACCACATTCACTTTAAATAGGGCACCACGTAATTCCGTTGAGATGACACCGTATGAATTATGGTTTAGAGAAACCTAAGTTGTCGTTTCTTAAAAGTTTGGGGCTGCGACGCTTATATGAAAAAGTTTCAGGTTGATAAGCTCGAACCCAAAGCGGATAAAATGCATCTTCATAGGAAACCCAAAACAGTTGGGTATACCTCCTAATTCAGATCCGAAAGCAATATGGATTGTTTCTAGAATCGGGTCCTTTCTCGAGGAAAAGTTTCTCTCGAAAGAATTGAGTGGGAGGATGGTGGAGACTTGATGAGGTTATTGAACCGTCTCTTCAACTAGTGTGTGACAGGGCACAGGGAAGTTGTTCCTGTGGCACCTACACCAATTGAAGTGGAAGCTTATGATATTGATCATGAAACTTCGGATCAAGTCACTACCAAACCTCGTAGGACGACAAGGACACGTACTACTTCAGAGTGGTACGTGATCCTGTCTTGAAGGTCATGTTGCTAGACAACAATGAACCTACGAGCTATGGAGAAGCGATGGTGGGCCCGGATTCCGACAAATGGTTAGAGCCATAAAATCCGAGAACGGATCCATGGACTTTGGTGGACTTGCCCGATGATCGGCAAGCCATTAAGATAAATGGATCTTTAAGAAGAAGACGGACGTGGATGGTAATGTCACCGTCTATGAAGCTCGACTTGTGGCGAAGAGTTTTTCACAAGTTCAAGGAGTTGACTACGATGAGATTTTCTCATCCGTAGCGATGCTTAAGTCCGTCGGAATCATGTTAGCATTAGCTGCATTTATGAAATCTGGCAGATGGATGTCAAGACAAGTTTCCTTACTAGTTTTCGTAAGGAAAGGTTGTATGCAATACAATCAGAAAAGTTTTGTCGATCCTAAGGATGCTAAAAGGTATGCTAGCTCCAGCGATCCTTCTAAGGACTGGAGTAAGCATCTCGGAGTTGGAATGTATGCTTTGATGATGATCAAAGATTTTGGGTTTGTACAAAGTTTATGAGAAACTTGTATTTCCAAAGAAGTGAGTGGGAGCACTATAGAATTTCTGATGAGTATATGTTGTTGACATATTGTTGATCAGAAATGATGTAGAATTTCTAGAAAGCATATAGGGTTATTTTGAAAGTGTTTTTCAATGGAAAGCCTGGATTAAGCTACTTGAACATTGAGCATCAAGATCTATAAGGATAGATCAAAATGCTTAATAATACTTTCAAATGAGCACATACCTTGACATGATCTTGAAGGTGTTCAAGATGGACCAGTCAAAGAAGGAGTTCTTGCCTGAGTTGTAAGGTACGAAGTTAAGACTTAAAGCTCGACCACGGCAGAATAGAGAGAAAGGACGAAGGTCGTCCCCTATGCTTAAGACGTAGGCTCTTCAGTATGCTATGCTGTGTACCGCACCTGAAGTGTGCCTTGCCATGAGTCAGTCAAGGGGTACAAGAGTGATCCAAGAATGGCTCACAGGACAGCGGTCAAAGTTATCCTTAGTAACTAGTGGACTAAGGAATTTTCTCGATTATGGAGGTGGTAAAAGAGTTCGTCGTAAAGGTTACGACGATGCAAGCTTGACACCTATCCGGATAGCTCTGAGTAGAGAGACCGGATACATATAATGGAGCAATAATTTAGAATAGCTCCAAGTAGAACAGTTGTTTGGAATAGCTCCAAATAGAGCGTGGTAGCTGCATCTAGGAGATGACATAGAGATTTGTAAAGCACACACGGATCTGAAAGGTTCAGACCCGTTGACTAAAACCTCTCTCACAAGCAACATGATCAAACATAAAACTCATTGAGTGTTAATCACATAGTGATGTGAACTAGACTACTGACTCTAGTAAACTCTTGGGTATTAGTCACATGGCGATGTGACCTGTGAGTGTTAATCACATGGCGATGTGAACTAGATTATTGACTCTAGTGCAAGTGGGAGACTGTTGGAAATATGCCCTAGAGGCAATAATAAAAGTATTATTATTATATTTCCTTGTTCATGATAATTGTCTTTTATTCATGCTATAACTGTATTATCCGGAAATCGTAATACACGTGTGAATACATAGACCACAATATGTCCCTAGTGAGCCTCTAGTTGACTAGCTCGTTGTGATCAACAGATAGTCATGGTTTCCTGGCTATGGACATTGGATGTCGTTGATAACGGGATCACATCATTAGGAGAATGATGTGATGGACAAGACCCAATCCTAAGACTAGCACAAAAGATCGTGTAGTTCATTTGCTAGAGCTTTGCCAATGTCAAGTATCTTTCCTTAGACCATGAGATCGTGCAACTCCTGGATACCGTAGGAGTGCTTTGGGTGTATCAAACGTCACAACGTAACTGGGTGGCTATAAAGGTGCATTACAGGTATCTCCGAAAGTGTCTGTTGGTTTGGCACGAATCGAGACTGGGATTTGTCACTCCGTGTAAACGGAGAGGTATCTCTGGGCCCACTCGGTAGGACATCATCATATGCGCAATGTGACCAAGGAGTTGATCACGGGATGATGTGTTACGGAACGAGTAAAGTGACTTGCCGGTAACGAGATTGAACAAGGTATCGGATACCGACGATCGAATCTCGGGCAAGTAAATACCGCTAGACAAAGGGAATTGTATACGGGATCGATTGAGTCCTTGACATCGTGGTTCATCCGATGAGATCATCGTGGAACATGTGGGAGCCAACATGGGTATCCAGATCCCGCTGTTGGTTATTGACCGGAGAACGTCTCGGTCATGTCTGCATGTCTCCCGAACCCGTAGGGTCTACACACTTAAGGTTCGATGACGCTAGGGTTATAAAGGAAGCTTGTATGTGGTAACCGAATGTTGTTCGGAGTCCCGGATGAGATCCCGGACGTCACGAGGAGTTCCGGAATGGTCCGGAGGTAAAGATTTATATATAGGAAGTCCTGTTTCGGCCATCGGGACAAGTTTCGGGGTCATCGGTATTGTACCGGGACCACCGGAAGGGTCCCGGGGGCCCACCGGGTGGGGCCACCTGCCCCGGGGGGCCACATGGGCTGTAGGGGGTGCGCCTTGGCCTACATGGGCCAAGGGCACCAGCCCCTAGAGGCCCATGCGCCAAGATAAGGGAAAAAGGGGAGAGTCCTAAAGGGGGAAGGCACCTCCGAGGTGCCTTGGGGAGGATGGACTCCTCCCCCCTCCTTAGCCGCACCCCTTCCTTGGAGGAGGGGGCAAGGCTGCGCCTCCCCCTCTCCCCTGCCCCTATATATAGTGGAGGGGAGGGAGGGCATCCACACCTGAGCCCTTGGCGCCTCCCTCCCTCCCGTGACACCTCCTCCTCTCCCGTGGTGCTTGGCGAAGCCCTGCGGGATTGCCACGCTCCTCCCCACCACCACGCCGTTGTGCTGCTGTTGGATGGAGTCTTCCTCAACCTCTCCCTCTCTCCTTGCTGGATCAAGGCGTGGGAGACGTCACCGGGCTGTACGTGTGTTGAACGCGGAGGTGCCGTCCGTTCGGCACTTGATCATCGGTGATCTGAATCACGACGAGTACGACTCCATCAACCCCGTTCACTTGAACGCTTCCGCTTAGCGATCTACAAGGGTATGTAGATGCACTCCCCTTTCTACTCGTTGCTGGTCTCTCCATAGATAGATCTTGGTGTTACGTAGGAAATTTTTTGAATTTCTGCTACGTTCCCCAACAAAAGTCTCAAATGGCATCAGACATTATGTGATGTCCTCAAAAAACAGATTCTTAACCGAAACCCTAGGAAAGAGGGTGTTGGGTTCGAGAGGAAAATGAATGTTGATGGGTCTTACTGGAAGCCCGAGCAGTACCCCAATACCACATGGGTTGCTGCAGAGGAACCTTCAGTAGATCCATCCACCTTATCGGGCTTCACTTGTGCTAACCCTATTATCATTGATGAATCCTTCGATGCAAACTACAAACTATTTAAGAATCAGAATGGCGAAGTGTTTGCCAGGTATATTGGTACTAACTGCAGGAATGGGCCACCTATGAAGAAGGTATGGGTACCCAAAAGTTGTCTTGAGAATCTTCCTGTGAATTTCGTCATGACACCACCTGGGAAGAAGACAAACCCCATGACAAAGGCTTCATATGGTCCAAAAGCTTCATACAGACCGAGGACTCATCTGAGTCACCCTAACGTCAATGTTTTGCAGGGAAATCATACTCAGACCCATGAATATGAGCGTGTTTCTTCAAACCGCTATGTTCATAGAACAAAGAACTTTTCTGCTTATTCTTATGAGTATTATTCACCTCCTGCAAGGCTATTTACTAGGGCTCCAAAGCCGAAGTTCTCAGATGCTGCACTTAGACTCATTGCTTCTAAGCCACCCTTGAAAATGTGGGTGGGTAAGAAAACTTAACTCTCTTTTGCAGGAAAAGGTCTCCAGCCGGAAATCAAAGGCGTCTGATGCTAACGCTGGGGACCTTAAACATCTTGTGGGGCACAAGATAAAATGCCCAAATGGTCTTACTATGTATTTTGTTTCGGGATTCCTTGATACTCATCCTGTCTATTCTAACCAAGATCTGAATTTCCATGTTCCACTTGTTCGTCAAATGTTTATGCTTCACAACTCGCTTGGTGAAGCCTATCCCCTAAACTGCACTGTAGGCTATGACACCTTGTACTTCAGAATGGATTATGGACAGTGGATGCACTAACCACATGATTGGTGATCGAAGTCTACTGATGGATTCAACACTACGTCCATTAGACAAGAGTCACATCACATTTGCTGACATTGGTAAAAGCAAGGTATTGGGTCTAGGTAGAGTTGCAATATCAAGGGATCAGCACATGGATAAAGTGATGCTTGTTGAATCCCTTGGTTTCAACTTAATGTCTGTGTCAATGCTTTGTGACTCAAACATGATTGTGCTATTTGGAAAATATCGTTGCCTTGTTCTAATGGAATCTGACAAGTCTCTAGTCTTTGAAGGGTATCGGAAAGATGATATGTATATGGTAGATTTCTCAGCAGGACCATAGATGGTTGTATGTCTTCTAGCAAAAGCTTCAGAGTGCTGGCTTTGGCATCGAAGGCTAGGGCATGTTGGCATGAGGAACTTGCACACTCTCGCAAACAAGAAGCATGTCGTGGGCATCGAAGGCGTCAAGTTCAAGAAGGATCATTTGTGTGGTGCCTGCGAAGCTGGAAAGATGACTAGGGTCAAGCATACCTCGAAGACAATCATGACTACATCTCAACCCTTCGAGCTGCTTCACATGGACTTATTTGGCCCTACTCACTACTCTACTCTCACTACCACTGCTTGCCTCTATGGCTTCGTCATTGTTGATGATTATTCAAGATATACTTGGGTGCATATAATCCCCTAAAAGAATGAAGTGCAGGATGTCTTCAGACGCTTTGCCAATCGTTCCATGACGAACTATGGCGTCAAGATCAAGCATATCAGAAGTGAAAACGACACTGAGTTCAAGAACACCGGCCTCGACATTTATCTGGATACTTTGGGCATCACTCAGGAGTTCTCTGCTCCTTACACACCTCAGTAGAATGGCATCATGGAGCGCTAGAGCAGAACCCTTATTGAGATGGCTCGAACGATGCTTGATGAGTACAAGACTCCATGGAAGTTCTGGCCTAAAGCCATTGATACTGCATGACACATCGTCAACCGTGTTTATCTTCACAAGCTTCTGAAGAAAACATCCTATGAACTCCTAACTGGTAAGAAGCCAAATGTCAGTTACTTCAGAATATTTGGTGCTAGGTGCTGGATCAAGGATCCACATCACACTTCAAAATTTGCACCGAAAGCACATGAAGGTTTTATGCTTGGTTGCGGAAAGGATTCACACTCCAACAGAGTCTTCAACCTCTTTCACTATAAAGTGGTTGAAACTTTGGATGTCTGGTTCGATGAGACTAACGGCTCGCAAAGAGAGCACCTGCCAAATGTGCTGAATGAAGTACCTCCTAGTGAATCAATCAAGCAAATGGGAATTGGAGAGATCATACCTTCTGAGGCTCAGACTGAAGAGGAACTTATCATTTCTGCATCTAATCAACCTGAAGACAATGCTCAGCCTGAAGACAATCCTCCAAACGATGACATTGACCAGCAAGAGCAAAATCTTCACCCCGTTCATCCTCGTGTTGCAAATGAAGTACAGATTGAGAAGATAATAGACAACATCAATGCACCTGGTCCACTCACTCATTCAAGAGAAACACAAAGAGCAACACAGCTAACAAACTTCTGTGGGTGTTTTGCATTTGTCTCAATCTCTGAACCCAAGAAAGTTGCTGAAGCCTTCATGGAACCTGAATGGATTCAAGCTATGCAATAAGAGCTTCAACAGTTCGTGCTGAACAATGTGTGGGAATTGGTCAAGTGCCCTGATCCTCGTATGCACAATATCATTGGCACCAAATGGATATATCGCAACAAGCAAGATGAGCATGGTCAAATTGTCAAAACAAGGCTCGTCTCGTTGCACAAGGATACACTCAAGTGGAAGGGATTGACTTTGATGAAACATTTGCTCCAGTGGCTAGGCTTGAAGCCATTCGCATACTGCTAGCCTATGCAAATCATCACACCATCCTTCTATATCAAATGGATGTGAAGAGTGCCTTTCTACATGGAAAGATTGAAGAAGAAGTATATGTTGCACAACCTCCTGGCTTTGAAGATCCAAAACATCCTGATATGGTATACAAGCTCAACAAGGCATTGTATGGCCTCAGACAAGCCCCTCGTGCTTGGTATGACACACTCAAAGACTTCCTGAAGAGCAAAGGCTTCAAACCTGGTTCACTAGATCCTACACTCTTCACGAATACATATGATGGTGAACTATTTGTGTGCCAAATCTACGTGGATGACATTATCTTCGGCTACACTGACAAGAAATACAATGATGAGTTTGGTCACATGATGCAAGAGCAATATCAGATGTCCAGGATGGGTGAGCTGAAGTTCTTCCTGGGTCTCCAAATCCGTGAGCAACGCAACGGCATCTTCATATCTCAAGAAAAATATCTCAAAGATTGTCTGAAGAAGTTTGGAATGCAAGACTACAAAGGATACACGACGCCAATGCCAACCAAAAGTCGTCTGGGTCCCGACGCCAATGGTAAAGAGTTCGATCAAAAGGTATACCGCTGCATGATTGGTTCTTTACTTTATTTATGTGCATCTAGGCCAGATATAATGTTTAGTGTTTGCATGTGTGCCCGATTCCAAGCGGCACCAAAGGAATCACATCACTTAGTCGTGAAGCGAATTCTTCGATATTTGGCTTACACCCCAACACTAGGATTATGGTATCCAAAGGGCTCAGAGTTTGATCTAGTTGGATTCTCAGATGCTGATTATGCTGGTGACAAGGTTGATCGCAAGTCCACATCAGGCACATGTCACTTTCTGGGACGATCTCTTGTCTGTTGGTCTTCAAAGAAGCAGAACTGTGTATCTCTCTCCACTACTGAATCCGAATACATTGCTGCTGGATCTTGTTGTGCTCAACTTCTCTGGATGAAGCAAACTCTCAAGGACTATGGTATCCACCTGAAGAATTTGCCACTCTACTGTGATAATGAAAGCGCCATCAAGATTGCCAACAACCCAGTTCAGCACTCGAAGACAAAGCACATTGAAATTCGCCATCACTTTCTGAAAGTGCTAGTATCGACTAGAGGGGGGGTGAATAGGTGATTTTTATGAAAGTCTTCAAAACTTGGAAGTTTCGAAGACAAACAACAGAAATAACCTAGTTGATATGCAGCGGAAGATAAACTACCTTGAGCAAGCCATAGTCAAGTATGCAATGATGTGAAAGTACATGACTAATAGCAGCTAAGTAGTAAGGATTAGGATGGAAGATAGTATGAAGCCAATCAATAGTAGTAGTCAAACAATGAAGACAAACAGATAGACATATGCGCAGTGACTTCATGAAGACAAACTTAAGTAAAGGATGGAAAGGGATAGAACCAGTTGCTTGTTGAAGACACAGGACTTGTTGGACCAGTTCCAGTTGCTATGACAACTATACGTCTGGTTAGGGAGGCTGAGATTTAACTCAGAAGACCGTGTCTTCACCTTATTCCCCTTGAGCTAAGGACACCCAGTCCTCGCCCAATCACTCTGGTAAGTCTTCAAGGTAGACTTCCAAACCTTCACATACTTTGTTCACCGGCAATCCACAATGACTCTTGGATGCTCAGAACGCGACGCCTAACTGGCTGGAGGATACATAGTCCTCAAGTGTAATAAGTCTTCAGGTCACACAGACAGAAAGACTTCAGTGATGCCTAACACTCTTTGGCTCTGGGTGTTTTGGCTTTGTCCTCGCAAGGATTTCTCTCTCTCAAATGCTTCGAGGTGGGTTGCTCTCAAAACAACAAAAGCCGTAAACTAACTCTGAGCAGCCACCAATTTATGGTGTAGGGGCTGGGCTATTTATAGCCACAAGGCAACCCGACCCGATTTGTCCAAAATGACTCTGGGTCACTAAGGAACTGACACGTGTTCCAACGGTCAGATTTCAAACACACGCGGCAACTTTACTTGGGCTACAAGCAAGGCTGACTCATCTAGCTCTGGATAAGATTCGCTCTCATTGTCTTTGCTCGAAGACATAGGATTTGGGTTAAGCATCACTTCAGTCACTCTGACTTAGTTCACTTGGACCCCACTTAACAGTACGGTGGTTCCTATGACTGAACAAAGAAGAAAAAGAAACAACGAAACCACACAGTCTTCGTGCTTCATAGTCTTCAAGTAATGTTTTCTCATGTCATAGTCTTCAATATGAATATCTTCTCATACCACCATTGTCTTCAATGTCTTCATACATTTTTAGGGGTCATCTCTGGTAGGTAAACCGAATCAATGAGGGACACTACCCGTGTTATCCTGCAATTCTCACAAACGCATTAGTCCCTCAACCAACTTTGTCGTCAATACTCCAAAACCAACTAGGGGTGGCACTAGATGCACTTACAATCTCCCCCTTTTTGGTGATTGATGACAAACTGGTTGAAGTTTTCAACGGGGATAAAGTATGTGAAATTGTAAAGGATAGGGAATTGTATTCATAAGTAGCAAGGGCTCCCCCTGAAGATGTGCATATAAGTAGTTTGCTTTTGGAATGCAAATGCACATGGCAGGTTGTACTTGAGGAGATCCACTTCAACTTATGAAGATAATTCATCATGCATGAAATGATATAGCAAGTAGAATGACATGCATAATGAAAAATGGACGTCTGCAGAATGATCTAAGTGCGGAAGTTATCATAGCACATGCGGAATTTATCATCACATCACCGTAAAGCAAATAAGTAGCAGACGACCATCAAGTTTAGGTGTTACAACTCAAAGAACCGAATGTTTTAAAAGGCAAGAGTTGTAAGCGCGAGGCAAAATATAGTGCAACCGCCCATATGAACCCGCTTGAATACTATCAACTCATATGCTTCTCCCCCTTTTGTCAGTAATGACCAAAAAGGTTTGAAGACATAGAGCATCTACTCGTTCTCATGAGCAGGTGAAGTAGCAGGGTTATCGTCGTTGGTTGGCGGTGCAGACGAACTTGGTGCAGTGTCGATGCGTCCAGTAGTAGGAGGTGGTGAAGTAGCATCATCTTCAAAATCGATCACTCTGGCATTGACAGTTGCCGCGGAGGAAGAATATTCAGAGTCTTCAAGAGATGGAGTGCGACGTAGGACAGTAGCCCGTGGAGGAGTGGTGTCAAACTGGAATGTTTCATTGAAGCCATCGTCTTGAAGATCTGATTCAGCACTGAGCAAGGTCAAACTCTTCCATGATCGCCGGCAAGTTTCATGAGCAACAAATGCATTCTTGGTGGCAAGGTTTCGAATGCGATTAACATCCACCAAGAGGCTTTGCATATATCTCTTGAGCCAAAAGTGACGTTTATCCTGTTTCTGATGAAGGGCCACAAGAAGTTCTCGGTCATTGAGAAGACGAGAACGCTTCTGACGCCTTTGGGCAATGGTGCTTTCAGTGGCTTCAGTAGGTGCTCGATGAGGCAGACGTGTATTTCCAGCCAATGGATAGATTCGTGTTGCCGCTTGAACACCTTCAATGGGTTGAGTGAAGCTTTGGTGCTTGGCATTCTAAAGACAAAGAGGCTTCTTGGCAGGGTCAGGGTATATGGCTTCAACTGACATATCAACCTCTGGTAAAAAGATCAGATGATTGTGAGCAGATGGCTGATAGTTGACAGATGAGTGTCGCTTGATGAGGCGCATGACCCATGGAGCATAAAACTTCAGACCAAACAGATCAGATCCAGAAGCAGCAAGTTGCCTGATGAAGAATTCTTGAGTATTAAAGCTGATGCCATTGAGAATGTAGAAGACCAAAGTCTTCATAGCTCCTTCAAGCTTGGCCGCTGATGAATGTCCTTTGATAGGCCATAGAGTCTGCCTGATAATATGATATATTGTGCGTGGCAGATACTCAAGGTCTTCAACAAAGAACTCTATTGGGTATTCAGCGTCAGATGGCAAGGGCTTCATCATGCTCAACATCTGGCTCATGTTGGGTTTTGGCTTATGGAAGATGCTCTCCAATGCATGGCGGTGTAGCTGACAATCAGGTTCATATAGCTCTCCAGGAGTGGCTAGCCCTATAAGCTCAATGATGTCAAGAGCTTTGGCTTCATGATGAACATTTCCGGTCATCCACTCGAGGACCCATGTCTTGATATCTCTGTTGTAGCCGCAAATGTGTAGAGTAGCATAGAGTTGAAGCAATAGCTCTTCACTCCAGTGTTCTTTGTCTGTCACAAAGTTGAGCAGACCAGCATCACGAAAGCAATCAAGTGCTTCTTCTAAGCACGGTAGTACAACAATGGCTTCAGTGTCGAGGAACATATGTGGGAAAATGCAGCCTTGATCATATAAAACGCAGGAGTAATAGCTTCATCGTTGATAGCTCCAGAATCGATCTGATGATATCCTTGGTTTGGATAGGGGTTCTTGGTGCTGTCAAAGAAGGTATTGTGGCTTTTGAATCCATTAGCATTGAAGGACCCTGGTGAGTTTGCAGTACCCGGAAACCTTGGCAGTCTTGGCTTGGGCTTCTGAACCTGAGGCCTATGCTCAACATGATAATCAAATTGAGGTCCAGAGGCAGTAGGCGGAGGTACCAGAATGGGCCATCGAACAGTGGTTAGCTGACCATGACTGTATGCTTGCTCAATTGTATGAGGCTTGGTGGCGGAACAAGAGCAGTGGCAACAGCTGAGGCTTCAGGCTGCACAACAGGTGCTTCGGGAGCAGTTGCCTCATTATCTTCTGGTGCAGTGGCCTCATTGGCTTTAGGCACACTGGTTGGTTCAAGCTCCACATTAGCGTCAGCCATGACAACGTCATTGGCTTCATTGGCATTGGTGGTGGCAGCTTCAACATTTCCAGCCTCCTCTTGATGAACAGGAGGGTCGGGCACTGGCACGTTCACATCAGGAACAACTTCTTCCATAATAGGGGGAGTAGGGACACGCACGTCTTCTTGATTCTCTTCGGCTGATGCAGCTGGAATGTCTTCAGCAGCTTGGGCTTTAGACATGGAGACATTCACAGTTGGAGTAGGTTTAGAAAATACTTGACGTGCAACAGGTTGGCGTTGCACTTCTCCTTCTGGAATGCTCGACAAAGGGACTTGAGGCCTTTGTCCTTTGCGAAGCCTGCGAAGTGCTGGCAACGCCTTTGGAGATGGAGTTGGTTGGGCCTCAAAGTCTTCATCTTCTTCTTGCACGGGTGGTGTAGCTTGTTGTTGTTGTTGGGGAGTACTTGGGGAGTCTTGTTGCTGTGGGTGATCAGCCCATGATGTATCCTGAGCAATTGGCGTCGGAGGACGACCAATGCTGATGAGTTCGCTATTCGTAAGAACAGGCGATGATACCACGTTGTGTTCGATCTGAGGAAGAACTTCATCATCTTCAACATTGTCATCATGACCAATGTCTTCAGCAGCGGTGGGTTCAGCTGCTGGAATATCTTCAGCTTCATGAGCCTCTGAGGGAGCAAGCTCATGAACTATCATCTGTCTTTCTTAATGTTCAGATGCAGGTCGAACCACTGAGATGGGTTCAACAACCAGGGGCTCTGTGGGAGCAGCCCGATTTTTCTTGGTCTTGCGCTTCTTCTTGGAGGGAGCAACATCAGAGGCTTCAGTATTCTTCCTCTTTCGGGCTTCAGCCTCGGCAGCCCTCGTCTTCTTCTGTTCTGAAGCGATTGTGGTGACCTTTGGCTTCGAGCCAGTCATGCTACTTGGGAAGATAATGCGAGGGACTTCTTGGCTTGAGGGTGCAGGCTGGTCAGCAGGAAGCTTCTTCTTTTTCTTTGCAGCCATCCTGGGGTCAATGCCAGGACGGCCAAGTGACTTTCGCTTCTCAGCCTCATTGTAGGCAAGCACACACTTATCAGCCAAATTCTTCATACGCTCGCGAGAGCCTTGAGCTTCTTGGCGCTTCTTTAGAAAAGCTTCTTTGAGCTCGTGTAGCATGACCTTGAAGTTTTTGACGTCTTGAACACTTAGCTTGGCCACATGCTTCTTGAACTGAGCCTTTTCATAGTCAATCTTGTTCTTCAGCTCAACAATGCGCTGAGCAAGAGCTAGCTCAGAAGCAATGGCGCCATTAAACGCGACGCTGAGGCCAATGGGAAGCTGCAGATTGTCAAAGCTGAGGTTGGGAGTGTCGAACCACTCATCAATGAAGTTATGAATGATTGCCACATCAAAGAGAGGCAAGTTGTTGAAGATTTCTGCTTCTTCCTTGCTTTTTATCAATTGCTCAAGGGCATCATCTGCAAGATCTTCATCACTGGACAGATCAATGGGATCTTCACGCAATATAGCGGCAGGAGTCAAGGCTTGATCAGTATGCCTGACAAGTTGCTTTTTCTTCTTCGTCTTCTTGGAGATACGGGATTGATCTTCAGACTGCACACTAGGTTCAGGAAGTGCAGTGGCCAGAGGCTTCATGCGTAAAGCTTTTGGAGGTGATGATTTATAAGCCTTTAGCTTCTTTAGCTTCTATGGCTTCGAAGGAGGAGTTGGGGCTTCATCAATGTCAGCATCCTTATCTGAATGATCTACCTTGGCACCTTGGACCAAGATGTAAGTGATGAGGCCATCAAGGTTGGAGAAGGGGCCAATAACATTTGGTTCCGCATCACGGGAGCCGTCAGCACGAGGAGCAGAGGGACCAGGGTTGAAGTGTAGTCCCAATGACTTCTTGTTTTCCTTGGCCGAAGCCTTTGCGTGCTGGAAGTTGCGCTTGAAGAGAGCATCATCACGACACCATAGTAGTGATGTGGGATCGGCATTCTCAGGCTGAGGTCCACGGACCATGCAAGGATAGAAGTTTTGATCAATAGCTTTAGCTCTGTTCTTGGATTGAAGGCCTCGATAGAGAATATCGCCCCAAGGATTCTTGATAGCATTCTTCTCTGCATATTCCTTGGTCACGAATTTGTACTTGAACCATTCTTCAGCCCAATAGCGTCGAATCCATTGGATTCGTGTCTTGCGCTGATGATATGACTCTTCAGGATCTGTCTTGTACAGTTCTGCTAGGTCATCAGGCAGATCTTCTCTGCGCTGTCTACCACCCTTCCTTGCTGATTTTTCTGCAGCCATGAACTTCAAACTGAATGGCTTCAATACGTTCAAAGGCTTCAGAGACTTTCGCTTGCTGGTCAAACAGGAACTGGCTTCAGGAGAATTGATATGATGCTGTAAGTATTCTGCAAACGAATGCAGACTATGAGAACCAAGGGATTCTCCCACGGACATGTACCTATGACAGCATTAGAGATGCGAGGGAAGGGGAAGAGGTCATATGCATTCTCAGAAGATTTTGAAGATAAATCAGTTTGAAGACATTGACCTCATGATGCGAAGACATTCACTTATATAGGTGAGTTGGTTCCAGATTTGTACCAATCCGTGAATAAGTACAAGTGAGGAATCAAACTAGACAGGAAATCTAAGTGAATTGACTAGGCAGTATGAGATGCGGACATAATAGATCCAACATCGAATAAGCAGAAACCACTTTTGGTAAGCAGGATGAATCTTGAAGATAAAAAGGTGGTAAAAATAGAGTTATAATTACCGCACGATGAACTGCTAGATGGGATGAATAGGAGACAGAGTAGTTCATCCCACCATGCCCTAACTTGGCGACGGAGGACACCTACGGTGACGGCGGAGAGGACGATGTCCGCGGTCGGCGTGAGGACGGCGTCGGAGAAGTCACGACAGCTAAGCGCTTCGTCGCCGGCGTTGTCGAGAGCTAGCAGTGGCGCTAGGGTTTTGACGAGGTGGGGAGGTGGAAGAAGGATTTCTTTACCGCAGGGGACAAGTATTTATAAGTAGGTGAGCAGCACAGTGCAATTACGCTGGTGCCCCTGGCGGTTCACATCTGAGGGGCACGTGGCAAGCATGCAACATACTCAGAGTTGTCCCACGTTCCCATGCCCGCCAGGCATGTCGGAGAGTTGTTCCGGCTTCTCTGGATTTCAACAATAAAGATTAGTCATTTAAAACAGATTTAATGTTTGTCTCTTTGCCTTCAGCTGACTAGGACGCAGAGAAGACATTCGATAGTTTCAATAGAATGCATATGATTTGGATAGATAGTGTTTGATATAGAAAGCATAGAGAGGTTAGGGTCCGATCACATTCACTTAGTTCAAATAAAAATTCAACTTGAAGACATAGCTATAAGTGAATGTTGTAGAGGACAGAACACTAGTATATATATATATGCAATCAAATCATCATAGCGCAAAAAATCATGAAGATAAATTGAAACTGAAGACAAACCAAATGTGAAGTCTTTGCAAAAGTAACGCCATGAGAGAAACACTTCAAACGGAGAAATTTTGTGGTGGCGTTACCCACCGTATAGGAAGTATTAGACCCAGACACGGTGCACAATTATCGTGGCGCTCCGAAGTCAAATTCCATGTTAATGTATTCACACTCAAAGTGTAAATCTTCATTGATTGAAGATATACATTACTTTGTGTGTTGCACATCTAAGTCATCAACATGCATAAGTGTTAGGATGTGTGCCTGATCACAGGACATTAGAGGATTCCAAGATATTTAGCTCACACCGTAACTTGCAAAACCTTTTCTCGTCCAAGGGCTTTGTGAGGATATCTGCCAGTTGCTCTTCAGTGTTGACGTGAATGATATCGGTATCTTTCTTCATGACATGATCTCTGAGAAAGTGATGACGAATTTCAATGTGCTTTGTCTTCGAGTGTTGGACTGGATCATTGGCTATCTTGATGGCACTTTCATTGTCGCGGAAGAGAGGCACTTGTTTCAGGTTGATGCCATAGTCCTTGAGAGTTTGCTTCATCCATAGAAGCTGAGCACAACATGATCCAGCAGCAATGTATTCAGATTCAGAAGTTGAGAGTGATACACAATTCTACTTCTTTGAAGACCAACAGACAAGTGATCGACCAAGAAAATGACATGTGCCTGATGTAGACTTGCGATCCACCTTGTCACCAGCATAATCAGCATCCGAGAATCCAACCAAATCAAATTTTGAGCCCTTGGGAGACCATAATCCGAGTGTTGGGGTGTAAGCCAAATATCGAAAAATTCGCTTCACAGCTAAGTGATGCGATTCCTTTGGTGCCGCTTGAAATCGAGCACACATGCAAACACTAAGCATAATATCTGGCCTAGATGCACATAGATAAAGTAAAGAACCAATCATGGAGCGGTATACCTTTTGATCGAACTCTTTACCATTGTCGTCGGGACAAAGGTGGTGTTTGGCTGGCATTGGCGTCGTGTAGCCTTTGCAGTCTTCCATTCCAAACTTCTTCTGACAACCTTTGAGGTATTTTTCTTGAGATATGAAGATTACATTGCTTTGCTGACGAATTTGAAGACCAAGGAAGAACTTCAGCTCACCCATCATGGACATTTGATATTGCTCTTGCATCATGTATCCAAATTCATCACTATACTTCTGGTTGGTGCAGCCGAAGATAATGTCATCCACATATATTTGGCACACAAACAGTTCGCCATCATATGTCTTCGTGAAGAGTGTGGGATCGAGGGATCCTGGTTTGAAGCCTTTGCTCTTCAAGAAGTCTTTGATCGTATCATACCATGCACGAGGAGCTTGTTTGAGGCCCTACAGTGCTTTGTTTAGCTTGTACACCATATCAGGATGTTTTGGATCTTCAAAGCCAGGTGGTTGTGCAACATATACTTCTTATTCAATCTTGCCATTGAGAAATGCACTTTTCACATCCATTTGATATAGCAAGATGTTGTGATGATTAGCATAGGCTAGTAGTATGCGAATAGCTTCAAGCCTAGCAACAGGAGCAAATGTTTCATCGAAGTCAATTCCTTCAACTTGAGTATATCCTTGAGCCACAAGACGTGCTTTGTTTCTGACGACTTGACCATGCTCATCTTGCTTGTTTCGATATATCCATTTTGTTCCAATAATGTTATGCTTGCGAGGGTCAGGTCGCTTGACAAGTCCCCAAACATTATTCAGCTTGAACTGTTGAAGTTCTTCTTGCATGGCTTGAATCCATTCAGGTTCCATAAAGGCTTCAGCAACTTTCTTGGGTTCTGATATTGACATAAAGGAAAAGTGCCCACAAAAGTTTGCTAACTGTGTTGCTCTTGAGCGAGTAAGCGGACCAGGCGTGTTGATACTGTCAATTATCTTCTTGATTTGTACTTCATTTGCAACACGAGGATGAACAGGACGAAGACTTTGCTCTTGCTGATCATTGTCATCATTGGGAGGATTGTCTTTGGTCTGAGCAGTGTCTTCAGTTTGATTTGGTGCAGAGATGATAAGTTCCTCTTCAGGCTGTGCTTCAGAAGGCATGATTTCACCAGTTCCCATCAGCTTGATAGATTCGCTTGGAGGAGCTTCATCTAGTGTACTTGGCAGAATTTCTCTTTGTGAACCATTGGTTTCATCAAATTTCACATCCACAGTTTCAACGATCTTATAGAGAAAGAGGTTGAAGACTCTGTAGGAGTGTGAGTCCTTTCCATAGCCAAGCATGAAGCCTTCGTGAGCCTTAGGTGCAAATTTTGACTTGTGATGGGGATCCTTGATCCAGCATCTAGCTCCAAATACTCTGAAGTAACTGACATTTGGTTTCTTGCCAGTAAGGAGCTCATAGGATGTTTTGTTCAGAAGCTTATGGATGTAGACATGGTTGATGATGTGATAGGCTGTATCAATAGCTTCAGGCCAGAACTTTCTTGGTGTCTTGTATTCATCTAGCATTGTTCGAGCCATCTCAATGAGGGTTCTATTTTTGCGCTCAACGATGCCATTTTGCTGAGGTGTGTGCGGAGCAGAGAACTCATGAGTGATTCCCATTGTATCCAGAGACAGATCAAGTCCTGTGTTCTTGAATTCAGTGCTATTGTCACTTCTGATATGCTTGATCTTCACGCCATAATTATTCAATGCTCGACTTGCGAAGCGCCTGAAGACATCTTGCACTTCAGTCTTGTAAAGAATTATATGAACCCATGTGTATCTTGAGTAGTCATCCACAATGACGAAGCCATAGAGACATGCAGTTGTTGTGAGGGTGGAGTAGTGAGTAGGTCCAAATAAATCCATGTGTAACAGCTCGAAGGGTTGAGATGTTGTCATGATTGTCTTTGAGGGGTGCTTTTCCCTTGTCATCTTTCCAGCTTCACAGGCACCACACAGATGATCCTTCTTGAACTTGTCATCTACGATGCCAATGACATGCTTCTCCTTGACAAGTGAGTGTAAGTTCCTCATGCCAGCATGCCCTAGCCTTCGATGCCAGAGCCAGCATTCTGAAGCTTTTGTGAGAAGACATACGGCAAGTTGTGGACCTGCTGAGAAATCTACCACGTATAGATCATCTTTTCGATACCCTTCAAAGACTAGAGACTTGTCATATTCCACTAGTACAAGGCAACGATATTTTCCAAATAGCACAATCATGTTTAAGTCACAAAGCATTGAGACAGGCATTAAGTTGAACCCAAGGGATTCAACTAGCATCACTTTATTCATGTGTTGATCCCTAGAGATTGCAACTCTACCTAGACCCAATACTTTGCTTTTACCAGTGTCAGCAAATGTGATTTGACTCTTGTCGGATGGACATAAGGTTGAGTCCATGAGAAGACTTTGATCACCAGTCATATGATTAGTGCATCCGCTATCAATAATCCATTCTAAAGCTTTTGGTGACATGCCCTACAGTGCAGTTAGGAGGATAGGCTTCACAAGGTATGTTGTGAAGCATAAGCATTTTACACACACTAGGATTATCACAGTTTAGATCAAGATTAGAACACACAGTATGACAGATAAGAGATTCATATGTGGAATACATAGTAAGTCATTTTATCATGCGTCCCTTTATGTTTTAGGTCCCCAGCAATAATATCGGACGCCATTGATTGCTGGCTAGAGACCACATTCTGCAAAAGAGAGTTAATTCTTCTTCACCACCCACATTTTCAGGGGTGGCTTAGAAGCAATGAGCAGCATCTGAGAATTTCGGCTTTGAAGCCCTAGCAAATAGCCTTGCAGAAGAGGAATGATACTCATGTGAATAAGCAAAAAATTTCTTAGTTCTATGAACATAGCGGTTTGAAGACACATGCTCATATTCATGAGTCTGAGTATGATTTCCCTGCAAAACATTGGCGTTAGGGTGACTCAGGTGAGTCCTGTGTGCGTAAGTAGCCGTTGGACCATATGATGCCTTTGGTCTGGGGTTTTTCTTCTTCACTGGTGGTGTCATGATGACATTCACTGGAAGATTCTCAAGGCAGCTTTTCGGAACCCAGATCTTCTTCATAGGAGGTCCATTCCTGTAGTTAGTACCAATATACCTGGCAAACACTTCACCATTTTGATTTTTGAACAGTTTATAGTTTGCATCAAAGGATTCATCAATGATAATAGGATTAGCACAGGTAAATCCAGATAAAGTGGATGGATCCACTGAAGGTTCATTTGCAGCAACCCATGTGGTTTTGGGATACTGCTCAGGCTTCCAGTAGGAACCATCAGCATTCATTTTCCTCTCGAACCCAACACCCTCTTTCCTAGGGTTTCGGTTCAGAATCTGCTTTTTGAGGACATCGCAGAGTGTTTGATGTCCCTTCAAACTTTTGTACAACCCTGTTTCAAGCAATGTCTTCAACCTAGCATTTTCATCAGCAATACTAGTGGTATCCTCCGCAGAGGGGTTAGTAACCACATCAGTAGTTGAAGACAATGACACAGCAGCAGCAGTGGAACATTCAGCAACAGATGTAGCGTTATCATGCTCAATGCATTTTAAACACGGTGGTTCAAATCCATCCTGAGCGGGACTGATCTGTTGAGCGCAAAGTGACTCATTCTCTGTTTGAAGGTCTTTATGAGTCGCTTTCAATTTCTCAAGCTCTTGCTTCCTTTGAAGATAATCATAGGAGAGCTTTTCATATGTGGTTGAGAGCGTCTCATGAAGACTTTCAAGTTCTTGGTACTTAGCATGAAGATTTTTTATGTCTTCTACTGAGGACTATGAACGTGTCATTTCCGCGTCCAACAGGTCATCGCTTTTTTCTAACAGTTTTTGAGTATGTTCCGTATCCCTTTGTTGTTCAGTAGCAATTTTAGCAAGTGTTTTGTAGCTAGGTTTAGATTCACAATCAGAGTCATCTTCACTTGATATTTGAAAGTAAGCATCGCGTGATTTTACCTTGGCATCGCGTGCCATGAAGCAGTAGGTGGGAGCAGGATTGTCCATGTCATCAGCTTCAGCGTTGGTGTGGAAGTCATTGCCTTCGGTGTTGAAGATAGACTTGGCAACATAGGCTGTGGCTAGAGCCAGACTCGCAACGCCAGGGTCGGACTCCTCTCCAGATTCCACCTCCGCCTCCTCAGAAGCAGACTCCTCCTCTGAATCCATTTCCTTGCCAACAAAGGCACGAGCCTTTCCTTCTGAGCTCTTCTTGTGTGATGAAGACTTGGAAGAAGACTTTGAGGATTTCTTCTTCTTCTTGTCATCAAAATCATATTCCTTGCTCTTCTTCTTCTTCTCATTGTCCCACTGTGGACACTCAGATATGTAGTGACCAGGTTTCTTGCACTTGTGGCAGGTTCTCTTCTTGTGGTCATGGGTGGAAGCTTCATCATTCTTGGAGCTGGATCGTGAAGACTTTCTGAAGCCCTTCTTCTTGGTGAACCTCTGAAACTTCTTCACAAGCATAGCAAGTTCCTTTCCAATGTCTTCAGGATCATCAGAACCGCAGTCAGATTCTTCTTCAGATGAGGAAACCACTTTTGCCTTCAAGGCGCGAGTTCGGCCATAATTGGGACCATATATATCTCTTTTCTCAGAAAGCTGGAACTCATGTGTGTTGAGCCTCTCAAGTATATCATACGGATCGAGTGTCTTGAAGTCAGGACGTTCTTGTATCATGAGGGCAAGGGTGTCGAAGGAGCTATCAAGTGATCTTAGCAGTGTCTTGACGATTTCATGCTTGGTGGTCTCAGTGGCACCAAGAGCTTGAAGCTCATTTGTGATGTCAGTCAGACGATCAAACGTGAGCTGGACATTTTCATTGTCGTTTCTCTTGAAGCGGTTGAAGAGGTTGCGAAGAACACTGATCCTTTGATCTCTCTAGGTTGAGACGCCTTCAGTGACCTTGGATAGCCAGTCCCAGACTAGCTTCGACGTTTCCAGAGCACTCACACGACCATACTGTCCTTTGGTCAGATGACCACAAATGATGTTCTTTGAAGTAGAGTCCAATTGAATGAACTTCTTGACATCAGTGGGGGTGACACCTTCACCAGTATTGGGAACGCCGTTCTTGACGACATACCAGAGGTCAACATCAATGGCTTCAAGATGCATGTGCATCTTATTCTTCCAGTAGGGATATTCAGTTCCATCGAACACCGGACAAGCAGCGGAGACTTTGATTATCCCTGCAATCGACATAGCTGAAACTCCAGATGGTTAAACTGAATCACATAGAACAAGGGAGTACCTTGCTCTGATACCAATTGAAAGTGCTAGTATCGACTAGAGGGGGGGTGAATAGGCGATTTTTATGAAAGTCTTCAAAACTTGGAAGTTTCAAAGACAAACAACAGAAATAACCTAGTTGATATGCAGCGGAAGATAAACTACCATGAGCAAGCCATAGTCAAGTATGCAATGATGTGAAAGTACAGGACTAATAGCAGCTAAGTAGTAAGGATCAGGATGGAAGATAGTATGAAGCCAATCAATAGTAGTAGTCAAACAATGAAGTCAAATAGATAGACATATGGGCAGTGACTTCAAGACAAACTTAAGTAAAGGATGGAAAGGGATAGAACCAGTTGCTTGTTGAAGACACAGGATTTGTTGGACCAGTTCCAGTTGCTGTGACAACTGTATGTCTGGTTAGGGAGGCTGAGATTTAACTCAGAAGACCGTGTCTTCACCTTATTCCCCTTGAGCTAAGGACACCCAGTCCTCGCCCAATCACTCTGGTAAGTCTTCAAGGTAGACTTCCAAACCTTCACAGACATCATTCACTGGCAATCCACAATGACTCTTGGATGCTCAGAACGTGATGCCTAACCGGCTGGAGGATACATAGTCCTCAAGTGTAATAAGTCTTCAGGTCACACAGACAGAAAGACTTCAGTGATGCCTAACACTCTTTGGCTCTGGGTGTTTGGGCTTTGTCCTCGCAAGGATTTCTCTCTAAAATCAAGGTGGGTTGCTCTCAAAACGACAAAAGCCGTAAACAAACTCTGAGCAGCCACCAATTTATGGTGTAGGGGGTGGGCTATTTATAGCCACAAGGCAACCCGACCTAATTTGTCCGAAATGACCCTGGGTCACTAAGGAACTGACACGTGTTCCAACAGTCAGATTTCAAACACACGCGGCAACTTTACTTGGGCTACAAGCAAGGCTGACTCATCCAGCTCTGGATAAGATTCGCTCTCATTGTCTTCGCTCGAAGACATAGGATTTGGGTTGAGCATCACTTCAGTCACTCTGACTTAGTTCACTTGGACCCCACTTAACAGTACGGTGGTTCCTATGACTCAACAAAGAAGAAAAAGAAACAACGAAACCACACAGTCTTCGTGCTTCATAGTCTTCAAGTAATGTCTTCTCATGTCACAGTCTTCAATATGAATATCTTCTCATACCACCATTGTCTTCAATGTCTTCATACATTTTTAGGGGTCATCTCCGGTAGGTAAACCGAATCAATGAGGGACACTACCTGCGTTATCCTGCAATTCTCACAAACGCATTAGTCCCTCAACCAACTTTGTCGTCAATACTCCAAAACCAACTAGGGGTGGCACTAGATGCACTTACACTTTCTCAGAGATCATGCCATGAAGGAAGATATTGATATCATTCACGTCAACACTGAAGAGCAATTGGCTAATATCTTCACAAAGCCCTTGGATGAGTAAAGGTTTTGCAGGTTGCGGTGTGAGCTAAATATCTTGGAATCCTCAAATGTCCTGTGATTGGACACACATCCTAACACTTATGCATTTTGATGACTTAGATGTGCAACACACAAAGTAATGTATATCTTCAATCAATGAAGACATACACTCTAAGTGTGAATACATTAATGCAGAATTTGACTTCGGAGCGCCACGATAATTGTGCGTCGTGTCTGGGTCTAATACTTCCTATACGGTGGGTAACACCACCACCAAACTTTAGTTTGAAGTGTTTCCCTTGGCGTTATGATTGAAAGTCTTCGCATTTGATTTGTCTTCATCCTTGACTTATGTTTAGGTTTATCTTCATCTTGTTGATTTGGTCTTATTTTAGTTATACACATATTTGTGTTCTGTCCTCTACAGCATTCACTTATAGCTATGACTTCTTGCTGAATCTTTTGATATAAGTGAATGTGATCGGACCCTAACATATCTATGCTTCTACCTCAGCTCTATCTATCCAAATCATATGCATTCTATTGAAAACTGTCGATTGTCTTCACAGAGACCTTGTCAGCTGAAGACAATCTGACAAACAATTATATCTGTTTTTAATGCAATATCCTTATTGCCTGAAAGCTGGAGAATTCGGAACGACCACCCCGACAATCCAGGCGTGCGTGGGAACATGGAACAACTTCCAATGTGTTTCATGCTTGCCATGTGCCCTTCAGATGTGAACCGCCAGGGGCACCTGCGTAATTGCGCCGTGTCGTCCCTTTCCTCATAAATACCCATCACATCATGGTCAAAATCCTTCTTCCACCTCGCCACCTCTCACAAACCCTAGCGCCACCACTAGCTCTCGATGACGCCAGCGACGAAGCGCTTAGCTGCCGCGACCTCACCGACGTTGTCCTCACGCCGGCCGCGGACCTCGTCTTCTCCGCCGCCACCGTAGGTGTCTTCCGTCGCCAAGTTAGGGCACGGGAGATCAAAGTGCTCGGCCTTCAACTTCGCTCTGTCTACTAGTTCTTCGTGTGGTAATTAAAACTTACTTTTTACCGTCTTTTTGATCTGATAGATTCATCCTTCTTTACCAAAAGTGGTTTCTATACTTCCAAAGTTGAATCTATCTCCTTATGCATCTCATATTATGCCTAGTTTGTTCACTTATGCTTCTCTACAAGTTATGTTCCTCACTTGTACTTATTCTTGGATTCGTACAAATCTAGAACCAACTCACAACAAATAAGTGAATGTCTTCAAGTTATGAGGTCAATGTCTTCAAACTGATCTATCTTCAAAATCTTCTGAGAATGCATATGACCTCTTTCCCTTCCCTCGCACCTCTAATGCTATCACAGGTACATGTCCGTGGGAGAATCCCTAGGTTCTCATAGTCTGCATTCATTTGCAGAATTCTTACAGAGTCACATAAATTCTCCTGAAGCCAGTTCTTGTCTGACCAGTCGTCGGAAGCCTTTGCTAGTTCTGAAGCCATTCAGTTTAAGCTTCATGGCAACTGAGAAGTCAGCTAGAAAGGGTGGCAGACAGCACCGTGGAAATACATCCAAAGATTTGCCGCCAGATCTGCACGAACTGTACAAGACAGATCTAGAAGAAACCTATGGTGTACGCAAGAATCGAATCCAATGGATTCGAAGATATTGGGCAGAGGAATGGTTCAAGTACAGATTTGTCACTGCTGAGTATGCCGAGAAGAATGCCATCAAGCGACCTTGGGGAGATATCCTATACAAAAATCTTCCACCCAGGTCCAAGTCTGAAGCCATTGATCAAGGCTTCTATCCGTGTATGGTTCGCGGACCACAGCCAGAGAATGCTGACTCATCTTCTCTACTGTGGTGTCACGATGATAATTTGTTCAAGCGCAACTTTAAGTTTGCCAAAGACTCTACTGTGAAGAACAAGAAGGCATTTGGACTTGACTTCAACCCCGGTCCATCTACTCCTCAGGAAGATGGCACCCGTGAAGCCAATGAAAATAGAATCAGCCTCTTCTACAACCTCGAAGGCCTCATCACTCACATTACCGTCCAAGGTGAAAATGTGGATCACTCTGCTGATGATGCTGATTCAGATGACGCGCCAGCTCCTCCTAAGCCGCAGAAGCAGAAGAAAACCAATGCTTCAAAACCTACTGCTGCATCAAAAGCTTCACGTGCGAAGCCATTGGCAACTGCCCCTCCTGCACCAAGTATCAATTCTGAAGATCTCGCTCGCATCTCCAAGAAGAAAGAGAAGCCCCAGAAGAAAAATGTCCAGAGTTCTAGTCAAGCACTGACACCGGCTGCTGTTCCGAGGAACGAAACTGAAGCCATAGATCTGTCAATAGATAATGAGTGTGGTGATGATGCCCTTGAGCAGCTGATTAAGAGCAAGCAAGAGATAGAGATCTTCAATGATCTGCCCCTCTTCGATGTGAACATTCTGGATAACTTCATTGATGAGTGGTTTGACAACCCGAATCTCAGCTTTGATGATCTTGAGCTCCCAATTGGCATCAGCGTCGCCTTCAAAGGCGCCATTGCTCCTGAGCTGGCTCTGGCTCAGAGGATTGTTGAACTGAAAAACAAAATTGACTATGAGAATGACCAGTTCAAGAAGCACGTGGCCAATCTCAGTGTGGCTGATGTTCAAAACTTCAAGCTGATGTTGCATGACCTCAAGGAAGCATTTCGCAAGAAGCGCGAAGAAGCCAAAGGTTCACATGAGCGAATGAAAAATCTAGCTGCCCAGTGTGTTCAAGCTTACAATGAAGTTGAGAAGCGCAAGGCACTTGGGCGTCCTGGCATTGACCCCATGCTGGATACCAAGAAGAAGAAGCCTGTTGTGGCCCAAGCTGAAGCATCAAGGTGGGAAGAACCTTGCATTGTCTTCCCTGCCAGTATGACAGGTTCGAAGCCTAAGGTCCCCACAGTGGCTTCAGAACTAAAGAAAACCAGGCCAGCTGAAGCCGAAGCCAAAAAGCGCAAACTCAAGAACACCGCTGACGGTGCTCCACCAACCAAGAAGAGAAAGACTAAGAAGAAAGATCGGGTTGCTCCCATAGAGCCCCTCGTTGTCGAGCCCATCTCTTTTGCTCGTCCTGCATCCGAACACCAAGAGCGTCAGTTGATAGTTCACGAGCCTGCTTCCACAGAAGCTCCTGAAGCTGAAGAAGTTCCAGTCATTGACCCCGTCACGACTGAAGACATTGGTCCCCAAGACAATGTAGATGATGATGAAGTCCTTCCTCAAATCGAGCGCCAAACGGTATCATCGCCTGTTCTCACGAACATCGAATTCATCAGTATTGGTCGTCCTTTGACGCCAATCTCTCAGGATGCCTCATGGGCTGATCGCCCATAACCAGCAACTCCAAGTCAAGACTCACCGAGAACTCCCCCACCTCAAGTCACCAATCCGGTGCTTGATGATGATGATGACTATGTGGTCCATCCAACTCCCACTCCAAAGGCGCCGCCCGCATTTCACAGGCTTCGCAAAGGACCAAGGCCGCAAGTCGCTTCATCGAGCGTTCCAGAAGGAGAAGTGCAACACAACTTGGCAGCACAGCAAGTGCTTCCTGAAGCCACTCCTACTGTGAATGTCTCTGTGTCTGAAGCCAAAGCTGCTGAAGACATATCGGTTGCATCACCGATGAAAATCAAGAACCCCATCAAGAAGAAGAATGTGTTGCCACACCCCCTACCAACCAAGAAGATGTTCTCGAGGATAACTTGTCTGTGCCCGACCCTCCACCTACTCAAGTGGAGGTTGAAAATACTAAGGCGGCCACCAATAACACTACTGAAGCCAATGACATTGTCATGGCTGACGCTAATGTGGCGCCTGCAGTAAACACTGTGCCTGAAGCCAATGATGCACCTGCACCAAATGTGCAGTCTGATGCCCTTGTCAATGCCACTGCTCCTGTACCACCACCAAGGCCACACACCATTGAGCAAGCATTTTATCAAGGCGAGCTTGTCACTTTCAGATGGCCAATTCTGGTTCCTCCGCCTGCTCCCGGACCTCACTTTGATTATCTTGTGTAGCACAGGCCATAGGTTCAGAAGCCAAAACCAAGACTGCCAAGGTTTCCGGGTATTGCATCTGCACCAGCATCATTCAATGTCAATGGCTTCATTGCGCACAACACTTTCTTTGATAGAGACAAGAACCCATATTCCAAGCCAAGAATATCATCTGATCGGTTCTGGAGTTATCAGCAGCGCAGTTATTACTCCTGTGTCCTATACAATCAAGGGCGCATATTTCCTCATATGCGTCTGGACTGCGAAGCCATTGCTGGCCTGCCTTGCTTAGAAGAAGCCCTAGACTGTTTTAGAGATGCATGCCTTCTCCTGTTTGTGACTGATAAAGAAAATTTGAATGAAGAACTTCTACTGCAATTCTATGCAACTCTCCACATTCGCGGCTACAATAGGGATCCAAAGACATGGGTCCTTGAGTGGATGGCAGGCAATGTACACCATGAAGCCAAAGATCTTGATCTCATTGAGCTTACTGGCCTATCCACTTCAGGTGAACTATATGAACCTGGTTGTCAGCTTCACTGCAATGCATTGGAAAGCATCTCCCAGAAGCCTGAGCCCAATATGAGCAAAATGCTGAGTATGATGAAGCCACTGCCGCATGATGCTGAATATACTAAGGAATTCTTTGTTGAAGACCTAGAGTATCTGCCCCGCACCATCTATCACATTATCACGCGAACTCATTGGCCCATCAAAGGACATTCTTGCTCAGCTAAGCTTGAAGGCTCAATGAATACTTTGGTCTTCTATATTCTCAATGGCATCCGCTTCAATGCTCAGGATTTCTTCATTCGCCAATTTGCTGCATCTGGCTCAGATATATTTGGTCTGAAATTCTATGCTCCATGGGTAATGCGTCTGATCAAGCTTCACTTTGCTGTTGACTAGCAGCCCTCTACATGCAACCATCTCATATTATTTCAAAAGGTTGATATGTCCGTCGAAGCCATATACCCAGAGCCTGCCAAGGAGGCAATTTATCTTCACAATGTCGATCGCTAGAGTTTCTCTCAGCATGTTGAAGGAGTTCATGCTGCCACTCGTGTTTATCCCTTGGCTGGAACTACTCGTGCACCTCGTCGTGCCCGTACTGAAGCCACTGAAAGCACTATTGCTCCAAGGCCTCGAAAGAGATCTCGTGTGCTTAATGACCGAGAGCTTCTCGTGGCCATGCATCAGAAACACGATAAGCATCATTACTATCTCAAGCGTCAGATGCAAAGCCTCTTGGTGGATGTTAATCGCATTCGAAATCTAGCCACCAAGAATGCGTTTGTCACTCATGAAACCTGTCGGAGGTCTTGGAAGAGTCTGACACTGCTCAATGCTGAAGCTGATCTTCAAGACGATGGCTTCACAGAGAGATTCAAGTTTGATACCACTCCTCCCAGGAATGCTGTCTTGCGTTGGACTCCATCACTCAAAGATTTTGAGTACTCCTCCTCCGCAGCAACTGTTAATGCCAGAGTCCTTGATGACGCCGATGATGCTACTTCACCACCTCCAACTTCGGCGCGTACCGACACTGCACCAAGCTCATCTGCACCACCAAACCTCAACGACGACCCTGCTGCCTCACCTACTCCTCATGGGAACGAGTAGAGACTATGTCTTCAAACCTTTTTGGTCCTTACTGACAAAAGGGGGAGAAGCATATGTTGATATTCTTCAAGCGGGTCCATAAGGGTGGTTGCTATACTTTTGCCAATTGTTAACAACTCTCGCTTTTGATACATTTGATTCTTTGAGTTGTAACACTTAAACTTGATGGTCTTCGTAAGGTGAAGAGGATCCATTTTTCATTATGCATGTCATTATTCTTGTTATATCTGTTCATGCATGATGTATTGTCTTCATAAGGTGAAGAGGATCTCCACAAGTACAACCTGCCATGTGCATTTGCATTCCAATGCAAAACATTTATATGCACATCTTCAGGGGGAGCCTTTTTGCCACCTATGAAGACAATATCTTAATCCTTTACAATTTCACATACTTTTATCCCCGGGGAAAACTTCAACCAGTTTGTCAACAATCACTAAAAAGGGGGAGATTGTAAGTGCATCTAGTGCCACCCCTAGTTGGTTTTGGAGTATTGACGACTAACCTGGTTGAGGGACTAATGTGTTTGTGAGAATTGCTGGATAACACAGGTAGTAGTCCCTCATTGATTCGTTTACCTACCGGAGATGACCCCTAAAAATGTGTGAAGACATTGAAGACAATGGTGGTCTGTGAAGCTTTTCACGTTGAAGACTATGACATGAGAATACATCACATGAAGACTATGGAGCACGAAGACTTAGTTGTTTCGTTGTTTCCTTTTCTTCTTTGTTGAGTCATAGGAACCACCGCATTGTTAAGTGGGGTCCAAGTGAACAAAGTGAGAGTGACTGAAGTGATGCTCAACCAAACACTACTAGGGAAAACCTTATACACAGAACTTTAGCAGTAGCGTGGGTCAAAAACGAACGCTAGTGCTAAATAGCAGTAGCGCGCCTGCTCAAACCGCGCTACAGATAAAGTTCTAGCAGTAGTGCGCCTCCACCCAAACACGTTACTACTAAAATTCGCACAGCTTATCCCACAGGCTACACATAGTAGTAGCAATCTACAGAGAGCAGCGCTACCGCTAATTTCTTTGTAGCAGCGCGGTTTGCTCTAAACTCGCTACTGCTAAAGGATCTAAAATTAAATGGAAAGCAGATATAAAGGTAATTGAAAAGGAAAGAAATAGAATAAGTTGAAAGGAGAAAAATAAAATCTGAAGAAAAATAAATGAAAAGGGAAAAAGAGAAAGGAATAGCAGTAGCATGTATCGCAAAACGCGCTGTAGCTAATGTAGTAGTAGCGCGCTTTCCCTAACGCGCTACTGCTACTTCTGACTTAACCGCGGGTTCGTCCTTCCCCATGGCCACTTCCCCAAATTCAACTCCTCCACTCTCGCCGCCGCCATTGCCCATCGGTAGCCGCGCGCTCTCCGCACACCCTCTATGCCGCCCCCGACCCCGGATTCAACGTTGCCCCAGCCCCCGACCTCAACGCCGCCCCCGCCCCCGACCTCAACGCCGCCCCGGACGCCGCCCCCGCCCCCGACCTCGACGCGGCCCTTCGCCGCGCGCCCGAGCCCCAACCCCGACCTCGACGCCGCCTGCCCCTCCCTCGTTGCAGTCACCCGAGGTGAGCACGCCTGCTCCTCCCTCTCCCCTACCTCTGCCTAGGGTTTCTTCATATTTTAGTTGCATCAAATTAGTTAGGGTTCATGTAAGGGTGGAAACGAATCGGATGCGGATGCGGCTCAAATTAGTTAGGGTTCATGTAAGGGTGGAAACGAATCAAATTTCTAAGATGAATCATAAAACGAGTAAAAAATTTATTTATAGTTCCTAGGTACTAATTAGTTAGTAAGAACTAGGTACTAATTAGGTACTAGTTTATTTTTATTTATAGTAATTTTATTTTTAGTAAGAACTAGTTGAATTAATAGAACTAGTTAGTAAGAACTTGTTGTATATCTTGTGTTGCTCAAATAGGATATGTGCTTGCCCAAGTGGCCGGTCATGTTTGCAGGTTACACCTCCGAGTGGCCTATGTTTTGCCGGAGTGTTGATTCATTTCCGTTCCGGCAAATTTCAGGCGCTCGATATGTCCTATTTTAGCAAAGGTCATGCCGGATTTTTCCGTGAATTTTGGCATGACTTATGCCAGAATATGTAGGAAATATCGAGTGCCCCGGATTTGTGTGTTGAGTATCCTGGTAGTTGTCTTTGATCGATTTTCAATTAATGTTTCAACTATGAACATAGGAAATGTCTGACGACGAAAAGGATTTCGGCACTTGCAAATACTGCGAAGACGAGCGCGACCTGTGCGATGGAATCTTCCTAGATGATGATAGGCGCTTCAGCATCAAGCTGGACGAGCACTTCGAAGTGGATACAGTAAGTCACAACGACAAGTTTTTTTCGTAATTAAGCATGACATATGCTTCATTTACTTCAACTTATAATTTATTTATTTTTAATATTCTACTAGCGTATCCCTTGACATGCAAGAGTTTTTGTATTGGATAAGATAGGTTTCAGTCGTACTATGGAGGTAAAGAAAGTTTACTTGAAGACCGAGCATGGTTATATTTTCCATGCAAAATTATATAATTCAGACGACTACACCTATTTTGGATGCAAAATATGGCGAGCACTATGCAAGACTTATGCATTTGAGCCTGATATGGTTATCACCTTTGATATTCGTCCGGAAGATGATATTGAAGGTAATACCGACATCTGGGTTGATGTGCAGACGCCTCCAGTTATACCATTATGTAAGTTTCTCAACCATATTTATGTCTTTGATATTGTTTATTCAAAAATAGTTGACAACTAATTTGTATTGTCAGCTTATTTCGGTGCAAGCAAACATGTCCAGCGCTTGGTAGACAGGACCTACTACTGTGCCGAGGCTGAACTCAACTGCGAGGAGCTCAGTCATTATGTTTCATGGCTTGTGGATCTTGATACTATCAAGACAAATTTTCTTCCTGCATTTAGAAATGTTAGTATTGAAAACGTGCGACCAATAGTGTTCGTAATGAACTACGATCACATCTATTTAGGAAGGATGGCAAGATTTTTACTATTTGTCCTCAGTGCATCTTTTCCATACATTATTTTTGAAGCTAAACTTCATTGCTAAGTATGTTACCATACGATGTTCTTCAACAGGGACTCCCGATGAATGTTGTGCCTTATGGGATCGAGACTGAAGGTACCATGAGTATTATTAGCTTACGGCCAAGATATCCTACAGATTACTTTAGTGCATTCAAGATTAGCGATGGATTCTTAATAGTGCAAGACTGGACCAAAATATGTGATGGAGGAGCGCAGAGAAGTACTAGGGGGCAGCAAAGAGATGCGCTACCCACGGTTAGGAGACAGGTTCATCTGCATGCTCCAACTTGATGAAGTGGAGAGCTATACATGTTTTATGTTATTTTACTTAAGAGAGAGAAGCAGGAGTGATTAGCTAGCTAGAAATGAGTTTGAAGATGATGATGTGCTACACTATTACTATGATGATAAAATAGCTAGTGTTGGTGGTAATGACTATGATGATTATTATTAGCTAGTGTTAGTGGTGATTAAATAAATACTGTTGGTGGTAATGACTATGATGATGATTAAATAGCTTGTGCTGGCGGATTAGATTCAAGTGGAGGCAACATGTGATGCACATCGAAAGTACTACTTGTCCAAACTAGATCAAGTTTGGATTAGTAGTATACTTCTGACATGCACCACATATTGCCTCCACTTGAACCTCATCCACCTTCATTTGACACACTGTTATGGACATAATTATATAAACCTCATAATTGGTATTGTACCAAAATTTGTATAACGGCAGATAAATACACTAAAAAAAGAATACTAGTAGCGATTGTTAGTAAAGACGCTGCAACTAGCCAGATTAGCAGCAGCACGGGACAGAAGAAGCGCCGCCGCTATGTGTCTTAACAGTAGCACGTGTCACACACGCTACTGCTAAGTAATAGTTGTATCGCCTTATTAGTAGCGCGGTAGCGCGTGCTACTAGTGGGCTTAAAACCCGCGCTACTACTAGGGTTTTCCCTAGTAGTGAAATCCTATGTCTTCGAGCGAAGACAATGAGAGCAAATCTTATCCAAAGATGGATGAGTCAGCTTTACTTGTAGCCCAAGTCAAGTTGTCGCGTGTGTTTGAAATCTGACTATTGGGACACGTGTCAGTTCCTTAGTGACCCAGGGTCATTTCGGACAAATCAGGTCGGGTTGGCCAGTGGCTATAAATAGCCCACCCCCTACACCAGAAATTGGTGGCTGCTCAGAGTTAGTGCACGGCTTTTGTCGTTTGAGAGCAACCCACCTCCGAAGCATTTGAGAGAGATTACTTGCGAGGACAAAGCCCAAACCACACAGAGCCCAAAGAGTGTTTGGCATCACTGAAGTCTTTCTGTCCACGTGATCTGAAGACTTGTTACACTTGAGGACTGTGAATCCTCCAGCCGGTTAGGCATCGCATTCTGAGCATCTAAGAGTCATTGTGGATTGCAGGTGAACGAAGTCTATAAAGGTTTGGAAGTCTGCCTTGAAGAGTTACCAGAGTGATTGGGCAGGGACTAAGTGTCCTAAGCTCAAGGGGGTAAGGTGAAGACGCGGTCTTCTGAGTTGAATCTCAGCCTCCCTAACCAGACGTACAGTTGTCACAACAACTGGAACTGGTCGAACAAATCACTGTCCGCTCCAAGCTACTGGTTCTATCTCTCACTTCTCTTTACTTACAGTTTGTCTTCGTGAATTCATTGCCTGCTTGCATTATCTGTTGGACTTCACTGCGTGACTACTTGTTCTGTTTGGCTTCATACTATCTTCCATCCTGATCCTTACTACCTAGCTGCTAATAGTCTTCGTGCTTTCACTTCATAGAATACTTGACTATGGCTTGCCTAGTGTAGTCTACCTTCCGTGCATACGAATAGTGCCATTTCTATTGTTTGTATTTGAAACTCCCATGTTTTGAAGACTTTCATAGAAATCGCCTATTCACCCCCCCCCCTCTAGTCAATAACCAGCTCTTTCAGTGGGCCCATGGTGCCCCCCTCCACTTATTCCTGCACCCACACACTCCATCTCCCTCCCAAAAAATTCCCCATCCAGCTCAAGCACGAGTTCTAGCTCATTTTGCTGCGATTTTTGATCTCCTTGCTCAGAGCTCCATTCACAAAACTGCTTTGGGAGATTGTTGCTTGGTATGTGACTCCTCCATTGGTCCAATTAGTTTTTGTTCTAGTGTTTTATTCATTGCAAATTTTTTCTGCCTAGGTGACCCTATTCTTGAGCTTGCATGTCAAATTTATAAGGTCCTAAGTAATTCTAATGCATGATATAGGCTCTAGGCACTTGTGGGAGTAGTTGCTATAAATCTTGTTTAGTTTGATTCAATTTTTATTTTTTAGTTACTAAAAATTTCAGAAAGTTTTTAGAGGAAGAAATATGTCTAGGAAAATGTACTAAGGTGGTTCCTCAACAAAGAGAGGACCCAGGCGTGCTATACGCGAGCAAGACGATGAACCACCAAGGGAAGCTGAGGTGCGGCCTTGTGAATGGCCGTTAGAAGAGTCTATGGTCAATGCAGGCATCAAGGATGAATTTGACGCATATGTGCGTAATGCCGATCATGAGGACTTCATGCAAGATAAGTGTCCTCAGTACTACCAATTGACTCATTCATTCGTGAGAAGATTTAAATCTACATCTTCGCGTAATTCTCAGAATGTCCTGTTTGATATTTATGATCAATCTTATACCATGGACCTAGAAGATTTTACAACTGCTTGCAAACTCCCACAGTGGGGCAATGTTAATGAACCCCACAAATCTGAATATAAAGACTTCCTTGCTAGTATCACTGTGGGAGAATCTAGGGATATAGCACAAGCTACCATGGGGGGCATTCGTTTTCCTACTATACATTATTTTGCTCTCTTCATTGGTAGATTCATTAATGGTAAATATGAAGCATGTCACATGTGTGTCCCTGATCTTTGTGTTCTTAAGAGTGTTGTATTATGTAATAAAGATTACAACTTGGGGGTGATTGTTGCATGTAGGTTGCATAATAATGGTTTAGTTGGAGATTTATTTGGAGGGATTTATGCAATGTGTGTTGCTAATTATCTTGGTATACCTCCACGTGAGGGTGATATGGAGTTGCCTCCCAGTTATTTAGATTATGATGCGATGGTCAGACATTGTTTTCTTTTGAGGAATGAACAATTCCTCCAGTATCGACTAATCTTTGACAGACGTCGCGTTGTCCATGTTACTCTCCCTGCTCCTCCCCTTTTTGATTACCAGGCAAAGCAAAGATATGTTGTCACCAGGGAGGAGGCAACCGAACACAAGAGGAGAGCGGAGGCAGCTCGCCAACATGCCGCACCTCAGGAGGCATTGGCTGCTGCATCTCAGTACGACCCCAATTATAACATTGGATATCAGCCAGGCTATCCTTGGCATTAGACCAACTTAGGCCAAAATCCTAAGCTTGGGGGAGTACATATTTCTCACCGACTTTACATTCATGTTCACACACTTATTCTAGTTGTCGGTGCTCATACTTTTTCATTGTACTATCCATGCTAGTTTAATTTCTTTTTCTAGTTTTCTTCTTGTGAGTTTGATAAACCTTAAGAAAAACCAAAAAAAATTAGTTAGTTAATTTCCATGCTTGTAGTAGCAATTAAAATGAAAACCCAAAAATATTTCTCGTTCTTCTTTTACTTGTTGGGAGCTTTCCCATGTAAATAGTTTTCTTTTCTTTTCTTTCCTTTGGGGGTCGAGAGGAGATGACCATTATGATAATGTTTAGTGGCTCTTATATGCATGATTGTTGATTTAACCAAGAGCCCATATTACTTTGTCTTCTCTCTTGAATTGAATGCTTGCAGATTCCAGCTTAGTCCAATGCACGTGCACTATTATTATTATACACACCGTTTGGTTGTGCAAGTGAAAGGCAATAATGACGATATATGATGGGCTGATTGAGATGAGAGAAGCTGGTATGAACTCGACCTCTCTTGTTTTTGCAAATATGATGAGTTGATCGCACCTGATTCAGCCTATTATGAATAAACATGTTTGCAATGACAATTAGAGATCATGGTTGCTTATGCCATGCTTAATGAGCTAGGAGCTTATAATAGTTTACCTTGCATGCCAACATGCTATTAAAATGGTTGTGATGTGGTATGATAGGGTGGTATCCTCCTTTGAATGATTCGAGTGAATTGACTTTGCACATGTTCACGCATGTAGTTGAAAACAAATCAACATAGCCTTCACGATATTTATGTTCATTGTGGATTATATCCTACTCATGCTTGCACTCAGTGTTGATTAATCTTAATGCATGTTCATGACTGTTGTCGCTCTCTCAGTTGTGTGCTTCCTAGTCTTTTTCTAGCCTTCACCTGTACTAAGCGGGAATACTGCTTGTGCATCCAAACTCCATAAACCCCAAAGTTATTCCATATGAGTCCACCATACCTTCCTATATGCGGTATTTACCTGCCATTCCAAGTAAATTTGTATGTGCCAAACTACAAACCTTCAAATAAAATTCTGTTTTGTATGCTCGAGCAGCTCATGTATCAACTAGGGTTGTTTGTATCTTCCTTGCTAGGTGGGTTATTCTCAAGAGGAGTGGACTCCGCTCCTCATTCACGAGAAAACGGCTGGAAACCGGGATGCCCAGTCCCATGATAAAAAAGATCAAAGCAAATCGAAATAATTAAATAAAACTCCCCCAGGGTTGTTGCTAGTTGGAGGCACTCGTTGTTTCGAGCAAGCCATGGATTGATGCTTGTTGGTGGTGGGGGAGTATAAACTTTACCATTCTGTTTGGGAAACGCCTATAATGTATGTAGCATGGAAGATATCGAGATCTCATAGTTGTTGCATTGACAGTGGAAGTATACCGCTCAAAATATTATTCATCACTTTTTTAAAATCAAGCTCTGGCACCTCTACAAATCCCTGCTTCCCTCTGCGAAGGGCCTATCTATTTACTTTTATGTTGAGTCATCACCCTCTTATTAAAAAGCACCCACTAGAGAGCACACAGTCATTTGCATTCATTACTATTAGTTTATATTGGGTATGACTTGACTGGATCTCTTTTACCATGAATTACAATGTTTAGTCAATCCTTGATCTTTAAAGGTGCTCTGCATTTATGTTTTGCGGTCTCAGTAAGGGCTAGCAAGGTACCATCTTGTTATATGATATTATGATTGTTTTGAGAAAGTGTTGTCATCCGAGTTTTATTATTATTGCTCGCTAGTTGATTATGCCATTGATATGAGTAAACATGAGACCTAAGTGTTATTGTGAATATGGTTAGTTCATAATCTTTGCTGAAAACTTGAATGCTGGCTTTACATATTTACAACAACAAGAGCAAACAGAGTTTGTATAAGTTTTTCTTTATCACTTTCAGTTTATCAACTGAATTGCTTGAGGACAAGCAAAGGTTTAAGCTTGGGGGAGTTGATACGTCTCCAACGTATCTACTTTTCCAAACACTTTTGCCCTTGTTTTGGACTCTAACTTGCATGATTTGAATGAAACTAACCCGGACTGACGCTGTTTTCAGCGGAACTGCCATGGTGTTGTTTATTGTGCAGAAAACAAAAGTTCTCGGAATGGCCTGAAAATCCATGGAGATAACTTTTGGAAAATATAAGAAATACTGGCGAAAGAATCAAGGCCAGGGGGCCCACACCCTGTCCACGAGGGTGGGGGGCGCGCCCCCTCCCCCTGGGTGCACCCCTTGTCTCGTGGGCCCCCTGGAGCTCCACCAACCTCAACTCCAACTCTATATATTTTGTTTCGCGGAGAAAAAATTTAGAGAGAAAGTTTTATGGCGTTTTACGATACGGAGCCGCCGCCAAGCCTTAATCTCTCTCGGGAGGGCTGATCTGGAGTCCGTTCGAGGCTCCGGAGAGGGGGATTCGTCGCCGTCATCATCATCAACCATCCTCCATCACCAATTTCATAATGCTCGCTGCCGTGCATGAGTAATTCCATCGTAGGCTTGCTGGACGGTGATGGGTTGGAGGAGATTTACCATGTAATCAAGTTAGTTTTGTTAGGGTTTGATCCCTAGTATCCACTATGTTCTGAGATTGATGTTGCTATGACTTTGCTATGCTTAATGCTTGTCACTAGGGCCTGAGTGCCATGATTTCAGATCTGAATCTATTATGTTTTCATGAATATATGTGAGTCCTTGATCCTATCTTTCAAGTCTATAGTCACCTATTATGTGTTATGATCCGACAACCCCGAAGTGACAATAATCGGGATACTTCTCGGTGATGATCGTAGTTTGAGGAGTTCATGTATTCACTAAGTGCTAATGCTTTGTTCTGGTTCTCTATTAAAGGGAGGCCTTAATATCCCTTAGTTTCCATTAGGACCCCGCTGCCATGGGAGGGTAGGACAAAAGATGGCATGCAAGTTCTTTTCCATAAGCATGTATGACTATATTCGGAATACATGCCTACATTACATTGATGAATTGGAGCTAGTTCTGTGTCACCCTATGTTATAACTATTACATGAGGAATCGCACCTGACATAATTATCCATCACTGATCCAATGTCTACAAGCTTTTCACATATTGTGCTTTGCTTATTTACTTTACCGTTGCTACTGTTACAATTACTACAAAACTGCTACCGTTACTTTTGCCACCGTTACCATTACTATCATACTACTTTGCTACTAAATGCTTTGCTGCAGATACTAAGTTATCCAGGTGTGGTTGAATTGACAACTCAACTGCTAAAACTTGAGAATATTCTTTGGCTCCCCTTGTGTTGAATCAATAAATTTGGGTTGAATACTCTACCCTCGAAAACTGTTGCGATCCCCTATACTTGTGGGTCATCACACCCCAGCTTAGAGAAACCGAAACGCCTCGTATTCCAGCCCAGAGATCGAGCAGAAGTATTTTGGAATACGACACTGCTTAGCATAGAACAAATCAGCTCTTTATTACAATCTTTATGGATACAAGGGGTTCCGACATAATGAGGAATTACATCGGCATGGCAATGCTACCTCTGCTATGGCTGCTCTATGCAAGCAACATAAGAACATGAAGCAGCGGAATAAATACTAGCAGCAGAACAACAATGACGGTGGTGAACTCCACTCTGCAGGGACTCTGGCTGGAACACTTATCCTAGCTTACAAACGAGGAATTCACTACAAACAAGCAATCAAATCCAGCATGACCTGCAAACTGGCATGACACGCCAGGTCAGTACATTGAATGTCCTTGCAAGCTCAGTATAACCAGAAGCATTCAAGACAAACAACAGCATGGCAATTACAGGTTAAGCGAAAATTAACATGATATCATTAGAACAGAATGGCATGAATCAACATGAACATGACACAACTAGAACACTTCGAACATGGCAAGGACCTATGAATCTGATGATACTAGCATGCAACATGATGACACTATCATGGACCACTTGTTCTGCTCGGGTTACCTCGTAAACATCACATGCATCACTTACCAACCTCGGGCATCTCGCGATCATCTCAGGATCATATCAAGCTTGGTATAAACAATACTGTAGTAATCATGTCATGACCACAAGGAGCTTGACCTTTAACCTTGACTCTTGCATAACACCAAAAATATCCAACAAATCGGTATTTTTTAACGGGAAATCATCCATGTAACATACTGAGGAAGACAAATGATTCTTGCACTGGAAGTTTCTTTGGTTGTTTGCGAGGGAAGACTGGGTTGCTTACACCAGAAGCTTCTCATTGTGATATGTGGACCGATTACCACATACATATCATCTTAATATTTCTGCCGTTGATTTCTGGTATGAAATGGGGTTTTGCTGGACTATCCTCCCTTCCGAGCATTAGATACATGCCATATTTTTGCTTGCTTCTGGGTATACCATGTTTCAAAATCATCCTCAACGAAGAATCGAACCTTGCATATGAGCCATACCTTTGACTCATACTATACTGTCAATCTTGCACACAATTTATCTTCTTGCTGATTTGATCCTTTCTGCTATGAAGAGTGCACACTAAGGGAGACTAGATATGCAGCATGACGATCAGATATCCCCAAACTCAATGCAGTTGGCTGATAATTCCATAATGTTGTGAGGAGTGCACGCTAATGCAAACTTGATACTGACAGTCCATCCAGGATTTCTTTTGCATTCAGACGAGATATTCCCAATTTTACTGCAGTCTGCTAATAATTCCATTCTGTTTAGCTGAGCTTCCAAACATTTGAATTACTTGCTGACTCTTCGGATTTGGTGTCGGTTGACAAGCAACTTTAATAAGGGGAAAATATGGCAACACCGAAGGCCCAAAGAAAGAAGCAAAAGAAACGACGAAAACAAAAGCACACAAGAATACACTTAATATAAATAATCATGCATGCATACCTAAGCACAAAACAACATGCATGCATACCTAAGCACACAAATCACGCGGAAACTCCGGTATGGCAGTCTAATATGCTATGGTGGTGTGCACAAAAATGAAATCCATGTGCGGAAAGGGTTGGTGTAACCAAGGCTACATCAAGTGCTGGTTGAACACCGGTTGGATATGGATGGATACAGAGGCGAGGACGGACTTGGTGATCAAGTAGCAAGACACAAAGGTCACGACTACATCATCATCAAGCGTACGAAAGGAACCGTACACGTCCGAAGAATGAAATGACAGGGTGGGATTGCGATGGAAATGCAAGGCTTGCTGGCATTGCCCTTTTTTGATAACCAAGATCAGTAAGGGTTGCCAAAGGGACAAGATGGAGGGCATGATTCAGGATAGAGACAAGTCTATCACTAAAATAATATTGGTGGGTGGCGGAAAGATATAGACGCGATACCTGAGCATAACTCCTGCAAATGGTGTTTGGAACACTCGGTACCAAGGCATCACTCTACTGGGACAGAGATGATGCCGAACACTGAAGAGGAGGCATGCTAAGAAGGAGGGTGCAGGTAGTAGATAAAAAACGGTGCCACCTGCACTCACAAGATTAACCATTAGCGGCAAGATGATGAGTCTATATGCATGCTATGTGACAAACAAATGCAGCAATCAAGTGCAACCAACCAACGGGGCTCTATTCTATCATTTTCTAACATTCGCGCATACTAGGGTGTCCTACAGCCAGACCTGCTCTGATACCAAGTGATGTGGCACCCCGGCTAAGAGAAACCGCAACGCCCCGTATTACAGCCTAGAGATCGGGGCGAAGTCTTCTGGAATACGGCACTGCTTAGCATAGAACAAATCAGCTCTTTATTACAAACTTTATGGATACCAGGAGTTCCGACATAACGAGGAATTACATCAGCACGGCGACGCTACGCCTGCCATGGTTGCTCTATGCAAACAACATAACAACATGAAGCATCGAAATAAATACTAGCAGCGGAACAACGGCGGTGGTGGTGAACTCCACTCCGCAGGGACTCTAGCTAGAACGCTTATCCTAGCTCACAAACGAGGTATCCACGACAAACAAGCAATCAAATCCAGCATGACCTGCAAACTAGCATGACACGCCAGGTCAGTACATTGAATGTACTTGCAAGATCAAAATAACCAGAAGCATTCAAGAGAAACAACAGCATGGCAATTACAGGTTAAGTAGAAATTAATATGATATCATAAGAATAGCATGGCATGAATTAACAACAACATGACACAACTAGAACACTATAAACATGGCAAGGACATATGAATCTGATGATACTAGCTTGCAACATGATGACACTATCATGCACCACTTATTCCGCTCGAGTTACCACGTAACCATCACATGCATCACTTACCAACCTCGGACATCTCACGATCATCTCAAGATCAAATCAAGCTTGGTATAAACAATACCGTAGTAATCATGTCATGACCACAAGGAGCTTGACCATTACCCTTGACTCTCGCATAGCACCACAAATATCCAACAACTCGGTATCCTCGATACCACGGTGATCCTCTCACGATCACTTAACCAACTTCGGTATCCACGATACCACGGTGATCGTCTCATGATCACATAACGAACTTCAGTATCCACGATACCACGGTGATCCTCTCATGATCACATAACCAACTTATCTCATCATCAAACCGGGGTTGTTATTAATGTAACATCCTAAATTTTCAATTTGGAATGTTATACATAGATCATCCATGCATATCATATTTTATTGTGTTTCCGATCCGAAAATCCTCGAAAATCCTAAGCAACTCAAGGACCCTCGGAAAGAGTTGGGGATTTCCCGGTTTTCATATTTGGTTTCTTTCAAATAGTGAAACGAGGATTTCGATTTTAATTACTTTTATCTCCGAAAAATATTTCTTATAAAATATACGAGAGGAGATAATATGACTTCTCCAAAACAATTGAAATATTGGAGGAAGTAGTTGATGATTAGGATGTCTTTAACTTGTGGGTTGGGAAGTAGTTGATGAGGTAGAACCTATTGCGCTGTTTATAATCAAACCCTTGTGAGTTACATTTACGCGTTGCTTATATTGCCATGCTATGCTCGTAGACGTGGATTGGGTTTGAGTGATTTCCATGACAGATGTGAGATTTTAATTAAAGGTTTACTTAAGGTGGCAACTTGAATACACATCTGGGTGGATTGAGGCACCTGGGGTATCCAGTGATTGCCTGTGTTTTTTTTTTGAAATCCCGGGGTTACCGTGTGATCTTCCTATGGACCGCCACCCAGGCTCAAAGGGAACTGAGATTATTCATGTTAGAAACTTCCGTGTGCAGCCACAAGCTATTATGGGATCTAGCATAGTTGAGTAAGTTACGTGAAGCTCTTGAAGAGGTAGATCAGCAGGTAGTGGGTTTTGTAGGTTTGGTATGGTCTACCCGGAGTAGAGAGTTAATATTTCTGAAAGACTGTGTCTTGGTCATCCGTTTCTCAAACATCATGTAGTGCGAGAAATCCAATGGAGGCGATCGAGTCTTGTGGGGAAAAGTGCGCAAACCTCTGCAGAGTGTACAAACTAATCATGGTTAGCCGTGTCCCCGGCTATGGACAATTTGAGTATCTAGTACTTGAGTATTCACATGTATCTCAACACTCTTAATTAATATTGTTGGGTTGTTAACGACATTAATTGGGATTGAGGAGGGGTTACCTTCTCAATGTTTTATCAACCACCATGATAGTTAAATTAAAATTCATTCCTTTGTTGTAGGGAAAAATTTGCTTTCTGCAAAACTATAACCCTAGAGCTTTCCACCAGCCATATATGCATGTAGTGATAGCATTATTCTGTTTCTATTCTACTGTGTTATATTGCCAGCATATTCCATGTGCTGACCCGTTTTCGGGCTGCAACGTATTATGTTGCTGACTTTTCAGACGAGGAGTAAGGTTTGTTAGGTCGTTGCCGTGGAGCTCAGCTATGCCGTTGGAGTTGATGGACTCACTTTATCTTCCAAGCCTTCCGCTGTTATCGCATTAGATTGGCTTAAGCCATATTATTGTAATAAGTTCTCTGACATTCAATGTAATAAGTGTGTGATTGCTACTCTGTTATAAATCCTTCAAGTACTGTGCATGTCAGCATTACTGATCCAGGGATGACACTGGGGCACAGAGACTTGACCATTTGAGGTCGGGTCGCTACAAGATGGTATCAGAGCACACGCTGAGTGTAGGACACGACCACTAAGATGAACCATAGGTCACTCTTCTCTACTCATTTCTGACTTCTCTCCCTTTTCCACTCCTTAGGACGATGGAGAAGAAGAACAAGTTCGCGCAACCGGATGAGGATACACCTTTTGGACGCCATCTAAAGGAAGTCACTAGGTACTTGAACATTGGGATACCTAGTTTCACCGGGACGTACAACGCCACCTTACCGGAAAAGGAGCGCTAGATGATTCAAGTACAAGTTCCAGGAAGAACGTTCTCGCCAACTTCAAAACCCATAGAATTTTCTTTCGAAGCACCAACCTGGTGTCTAGGTAAGAGCATGGCAGCCCACATTACCATGGGACGTATTGGAGAAGTATACAACAGGGAGCTTAAAGACACTACCTATCAGATATGTGGGCGCCGAGATGAGCACTGGAGATGATCAGCACCAGGAAGGATAGATCAGTCACAGCTTTTATCCAAGAGCTAAACCAACACATTCGATGCCAAGAGAATCAGATGTGTGCCGACATGATGGAACTAAAGAAGGCAAATACTAAGATCATCGAGCTGGAAGAAGAACTCAAGTTCACACGCGATGGATATGAGGAGGAAATCAAGACACTACTAGAGAAGAACGACAACCTGGTTAATAAGATCGGGATATTCATGGGAGGACCAGCCCCGGGAGACGAAGACGACGACCCCACCTACCCAGACAACTACATCATCATTGACGACACCGATTCCGATCCAAGCGATGATGACTATGAAGATGAAGCTGGAGCAGACATCATAGAATCTTCCACCGATCAAAATTTCTAGATGACCACCATACAATATTAGTATTCCCCCATATATCAAGTAGTAGTTGAGCACTTTTGCAATAGTTTTAGACCGATGTATGCCCTTGTTTGATTGATTGAGTGAAATGATTGTGTTTGTGTCATGTGCATATGGGTAGTGCTTCCTCACTAGACCTTTTTCTCTATTCTAATCTCTTCCATCTAAAAACCCCTCAGATGCCTTCGAGACGTGACACCGGTTTTGCCTTCCCACCGGAGCTCACCCAGTTGATCCAGCAGCAGAATGCTTTGATGCAATTGCTAGTTCAGAACCAGGGCAACAACAACAATAACAACAACCACAACAACCCGCCGCCAGTGGACAACCTAGCCCGTTTTCTAAGATTACAGCCGCCGGTGTTCTCTAGTAGCACCGAGCCAATAGTTGCAGATGATTGGCTACGCCGTATTGGAAGGGAGTTAACCACCGCAGGGTGCACGGATGCGGAGAAGGTGTGCTTTGCCGCACACCAACTGGACCCGCAGCCGCATGGTGGGAGAATTTCACCACCACCTACCCTGTCGACATTGTCACATGGGCTCAGTTTCAACAGGCCTTTCAAACTGCCCATGTTTCCACTGGAGCTATGCAGATGAAGAAGCGGGAGTTTCGCAACTTACGTCAGGGGAACCGTACGGTTGGCCAGTATGTAGATGATTTTAGCAAATTATCACGCTATGCCCCTGATGATGTGGCCACAGATGCCGCAAAGCAGGAGAAGTTTATGGAAGGGTTGAATAATGAGGTGAGCATGCAGTTGATGGTGGCAACCTTCAACAACTTCCAGGAGTTGGTAGATAAAGTTCTTATGATTGAAGGGAAGCAGCAGCAGATTGAGAGCCGTAAGAGGAAGTATGGACAAGGGAAGTACAATTCAGGAGCTCAGCAGAAGCCTCGCTTAACCCCGAATTCGGGAGGACTCGTTCATAACCACGGAGGTCATAACCACCCTGGAGGAGGATCGCATAATCATAGTGGCACTAAGAACGGAAATGGGAACGGGGCAAACAATAACCGCTCCAACCAAGCCACACCCGCCAAGAGAGACCTAAGTCAAGTTACTTGTTATAAGTGCGGGAAGACTGGGCACTATGCCAATGATTGTCCTGAAGGAAGAAATGGAAATGGAAACGGGAGCGCTGGAAAGAAGCCTAATCCATTCAATAAAGTACAAGTGAACCACGTTAATGTGGACGAGGTTGAAGAATAGCCGGACACGGTAATAGGTAAGTTTTTAGTTAAGTCATTTACCGCCCTTATTCTTTTTGATACTGGTGCATCGCATTCATACATATCAAGGGGATTCGTGGATAAGTTTAACATGCCAACCCAAACCCTTAGAACCCCTCTGTTAGTAAGCTCGCCTGGAGCAGAATATATGGCCAGCCGATGGTGCAACCAGATTCCCCTAACCATTGGGACGCATGTTTTTCCATCTGACCTAATTATCTTGGAGTCACAAGGATTGGATGTGATATTAGGTATGGACTTGATGTCAAAGTATGGAGGAAGTATTAACTGTGTTAGTAAGTCAATTTATATCACCACCCCGGAGGGAAAAAGGATTAAGTATGTATCTAGGCATGTTCCTAGGAGGACCCAAGTAAATTCCCTCACGGGACTTGTTCAGGAGGAAGTACCTGTAGCAAAGGATTATCCGGATGTTTTCCCAGAAGAGTTACCCGGCATGCCACCAGATGGAGACATTGAGTTTTTGATAGAGTTATTGCCAGGTACATGGTCAATATCCAAGAGACCCTATCAGATGCCCGCAAATGATTTGGAGGAAATTAAGAAGCAGATCAAGGAGTTGTTGGAGAAAGGTTATATTCGAAGGAGTTCATCACCATGGGGAGCTCCTGTACTTTTGGTAGAAAAGAATGATAAATCCCTAAGGATGGTTGTTGATTATCGAGCCTTGAACGAAGTAACCATTAAGAACAAGTATCCACCACCGATGATCAATGATCTGTTTGATCAACTGCAAGGAGCTAAGGTGTTTTTGAAGATTGATCTGCGATCAGGATACCATCAGTTGAAGATCCGAGAGAAGGATATACCAAAAACAGCGTTTACTACGCGGTATGGATTATACGAGTATATGGTCATGTCGTTTGGACTGACAAATGCCCCTGCCTATTTTATGAGTATGATGAACAAAGTGTTCATGGAGTATTTGGACAAGTTTGTAGTAGTGTTTATCGATGATATTATGGTATACTCGAAGAATGAAGAGGAGCACAAGGAGCATTTGCGGTTAGTTCTCGAGAAACTCAGAGAACACCAGTTATACGCCAAATTCAGCAAGTGTGAATTTTGGTTGAAGGAGGTTGGATTTCTTGGGCATGTTATATCAGGAGAAGGTATAGCAGTGGACCCCAGCAAGGTTCAGTTAGTCATTGAATGGTTGGCACCCACTTCAGTTGGTGAGATCCGCAGTTTCCTTGGACTCGCGGGATATTATCGGAGATTCATTGAGAATTTTTCCAAGCTGGCAGAACCAATGACTGAACTATTGAAGAAGGACAATAAGTTTATATGGATGGAAGATTGCGAGACAAGTTTCCAGGAGTTGAAGAAACGTTTGACTACAGCCCCAGTACTAACATTGACAGATATACATAAGGAGTTTCAAGTATATTGTGACGCCTCACGCTTGGGACTGGGATGTGTGCTTATGCAGGATGGAAAAGTTGTTTTGTATGCGTCACGACAATTAAAGCCCCACGAGTTGAACTATGCCACCCATGATTTGGAGTTAGCAGCAGTGGTGCATGCATTAAAAACTTGGAGACATTACCTTATTGGGAACCGTTGTGACGTGTACACGGACCACAAGAGTTTGAAATATATCTTCACCCAAAAGGAGCTGAACCTCAGGCAGAGAAGATGGTTCGAACTTATAAAGGATTATGATATGAAGCTACACTATCATCCAGGGAAGGCCAATGTTGTAGCGGACGCTTTAAGCCGGAAGAGTTATGCTAACATACTTGAAAGTAGGGGATTGCCAAAGGAGTTAGCCGAGGATATCATGGAACTTCGATTGGAGATTGTTCCATGAGGTTTCATTGCAACAATGGAGGTCCAGTCGACCTTGTTAAGCAAAATCCGAGAAGCTCAGAAGGAAGACAAAGAGATTGCATAAATAAAGGAGAAGATGAGCGAAGGAAAGGCCAAAGGTTTTCGCGAGGATGAGCACGATACCTTATGGTTTGAGGACCGGATTTATGTGCCCAATGACCCGGAAATCGGGAAGTTAATACTTCAGGAGGCTCATGACTCACCATACTCAATACACCCCGGAAACACCAAGATGTACTTGGATTTAAAGGAACATTTCTGGTGGACTGGTATGAAGAAGGATATTGCTGAGTATGTAGCCGTATGTGATGTATGTCAAAGAGTGAAGGCAGAGCATCAGAAGCCAGCAGGACTATTGCAGCCAATGCCGATACCTGAATGGAAGTGGGATAAACTTGGCATGGACTTTATCACCGGACTAACCAGGACAAAAGCAGGCTATGACTCAATATGGGTAGTAGTGGATCGTTTGACCAAAGTGGCTCATTTTATTCCAGTGAAAATGACTTATACAAGCGCAAAGTTGGCCAAAATATATATGTCCAGGATCGTATGTTTGCATGGAGTTTCGAGGAGCATCGTATCAGATAGACGGACGCAGTTTACTTCAAAGTTTTGGCATCAATTACACCAGACCCTGGGTACAAGATTGGAGTTTAGTACAACATTCCACCCGTAGACAGATGGACCGACCGAGAGAGTCAACCAGATACTGGAGGATATGTTGAGGTCTTGTGCGCTAGACTATGGATCTAGTTGGGATGACAATTTGCCCTACGCTGAATTCTAATACAACAATAGCTACCAAGCCAGTTTGAAGATGGCCCCGTTCGAAGCTTTGTATGGACGTAGGTGTAGAACACCATTAATGTGGGACGAGGTAGGAGACCGACAGTTGTTTGGACCAGACTTGATCAAAGAGTCTGAGGAGAAGGTTAAGTTGATTCAGGATAGACTGAAGATCGCTCAGTCCAGGCAGAAAAGTTATGCAGCTCAAAACGGAAGGAGGTAACTTATGAAATTGGAGAAAGAGCATATCTGCGAGTATCACCCTTGCGAGGGGTGAAACGATTCGGAGTTAAGGGAAAGTTAGCCCCGAGGTTTGTAGGACCATACCGTGTTTTGGAAAGGATGGGAGAAGTTGCCTACAAGCTAGAATTACCTGAAGGATTGTCAGGAGTTCACGATGTGTTCCACGTCTCACAGCTGAAGAAGTGTCATGCTAAGATGGCCGATATACCTTTAAGAGATACCATACCTTTGGAGGCAATTCAGCTGGACAGTGATTTGATGTATGAGGAGAAACCAGTGAAGATTCTTGAGTTTGCTAGCCGAGTCACTCGCAGCAAGGTTATCAAATTTTGCAAGGTTCAGTGGAGCCACCATACCGAAGATGAAGCCACCTGGGAACGAGAGGATGATCTTTGCAAGGACCACCCGCACCTATTTTCTGACCAACCCGAATCTCGAGGGCGAGATTCATCTTAAGGGGGGTAGGTTTGTAACATCCCAAAATTTCAATTTGGAATGTTATACATAGATCATCCATGCATATCATATTTTATTGTGTTTCCGATCCGAAAATCCTCGAAAATCGTAAGCAACTCAAGGACCCTCGGAGAGAGTTGGGGGTTTCCCGGTTTTCATATTTGGTTTCTATCAAATAGTGAAACGAGGATTTCGATTTTAATTATTTTTCTCTCCGAAAAATATTTCTTATAAAATATATGAGAGGAGATAATATGACTTCTCCAAAACAATTGAAATATTGGAGGAAAAATATTAAAATCATTTGTTATATTTTATTTGAGTTTATTTGGATTTTATTTGCATTAGAAAAATATGCACGTTTTCAAAATTTCATTTTAGGGCCAAGAAAATGTTCATCTCGTTCTAAATATTTTATTTAGACGATGAAAATTTGGTTTGGCATTTTTCGATTTTTATTTTATTTTATAGGAATTTTTCCGTCGGCGGAACTATTTAAAAAAAATTGCGCGCGCCCGCACCTGACTGGGCCGCAGCCCAGCTAGGCCAGGCTGGCCCAAGCCGCGCCGCCACCTTCCTCCCGCGCGCCGCCGCAGCCGGAGTCCGGCTCGGACTCCGCCGCTGCCTGCCCCCTCCCCCAAGGCACC